>NC_143069.1:6483750-6788541 GCF_052426305.1 Pelodiscus sinensis
TCCTGTGCTCTTGATTCCAGGTCTTTGGGCAGCTCTTTACACCAGAGCAGGAGAATTGCTTTTTGGACAAGGCTCTGCTCGCTGCCCGCTCCCCCCTGCGGCGCCACAGCCAGGCCGGGCTGGTCCTGGCCCACGCCCTGCATGGGCAGGCCCATCAGCTCCTGGAATACATGGTGAGCAGCCGGAGCAGATCAGGAGAGTGGGGCAGGGCCAGGGTCTCCTTCCCATCCTGTCAGGGAGTCCCCCGCCCCTTTCCTCAGGCTGCCCCCACCCCACGTCCCTGCTGGCAGAATCCCTCCTGCCCCTGCGAGCGTCCCTGGGGGTGGGGGAGGCTCTGAACACAGAAACTGTCCTAGGAGGCGGGAGGGGGCCGAGGTGTCAGGAGCTCTGGGGGGGGGGTCAGGAGCTCACCCTGCGGGCCTGACGGGGGGTGACCAGAGAGCAGGGGGAGGAGGGTGGAAATGCTGGGGGGGCCAGTTCCCCTGAGTCCCCAGGGATGAATGTGACGGATTCTGCTTCCCTTGCAGCAGGAAGACACCCAGTGAGAGCAGCAAGAGCTGAGGAGCCAGCAGCTGCGTCCCCCTCCCCCCAACCCTCCCAATTGTATTGAATTGTATTTACATTCTCATTAAACAATGTTTCAAAAAACATTTGGATCAGGCTTGGTCAATAATTTGTAATGGGGGGGCCATTTTGGCAACTGATCAAGGGCCACATTTCTACCGAGGGCTTTGGGGTCTGGGACGGGGTGGTTGGGTGCAGAAGGGAGCTTAGGGGTGGAGCCTGGGTGCAGGGGGGGGGTATGATCTGGGGCGGTGGATAGGGGTGCAGGGTCCAGGAGGGGGTATGGGCGCAGGAGAGGACTCTGGCCTGGGGGAGGGGCTCTAGAGGGGTGCAGGGTCAGGGAGGGAGCTGTGACCTGGGTGAAGGGGGAGCAGAAGGTTTGGGGGAGGGGGTGCGGGTGCCAGAGAGGAGTCTGGCCTGGGGGAGGGGTGTCGGGGGGGTGCAGGGTCAGGGAGGGAGCTGTGACCTGGGTGAAGGGGGAGCAGAGGGTTTGGGGGAGGGGGTGCGGGTGCCAGAGAGGAGTCTGGCCTGGGGGAGGGGTGTCGGGGGGTGCAGGGTCAGGGAGGGAGCTGTGATCTGAGGGAATGGGGGACGCAGGTTCAGGTGGTCGCCTGGGACAGGCAGTCGGGGAGGGGACGTGGGCGCCAGGGGCAGGCTCTGGCTGCGGAGGTGCCTACCTAGGCAGCTGCGTATGGGGGAGCCCGACTGTCACCTGAGGGGATGGGGGAGCTCAATTTTCAACTGTGGGGAATGGAGGAAATACTGTGGAGTGGAGGGAGCGAGATGGGGGGGGCTGAATTGTTCCCGGAGGGGAGATCTCCCTGGCTTGGGGGGGGGGGCGTTCCCAGCAAAGCCCTCACATAAGAGGGGGACAGACGGGGGGAGGGAGAGGACGGGGATGGGCAGGGCAGGTGGAAATGGGGAGGGGCAGGAGAAGGGAAGGGGGAGGAGATGGAGGAGAGCAGGGGATAGGAGTGGGGGTGGGGATGAGGAGCAGGACAGAGGCAGGGCAGTGGTGGTGATGGCTGAGCGATGAGAACAGCTCGCAGGGAGCTTAAAGCCAGCAGATGCTTTTCGGCAGAGTTGCCATTTGCCCTGGCGGCTTTGCCAGAATAGCTGTGCCAGCGGGGGGGGGGGGGGGGGGGGCTTTGCCACACACCCAAGCCAAGCCAGCTGTGGCGGCAAAGCCTTGTGATGTAACCTAAGCCCTTGGCAAGGTCGGGATCAACCTGCTCTGACAATTTCTCGGACCGGCGGGATGAGAAACAAGGATCGTGCAGGGAGATGGGGATGACTAGGAAGCGAATCCAGGTGTGGGGGGAATATCCTGGGTTGGAGGGTCAGTCGATACCCCCGCCTGCCACTGTCTGCCGGGGCTCTGCCCGCAAGATGGAACCAACAGCTGAGTTTGCTTTTCTGCCCCGTCGTGGGCACAAAAGGCCCAGAGCAGCCTCCTGCTATCTTGGAGGAAAGGGGCCAAAGTTCAGGAAGCAGGTGCCAGGCTGGGCTGGAATCCGCGAGCTCCGCTTTTGCTTTGCCCTTCCTGGAAGCTGGGCTGCAGGTGAGTGGCGGTTTCATCTCTGCTCTTGGGGTGTTTCTTGTGGGTTCCGAGTGTGGATCTGAGAGGGGCTGCGCAGGGGCAGTGTCATGAACGAGCTGTAAGCGTTACAGCCCCTTCTGCGCAGGCTGGCTCCAGCCTCCCGTCTGTCTCCAAGCCCTGGGGGAGAGGCGGGAGGCCAGCAGCATGGCCTAGTGGAGGGGGCAGGGGGTTGGGTGTAAGAACTCCCGGGTTCTAATCTAATGCCACCTAGTGACTAAGGCACAGAGTTGTGTGTTAGACCCTTGCTCCTCAATTCTGCGCTCACTCTCGCGCTGGTGACCTTGGAGAGGCCTTTCAGGTCTCCCTTTCCCTGTCCATCAAAGGCAGGCAAGTGCGATGTAATGCCCTGGAGCAAGTGCTTTGGGACGTGTCGCACAAGTGTGCCTGGCTCACAAGCGTGTCAGCACAGGTGTGTAAAAGCGTGACGAAGGCTTTGAGATCGATGCCGAAGGCTTGTGAGGCTGTGGCTGGCCAAGTGACAGGGAAATGAAAGGTCAGAGTTTGGTCAGTTAGATTTTATGGTAATACACTGAGACGAAGCACTTTGGGCGTATATACGATAATGTCTTTCCAAGTGCGTTAGTTCAAGCCGTGTCCTAGGAGCCAAGAGGTGAGACAAACATGCTTGGTCCTGTCTCGGTGCAGGGGTGGACTAGATCAGTGCTTCTCGACCAGTGGTACGAGTCCCCTTAAAGGTACTCAAGAGATGTCTGGGGGACACGTCAACACAACTGAAATTTGGAGAAAACTGAATTTTAGTTTTCAGTTTGACAGCGCTTTATTCTTTTTGTACCTTTTACACCCAAAAATGCCATCGCCCGCCCGGCTACGATGCAGTTGTTTAAACAAATGTGTTGCAACGGTAGAAAAAAATTGTGTGTGTCTGAAAACTGTAGGTACTGGGGGTACTTACAAATTTTTTTTTAAAGGGGGTACATTATAAAAAAAGTTTGCGAAACACTGGACCTATCATGGTCCCTTCCACTCAGACTTTTCTATGATTCTGTGACAGGGCTGGGCGATAATTTTCAGAAGGGGGCCACTTAATGGATTTTGGTATGGGGTCATAGGCCGGCTCCACCCACAGAAGGGGCGGAGCCTGAGGCAGAAGGGGCGGTGTTGTGGACTAGCCCACCCTCAGAGTTCTCCGTGGCTGAGGCTTTCAATTAAAAGCACAGAAAAGAGCTCACAGCTTTGCCACTACTGGCAGCTGTCCAGCGTGGCTACAGCTTTTTAAAGGGCTCGTGGCTCCTGCCCCTGCTGTAACCATGAGCCGTGAATCATTTAAAATTGGATCCTGCTGCCTGAGTCCCCACTTAGAATTCGGCGGCATGGGCAGCAGGATCTAAACAGAAAGCAGCCAGATCACAGTGTTTGGTAGGTTGCATGTTACCCAGCCCTGTTCTCTGAGCTGGTTTCGAAACCTCCGTGTCCTCCTTATGGTCTGACAGCTGCAGATTTACTGCCTGTCTCTCCTCTCGTGGCCCAGCCTAGCCGCAGCTAATGGACTAACTCAGGTTAGCATCACCTGCCCTGTCTTGGTGACTCTTCACAGCTGAACGGCCTATAAGGCATCGTGCTGGTCTTCTGATCTCTTGGTGACTCCTCTGCCTTCTGTTTATTTCTTTCTCCCTAGCTGGCCGATCAAGTCAAGCCCTGTCAGTGCATGAAGGCCCCAGGAATTACGAGTGCAATGGTCTCCCATGCCCAAGGTAATCGGCTGGCTAGTAATGGATGGACTGCTTGGTTATCAGGTTAGGCTGCACAAGCCAGGTCTATGGGACCCTATGGCCAGCTGGCACCTGGTTCACAGCTGTACTAATCTGAAAATGGCTGGAAGACACCACCATCATTAGGCTCCAGAGTCAACAGCACTTGCTCCTCTTGGAGCTACTTGTCCGTGGCAGGCAGCACAGCTTAGCAGCTCATTGGGACGTCTCCTTTCTGTTGTGAGATCTGGGCACTTTAGAATGGCTGTAGCTATTGAAAGCAAAGGCGCACAGCTATAGGCATGGGGGTTTCCAGCTTTATTCACCTAGGTGGCTGATTCCAGGAAGCAAGGGTGTGTGTGTGGGGGTGGGGAGTCCTGTACAGAGGGTTCCCTGGCCCCTCTGCTTCCATGGCTGTGCAACTGCCACCAGGTGGATTAGAACCTGGGACTTTTGGAGCTTAGGGCAGGAGCTGCTACAGCTTGAGTTATAAGTCAGTTGCCTCTCAGCGTAGGCTGAAGAGCTCCCTTGTAATAATTGCTTGCTGGAAGTGGTCTCAGTGCCACTCCATAGGATAGTGACCCACATCAGGTGGGTGGGTTACAGCTGCAGGCCTGCTCCCAGCATGCGGATCTGCTCTCTGGGCGGCGTCTATAACTCTGTGGCTGCAGCCCTGCTCCCAGCATGAGGATCTGCTTTCTGGGTGGCGTCTACAACTCTGTGGCTGCAGCCCTGCTCCCAGGACTGGATCTGCTCTCTGCCCATTGGCGTGCGCAGCACATTTCATTAGGGTGTGCACCCAAAGAATGTTTTTAAATGTACTCTTTGACCCCCATTAGCCACGCCTCTGGAGGTAACACTTTCAGGGCAATATGGACACATGACCAGAAATAAAAGGTGTCATGTGACCTCCCCCCCCCCAAGGACTTTTCCCACCATCCACTTACCAATAGGGATTAGTTTGGCCCTCACCAAACCCCCCTCATGCAACGATCCTGCAATTGCATTAACCCAACGTGTGAGACATTAACTCGGGGGGTGGGGAGGCTGGGGGAAGTGTTCCCTCTAAGAGTTTCCTCCCATGAGCACAATACATTTTGTGTTGTGCACCAGTACTGAGTTTGTGGCTTGTTTGGATGTGCCATGGTGGCACCCAAGTTATTCATAAATATCTTATGAACCACTTACCTGTCCCCTCTGCTGCCCTGTCTCCTTCCCTTCCTCCATCAGCTCCCCTGGTGCCTACTGCCCCCCCAACCCCTCACCCACCTCTGCTGTCCTGACTCCTGCCCTTCTCACTGCCCTCGGCCTTCCCGAGACCTGCCCCCTCCAGCAGCCTTTCTCTCCCCCCCTGTGCCCACTCCTCCAGTAGCCCCACTCTGACCATGTGAGCTACCCCTCCTCATCCCCTCTTCTAACACCTCCCTCTACACACCTGTCCTGCCTCTCTCCTCTGGTGCTGGTCCCTCCCCTGCAGGTGTCTGCCCTTCTGCTTCACCCCCGGACTCCCTGGCACCTGCACCTTCCCTTACCCTTGCACCCTCTTGGTGCCTCCCCCTTCCCTCACTGCCCCTACCCACTTTGCCCACTCCCTCACCACCCTCTGCCCCCGTTCCCCTCATGCCCCTGTGCCTTTACACGTGCCTTGCTCCATCTCCGCCTTCCTCATGCCCACCCCTTCTTTCAAGCCTTTTCCCAGCACCTCCCCTTCTCCCCTCTAGCCCCCAAAGCCCTTCCCCTCTCCTCTCCTAGCATCATCCTGTCCCCCCCCCCCCCACTGACACCTCCCCTCCTGTCCTTTTCCTCATTGTCTCCACTTGGCCCCCTGGCATTTGTCTGTCTCCTACACCCTGTCCCTTAGTGCCTTCCCCTTTCATCTCCTGACCTGCCACAAACCCCCACCCCGCAGACTCAGGTTCCCAAAGTTCCGGCAGTCCCCATCACTTGGTGCCTGCGCTGGGTCTGACTCGTAGGGTTGCGAGGTAGACCCTCCCCCCAAAAAACGGACACACTTGATCCTGGGCAGGGGGGAGGGAGGAAGAGGGACTGGCTGGGGTGGGGGGCAGGAACTGGCTGGAAGGAAGAGGGGATGGGAAGCAGCTCTGGGGGGGAAGGGCCAGATCCTGACCCTGTGTCACGTTGCTGAATTGGAGGGAAGCAGCCAGATCGCTGCTGCACCCCTAGGTGGGGGTGTTGGCCCCAGAAATTGGTATGGGGGGGCCATGTGGGGTATTGAATGGGAGCTTATTGTTTGTTAATCTTATGTACACTATTTATGTGAGTATATAATGTCTGTGTGTGTAGGTAGGAATCTGTGATCTGTGTGGAAGCTGAATATTTCTGTGAATGTGTTAAGCATGGCTATGGACAGGCTGAGTAGCAAAGCCCTGTGGAACAATGACTCTCAATAGGCTATGGACACACCCAAAGAATGGGATTTGTCACCTGAGGGCAGCCAGCAGGAAACATAGAGATTGGCCTCTGACCAGGTGACTTGCTGCATACAAGAAGAGGCCAGGAAGGAGTATAAAGAGGCCATGTGGTCGAGGCCATTTTGTTCTCAGCTCAGCACTTCATCCCAGAGGCAGCACTGCAGGGATTGAAGAGCCCGGAAGACCTGTGAACCCATCCTGATCGTAGGATGTGCAATAAGAACTTTTAAACCAGCAGCTGCAACACCTCTGCTAGAGCCTGCATCGAGTACTGGGAGATTCGGTGCATGTAACGTACTGTACTTTAATAACCTTACTCTCATGCTTTTCTTTCCTGTAATAATAAACCTTTAGATATAGATTCTAAAGGATTGGCCCAGCGTGATTTGTGGGTAAGGTCCAGAGGGTAAATTGACCAGGGATCTGTGGCTGGTTTCTTGGAACCGGACAGAACTTGTTCGGGGTAGGTGGGATTGGGTGCTAGGACCCCTCACCTGTGTATAGGCCCGGGGCCATCTGGGGCACGGATATTGCTGGGGTGTCGGAGGGGTTTTGCTCGGGAGGCTTCAGGCAGGCTGCTGAAGCGCTCTGTGAGACTGGTTTGTGGCCTGTTTGGAGAGGTCACCAGTCGGGGGCTGTAAGGAGCCCCGGATTTGAGCAATTCGCCCTAAGCGGACGCCCTTAGCTGTGCCCAGACATGGCCCGGTCCGTCACACCCTGGCCCCCCCTTCTCCCTCCCCGAGGCCAGTCATGCTGCCCCTGACCCCCCCTTCCTCCCTGAGGCCAGTCGCACTGCCCCCGATCCTGACCCCGGCCTCCCCTTCTCCCTCCCCGAGGCCAGTCATGCTGCCTCTGACCCCCTTCCTCCCTGAGGCCAGTCGCACTGCCCCCGATCCTGACCCCGGCCTCCCCTTCTCCCTCCCCGAGGCCAGCCCTGCTCCCCAGCTCAGTGCGGGCCCCTGCTCTCTCCTTAGCTCAGTCCCACTCTGCCGACCCTGGCTCCCTCCTGGCTCCCTGCTCTGCCAGTCAGGCTGAACTGGGACTTTAGCCTGTCCCCGTTGTTCCTGGGGACTGTCAGTCTCAGGATCTTGATCTCTCATTTCCCCTGCCTTTCACTGAGTTTCAGTAAGGAGCTAGCGGCAATAATGCCTCTACTTTTTCCCCCACTCCTGTGCGGAATACATTTTGTTATGTGCACCAAGGCATGCACGGATGTGCACTGTTACGTCACGTGGAGTTTCACAGCATGGGAAGAAATCAGTGGAAATACAGAGAGCTTGAGTAGTTGCAAGTGTCCATTTTATTGCATAGCACGGAGCTAGCTAGAAAAAACCCAAACCAGCTGGGCTGACCCCCAGTGACCTAACGCAGTTACTATAACAACAAGATCTATGTCTACACCCAGTACACCACATGCACCACCACTAGAAACACATGCTACCGGCTAGCAAGCTGGGCAGCATTTGAATGTCTCCTGGCTGGCCGCCCAAGAGCTCAGCTTGCAGGGAACACTGGCTAACCGTCCCCTTCCACCTGGAGAAGGGAGAGACAGGAAAGCAGCAACAGAGCATCTGCCTGGGGGAAGCCCGAATCCCATGCAGGAGTGGAGCCCTGTTCCTTGTTCCAGGCCCTTGCTAGAGTCCCCTCCCGTAGCTGCAGCTATGGCCGGCAGTTTTAAAAGCGGACTTACGCTGGCCCTGCAACCCGAGCGACTCTGTCAGTGGGTGCTTATCACTCCATCACCTCGAGCTGTTTAACCAGCTTGTTTAACCAAGGAGGGAGGGAAAGGGAAACCTTTGGCCATTTGAGGGTTGCGTGCCAATGGAGGGAAAGGGGATGGATAAAAAGGGGCTGAGCACACGGTACTGCCTCTTTTTAAACCCAGGCCCAAAGATGTCCTGGAATTCTGGGCCACTGGCCTGAAGGAGATGGTCAAACTGCCTGGCAGCTGGACTTTTGGAGTCTTGTTATTCCTGGGCTCCTGGTAGCGATGGCTCCCATTCCAGGGGATTCCTGCCAGGTAGTTTACCTCAGACAGCAGCTTTTATTCCCCCGTGTCACTTCTCCCAGTATCTGAGACTTTGGTCATGGGGATCAAGCATTTAACATGATTCCAAGAGGAACCGGATGGTTCATCTAGCGAGCCAGGCTCACCGATATTTGAGTAGTTAATAAAAATCCCTAGTTGCTGTGTGTAGGTCTAAAAAGGGAAGGTTAGTATCATTAGTCTTATTTTACAGACAGGGAATAACCTCTCCAACCTGTGGGAGAGGCAGGAATAGAACCCAGGTTTCCTAATACCGCAGTCAGGGCTTTGTTACCAGGCTACATCCTGTACTAGAAAGGATGGGCCTGAAGCATGGGCCTGGTGTAAGGCCTGAGGCCTGAACCAAAGTAAGCAAGAGTTAGCTGAAGAGAAACAGGCAGGTCGTGTCAAAAGCAGACGGTTGCCTGAAAGTCTTGGGACTTAACCCTAACTGTCTTGCCTGGAAAGGTTGAAACCATAGACAAAAGGTCCTAGAAAGTCTCCAGGAATGCTAGAGAAGCAGGAAGCGAGTTGACAGGAGGCCAGGAAAGAAAATGGAAACAGAATTTGGGGTTTTGAATTGGAAGCAGTGATGTGCCTGTTGTGTGATCATGCCTGGAAGATGTGAATTAAGCCAGGAACCTGGGCAAGCAGAATCCAGCGACTTTCTTGGCTAGGGAAAGACTAAATCTTGGAACAAGAGAGATGTGAGTAGAACAGGGAATTTTTAGTCAGACGCTACTAGGTTATTTTCTTTATTTTTTTAGTTTGTTGGACTTCTTTTTGCTAAGCACATGTAACTATCCCCCTTTACCCTAGAACTCTTCAAACTGAATCCCAGGGAAGCGATTTTCTGTGTTTTAATCTTTCTTTTTTCAGTTTCTTTGTAACACCTAGCAACCAAGTAGATACGCTGGAGGGCAGTAGATATGCTGGAGGGCAGGGATAGGGTCCAGAGTGACCTAGACAGATTAGAGGATTGGGCCAAAAGAAATCTGATGAGGTTCAACAAGGACAAGTGCAGAGTCCTGCACTTGGGATGGAAGAATCCCGAGCATAGTTCAGGCTGGGGACCGACTGGCTAAGTAGCAGTTCAGCAGAAAAGGACCTGGGGGTTACAGTGGATGAGAAGCTGGATATGAGTCAACAGTGTGACCTTGTAGCCAAGAAACCTAATGGCATATTAGGGTGCATTAGGAGGAGCATTGCCAGCAGATCCAGAGAAGTGATTATTCCCCTTCATTTGGCTCTGGTGAGGCCACATCTGGCGTATTGTGTCCAGTTCTGGGGCCCCCACTATAGAAAGGACGTGGACGCATTGGAGAGGGTCCAGCGGAGGGCGACCAAAATGATTAGGGGGCTGGAGCGCATGACCTATGAGGAGAGACTGAGGGATTTGGGTTTGTTTAGTCTGCAGAAGAGAAGAGCGAGGGGGGTTTGATAGCAGCCTTCAACTTCCTGAAGGGAGGTTCCAAAGAGGATGGAGAGAGGCTGTTCACAGTAGTGACGGATGGCAGAACAAGGAGAAATGGTCTCAAGTTACAATGGGGAAGGTCTAGGTTGGATATTAGGAAAAACTATTTCACTAGGAGGGTAGGGAAACACTGAGATGGGTTCCCTAGGGAGGTGGTGGAATCTGCATCCCTAGAGGTTTTTAAGTCTTGGCTTGACAAAGCCCTGGATGGGTTGATTTAGTTGGGATAGGTCCTGCCTTGGGCAGGGGCTGGACTTGATGACTCCTGAGGTCTCTTCCAGCTCTATGGTTCTATGATTCTAAGTAATGTTTCACCAAGTGTATTTGTTTTGTTAATAGACGTCACATTTTTAAAACCATGATCTGATTCCTGCATCCTAGAGGGCGGAAGGTTCTGTATGCACGTGCCTAAGACAGCAAGCCATAATTCTAGGAGAAATTACAGGTTTTCAAGCTCTCTCTGGAGGGAGTGTCAAGGACAAGGAAGGTACCCCACAGGAGGGAATTCTGAAATGCGCCTGTCTGGTTCTCAAAGGGGTTTGTGCATTTGGATGATGGCAGCAACACCAACACAAGCCTCCAGTGGCAGGGTATTTTAAAGTCTCTTGTGGGCCCCCACCTTCTGCACTTGGAGTGCCAGAGTGGGAAACAGCCTTGACATGACCCCTCTCCAATTTATCAACATCCATCTGGAATTCTGGTCACCAGAGCTGGGCACAGAACTCCAGCAGCAGAAGTTCAAGTGCCGAATAAAGAGGCTAAGTCGGTTCCCCACTCTGGCACTTGGAGTGCAGAAGGTGTGGGCCCAAAAGAGACCTTAAAATACCGTGTCTCTATGGGCTTCTGCTTCAAAACTCCCCAAGGTCACAGATTCCCTGAGCTTAGGAGGGTTGCTGCCTCTACCCAAGTGGAAAAAAACTTTTTCTTCTTGAACGCAGGAAGAAGTCACTTGGGAACGTATTCCAGAAGGGTACCCCAAACTCTTTTACACAAGAGCCAAAAGAAATCTGATGAGGTTCAACAAGGACAAGTGCGGAGTCCTGCACTTGGGACAGAAGAATCCCAAGCATTGTTACAGGCCTGGGACCAACCAGCTAAGTAGTAGTTCTGCAGAAAAGGACCTGGGGGTTACAGTGGATGAGAAGCTGGATATGAGTCAACAGTGTGCCCTTGTAGCCAAGAAGGCTAATGGCATATTAGGTTGCAGTAGGAGGAGCATTGCCAGCAGATCCAGAGATGTCATTATTCCCTTTTATTTAGCACTTGGAAAGAAAAAAAGAAAAATGAAAACAAACTGTAATTTCTGATAGCTGTCCTCTTAGTCTTAGGCAGGTATACACAGACCTCCTATTACTTTCCAGGATACAAAATCAGATCATAGCCTTAAAATAGGTGATTATATTAAGAAAACAAAAAGGTATTCATTTGTAAAGCTGACTTGGCTGCTAGGAGTTATAGCGCAACTGAGAAAAGAACAGATTAAAACACAGACAATTGCATCCCTGGGATTCAGTTTAAAGTTATAGTGGGGAGAGGAGGGGATATGGATTTAGCACAGAGGAGTTTAACCAAACAACAAAACAAAAAAATAACCTGATCGCATCTAAATAAACATTCTCTATCTACTCAAGTATCCACACTTCCAAGGTCCAGTCCAATTCTAGGCCCAGGTATTCTTTTTTTTAGGCATGATGTCCCTGCCCAGTTCAATTCATCCCCCCCCTCATCCCCTTCCACAGCTCCAGGATTAAACTCACAAAGAAAAACAGCAGACAGATTCCCTTTTAATGCAGATCTGAACTCTTTCTTCTCACTGGTGCTCCTGGCTCCCTGCCAACACTTTCTAGCTAGCTAGGTTTAACCCTTTAGTCACTGAATACTGGGATGTTAGGAAAAGAACAGTGGGCCTCCCATCCATCACAGAAGCGAGACAACCTCTTTACTCCTGCTCAAGCGTTTCCTGTTTATACATCCCAGAATTACAATAGCTTTTTAAGCCCCAACGCCACAATGGGAGCTCATGTTCTGCTGATTACCCACCATGACCTCTACATCTCTTTTCCCCGCCCTGCAAGTCTGGCCCACAGAACCATGGGAAGTGGCATAGGCTAGCCTGGGCCAGGGCAAAGGAACACGTGGGCCTTTCTCTTCTCCATCTCTCCCTCTGCATTGCACAGCAGGGCGCAGGAGTGCCAGGGGGCTCTGTGGACGCTGTTTGGCTTAATGCCAGCGAAAGCAGGGTCTACAGGAGTACTTACGGGCTCCTAGTGTTAAGAGCTGTGATGTGGTTGCCTCAGCAGCGTGGCTCAGTGCTTCTGTTCTTGGAGCTCTGGTGTTATCAGTGGTCAGTGCAGGTAACGCAGCCTGCTCCTGCTGCAGATCTCGCTGTTATGCACAAAGACCGACCACAGGCACCGTCTGGTGACAGAGGCACTTGGCCAGGTTTATAGCCGTGTAGTCACAGATCTAGTGCCCTGGATTTGCGGTTACGCGTGCACCAACTCATGAGTGCCCCAGGACGAGGAGCAAGTCAGTCAGTAAGTCTCTGTTGTCCCTTCGGCCATGCAAAGGGGGTAAGGCCAGGCACCCCAATATTTATAGCCTAAAATAAACTTGTCTGGTTTCGGACATTTGTTTGCTCACTCCCCTTGTACCTAGTACCTTGAACCGAAAAATATTAGCGGAGACACTGTTGAGCATCCACTGCGGATGCGCTCGGTGAGGCTAATCTTCGTGTTTTACCTCATCCCCGTTGCAGGGTTCCAGACCAAGGAGGATATCTACTGCCTCGCTTTAGCGAAGGCCCTGTACACTGTGCCCATGCCAGTGACTGCTGGGTTTTATGCACCATGGGGACATTGCAAAAACCTGCTCTTACACAAAATCAAGGGTGAGTACTGCCCCGGGGAACGTAAGACGGGGAAGGAACCTTGTGGGGATGGGGATTAGTGGATGACAACTATCTCCAAAGAGCCAGAGCCACCCGTACTCATTTGCCGATTATGCAATCGCATAGGGGACCTGAAAATTTGGAGCAGCACTGGGTTTTCATGTCCACTCCACCCACCTGCCTCTTCCTATCCATGGTCTGTGGCTCTGCTTCCTCCAGCAGCAGAAGTTCTAGAAGATCTAGTTAATTTACAAGTGACAAAGTCTGCTCGAGCTACTGGCAGAACATCGACGACATGGTAATGAAGCCATTTAACAGGCATTTGCCAACCTCTGCTAAATGTTTGCTGAATTTACTGTGAGAGTCGACAGGACCTTAGTTTAAAATGTGTTTGTTTATTAGTGTGTGGATGAGGATTATAAAATCACATCGCTAAAAATTCAACATCCATCTGGGCTGCTGTTGGGCAGATGGGCACCAGTTTAATAGTACGGCGTAGGATCCCATCAATCCTAAGGATGGCTTTGCCAAGAGCTACCCATTCTTGATTGCTTCCCAGAAGGGAGGGATTGTGAAGCTGGAAGACCCTTCAGGAGGAGAGATTTAAGGCACTGCCAGGTACCTAACATATCTTCCTCTTTTATCTCAGAGAACATGGAAAACGAATCGAAGAAGAAAGACCAGGAGGAATTTCAGCGGACGCAGAAGATGCAGCGTGACAACACTGGCCGGGATCTACTCAAGCTCCTGTTACTCATGATCTTCTACCGGCCGGTCCTGACGGAGCAGCAGAAGTGGAGAAGGAACGTGAAACACGTCTTCATCCATTTCAGCGCCTGGGAGTACGCGGGCTGCGATCAGCTCTGGGCAGGCCTCATTACCACACTGTGCGACGGCATCGAAAGCCACTTTGGTCTCCTACCCATGAGCATTTACAGGACCTTAGACAGGAAATGTAGCATCATCGAAATACCAGGGGATCAGGAATGGGTTAGCAAGAAGTTCCTCTTCCTCCCGCTGTGGGTGGCTGTGATCCTTTTGATCATGGTAGCTATTGGGGTGGGTGGTCTCCTCCTAGTGTTTGGGATCCCCATCGGGGATGCCTCGGGAGACGCCATAGCTGTCGTGGAAGGCATTGGGGTGACGGCTGTCAGCGTCTCTGCAGCAGCTGCCATACGGCTCACTATCACAGTGGTACGAAACATTATCGTCACCCAGAAGAGCCAGCTGGAGAGACAGATGAACCAGACGGCTCTCAGCGCACAGCTGGGCTTCATGAGCTGCGTGAAAAGCGAAGTCAGGACAATCACTGGGTTCCTGCAGTACATGGAGATCTTCCAGCGGCGGAAGCTGCGGGTGGTGCTGGAGATCACCCACTTGGATACATGCAGCCCTGACAAGGTGGTGGGCGTCCTTGATGCCATGAACATCCTCCTCTCAGACGATGACGCCCCTTTCATCTCCATCCTGGCTGTTGACTCCAGCATCATTGTCGACTGCGTGGAAAGCTCCAAGTATATGAGAGGTATGGCCAACAACGGCTACGAGTTCTTAAACCGCATCGTCACCCTGCCCTTCTCTGTCCCTCGGATGGACTGCGACACCAAGCGGAGGCTGATCAGGAATATCATCGCGCGCAAGGAGCAGCTAGAGGCAGAGGTCAGCTTCCGGCAGGATGGCAAGATGGAAGCCAGCTCTGACTTCCTCAACATCTCTCGCTACCATTCGGCCAACCACGATGCCCAGAATCCAGTTGCAGAGGACAGCCAGATACCTCTCATGGTTGGAACCCCAGCGCTGGGAACCGGCAGCTGCGGGAAAGGTATCCGAGCCAAAGACCTCATTCAAGATGCTTTCGACTACCTCCTGGATGACGCCTTGAAGGAATTCATGACAGACAACGTGGTGCAGATGCGGCGCATCGTGAACACCGTCACCATCACCATCAGGCTGCTGGCGAGTAACATCCCCAAGGATGAAGTGTGTCCGAAGAAGGTGGTGGAATGGGTGCTCCTTGCCAACCAGTGGCCGTGCCGTCTGAGCTGGCTCTTGCAGTGCATCGAGGATGAGGAGCAGAGGAGTCGAATGGGCAGCTGCCATGGAAGCCCGCTCCGCCCCGACATGTCTCTGTGGGAGGTCTACGAGAAGTACATGGAAGAGCTGGACATGCTGAAAGGCCAGATGGAAAAGCTGCTGGAACTGGACCAGGATCCCGAGCTGTTCCACACTTTCCTGTGCGGCAGGTTTCGGGTGGAGGAGGCCCTCTTCTACCTCCCCTTCACGGTCAATTTGGACCCATCCCTGAAAAGACAGATGGAGCTGCAACGTGGCAGCCACAGACTGAAACGGACAAAGAAATTCGACAAGCTCAGCGCCTGCACTCTGCTGGGTATGACGGTGGAGGATGTCTGCCGAGAGGTGGGTCACCCTTGGGTTTCCTTCCTTCGAGCAGGGCCAGCTGTCGATAGAATGTCCATGCCTCTTCATCGCAAGAAGAATGTCATTCATGTGACAGCAGCTGCCCACAGATGATGGCTACAGGCAGAGCCATCTTTGCAAATCGTGGGGCCCTGAATAATTGAGGGCCCTTCTGCAGGATTGCCTGGGCCTTTTCCCCTCATGCAGCTTCTGCTGGAGGTCTGGTCGTTCCTTCTACCTCCCTACCCCAAGCAGGGCTCAGGAACTAGAGCAGAGTTGCAGATCCTCTCTGCTTGCTAGCTTGCTGCTGCTGCTGATTTGAACCCCGTAGCAGATTTGAACCTAGGCCCTCTAGGAGTGTGTCTAAACTACATGGCTCCGTCGACGGAGCCATGTAGATGAGGCTGATCGGCAGAGGGAAATGAAGCCGCGATTTAAATAATCGTGGCTTCATTTAAATTTAAATGGCTGCCGCGCTCTGCCGACCAGCTGATGATCAGCTGTTTGTCGGCAGATCGGGGCAGTCTGGACGCTTCCCCGTCGACGTGAAAGCCCTTTGTCGACCTCCCCGGTAAACCTCATCCCACGAGGCATCAGGGGAGGTCGACAAAGGGCTTTCATGTCGACGGGAGCGTCCACACTGCCCCGATCTGCCGACAAACAGCTGATCATCAGCTGGTCGGCAGAGCGCGGCAGCCATTTAAATTTAAATGAAGCCGCGATTATTTAAATCGCGGCTTCATTTCCCTCTGCCGATCAGCCTCATCTACATGGCTCCATCGATGGAGCCATGTAGTTTAGACACACCCCTAGAGGCCTCGACAGCTGGAGCCATGAAGGCAGCTGGCTCCCAGCTTAGGATGTAGAGCTCCCTTGTTCTTATCTCTGGCTGTAAGAGGTCCAATTGCCACACGAAGGGACAGTGAACCACACACACTAGGTGTGTGGATTACACTGCCAGCTGAGAGGAGCACGTGGGGGAGGGCGAAGGGAAAAGCCCTGCAGCAGACAGGACACAGCGTCCCCAGAGACGAACCGGCAGAGGCATATCCTCAGACATACAAGAACACATGGCTGCTGCATTGGGGAACTCAAAAATTTGGTGCCCAAATTTTCCGGTGCCCTATGCAGCTACATATTTCCCATGGGCCTAGGGACAGCCCTGACTACGGGCCCCAGAGCTGGGAGAAAACTGTCCCACATAACTGGTGCATAACTGGAGGGAGAGGAGCGAGAACTAGTGGGGGTAGGATGTTGAGGGGAACAGGCGGTGTGGGATGGGGGCTTTCGGGGAAGGCACAGTGTGGGTTTGAGGCCTCAGGAGTAGGGGGGGCACATGAGAGGGAATGGGCAGAGTGAGGATGAGGGGAAAGGGTGATGTAGGGGGCAAGGCCACAGTCCGGGCTCTGCTAGTTCCCCCACTTTCTGCTGCTCCTGACTCTTGGTTTGCACAAAACATTTCTTCTTGGAACAACTCGGTTCCTTGCAGCTCTTTCCTCCAACCCCGAAGCCATTGGCTGGCTCTCCCCGGGTTCATCCTTTACGCTCTGAAATGACTTTGGTCGGTTTTAAGACTGGGAGACCCGTAGCTGTCTGTTATGCACTCCAGAGAGAAGAGAGGCAAAAACATAAATACTCTTGCTGGAGGCCTGCAGTGTAATACCCCTTATCCAGAATAACACACAAGAACCCTGAGGCTATGTCTACACTGCTAGCTTTTGCCTTCAGAGAGCATGCTAGGGTGTGTCTAGACTACATGCCTCCGTCGACGGAGGCATGTAGATTAGACAGATCGGCAGAGGGAAATGAAGCCGCGATTAAAATAATCGCGGCTTCATTTAAATTTAAATGGCTGCCCTGCTCTGCCGATCAGCTGTTTGTCGGCAGATCGGGGCAGTCTGGACGTTCCCCTGTCGACAGAAAACCCTTTTGTCGACCGCCCCGTTATGCCTCGTGGGATGAGGTTTACCGGGGCGGTCGACAAAAGGGTTTTCTGTCGACAGGGGAACATCCAGACTGCCCCGATCTGCCGACAAACAGCTGATCGGCAGCCATTTAAATTTAAATGAAGCCGCGATTATTTTAATCGTGGCTTCATTTCCCTCTGCCGATCTGTCTAATCTACATGCCTCCGTCGACGGAGGCATGTAGTCCAGACACACCCCTAATGAAGCACAAGAAGTTGCTAACGAGTGCTTCATTAGCATACTCTCTGCCTGCAAAGGCCCGCAGTGTAGATATAGCCTTAGGTCGAGAGGCCCAACTCCACCCCCGTCAGGCTGACTGCATGCTTCCCTCCAGCCTACAAGCAGGGTCAGGAAACCTTCCCTCTTCATTTCAACACACCCCTCCAGTGGTCCCTGCATTGCTAGCTTTTGCCTGCAGAGAGCATGCTATTTCCCCTGCCGTGCCAACTTGCTCAGCGGTGCCCCTAGCAGAATCCAAGCACACGGCAGTGGGGTGTGCAGGGTACCATACCTGGCCCCACAGCCGGCCGGCCCGCCTTGTTTGCTAGAATCTGAGCAAGCCCAGACAGGTTCCTCTCGGGAGCTATAGCGGACCCTTCCTAAAAACGTGTTTGGCGACCTGTTCAGTAGATGCACGGCACTAACGGGTGCTCCCACTTCTCTTCCAGATGGACACAATCGGCTTGAAGGAGGAAAACGTCCCGCTGTACAAACAGAGGCTCAGGGACCATAATCTCAACGGGCGCGCGCTGGTCTACAGTGACAACACTGAAATCAAAGAGGCCCTGCACATGAGTCTTGGCGAATGGACCCTCTTTAGCATCCATTTCCTTGGAGTGTTTCCCCCGGCGAATTTGGCCTCTTCTGTGGTGTCCCCCGTCCCGTTCCACGTCAGGCCAGAGGCTCTGAAGAACATGGTTGCCTTAAGAGAGACTGTGGCGAGAGGGAGCAAGCTCTCTCTGAACAGCTCCAGGGAAGATCTTTGGGAAAAGAGATAACTCTGAATCCTGAACACAGAGGTGAAAGTGCCCTGGTGCGCAGCTCCAGCAAGAACTGCAAAGACCTGGGCTGCAACAGGACAGTACCTGTGAGAAACTGTAAAGTTACTTTCACGGCCGCCTGTACAAAACCAGAAGCAAGATCGGGGCTTTCGCCCACAGTGTACCTCCCTGCGTCTCCAGTGACATCGCACGGATGAATCATAGAATCCTAGAGTTGGAAAAGACCTCAGGAGTCATCAAGTCCAGCCCCCTGCCCAAGGCAGGACCAATCCCAACTCAATCATCCCAGCCAGGGCTTTGTCAAACCGAGACTTAAAAACCTCTAGGGATGGAGATTCCACCACCTCCCTAGGGAACCCAGCCCAGCGCTTCCCCACCCTCCTAGGGAAATAGTTTTTCTTAATATCCAACCTAGACCTCCCCCGCTGTAACCTGAGACCACTGTTCCGTGTTCTGCCATCCCTCACTACTGAGAACAGCCTCTCTCCATCCTCTTTGGAACCTCCCTTCAGGAAGTTGAAGGCTGCTATCAAATCCCCCCTCACTCTTTGCTTCTGCAGGCTAAACAAACCCAAATCCCCCAGTTTCTCCTCATAGGTCATGTGCTCCATACCCCGAATCATTTTGGTCAAGCTCCCCTGGACCCCCTCCAATGCGTCCCCATCCTTCCTGTAGTTGGGGGCCCAGAACTGGACACAATACTCCAGATGTGGCCTCACCAGAGCCGAATAAAGGGGAATAATCACTTCTTTGGATCTGCAGGCAATGCTCCTCCTAATGCCCCCTAATATGCCATTAGCCTTCTTGGCTACAAGGCCACCCTGTTGACTCATCTCCAGCTTCACATCCACTGGAATACCCAGGTCCTTTTCTGCTGAACTGCTGCTTAGCCAGTCGGTCCCCAGCCTGTAACAATGCTTGAAGCAATCAGATGACAAGAGAAGAATTAAGGATCCGGGGGGGGAAGGAGGGGGGACTGTACTGGGTCTGAGGGATTTGGGGCACATTCATGTCAACGGGGCTGGTGACAGACGTTGTCGGGCCCTGGGTAATGTATGGGAGGGGGTCGGCTCAAGACCCCCTCAAAGGGGCAAGGCTCTAGACCCCCTCAAAGGGGCAAAGCTAAAGGTAGGAGGGGCAAGGCGAGGGCCAATCAGGCCTTAGCGCCACCCACCTTGCACCAGACAGAGCTCTAGGACTGATTTCATTTGCCCGGGTCTCTGGCAGTGGCGGCTGCCATAATAGTCGATACAGTGACCCAGAGGCCTGGACCCTTTTAAATCATCAGCTCCCGAGACAACTGCCCCCTTTGCCTCTCCCCCTCCCCATCCGTGGCCCCTGTCTGTGGGGCTTCAGACCCTGGTGGTCAAAGTTGTGAAAGTAGAAAGAATTATACTGTAAGAAAAAGATGAATTGTGTTGTAATAACTGAATAAGTTGAAGGAATTCTGTTTGTCTTTTTAAGAGAAAGAAGAAAAGTATGTTAATGTTGATTGTAGGTATGCAGATCAAGGTGCTAGCCAATTTGGGCCTGAGTTTAACAGGAAAAGGAACATTAAGTGTTAGACAGGAAACAATTCCAGATAATCAGGGAGATATAGCCAGGAGATTGCTGTGTGCTTAATATTGAAATGAAGAGTACTTGAGTAGCCTCACACTAATTATGTGAAGTTTTGCCCCCCTTTTAATCCTGTTAATTTTGGCTTTCTTTTGACTGTATAAATCAAGAGGTTTGAACCTTGTATGGCACTCACATTTTCTCCATGCATTTTAGCAAAGCTTTGCTGAAATAAACAGAGCAGTCTGCCAAATCTGTGAGTCCTGTCTGACTTTGACAATTTGGAGGTTCCACCGAGATGGCAACCGTCTTCGCTGAGGCTGTGTGATCCCTGACCGTCTTGCAGGATGACCGTGGTAGCCGGCACCTGGGCATTTGGCCCGAGCGGTCCTCCGCCAGAACGGAAAGGTGCACAACCACAGCGAAGTCTACGCCATCGAACCTGTTGGTTCCTGCTCTGTTCTGGTAGGGATCCCGGGATCTAACATCAGGACTCTGGTCAGGTAATTATTTTGTCCGGACTGAGGACTGTCTTGTCTCTGTGTCTATCCATCTTCCCTGTGGTGTGAGTGAGTCTGGGAGCCATCCCTGCCCGGGGACTGGCCGACCAAGGGGCTCCTGTCCCCGCGGTCTGTGTGACTGGAATCTGCACAATCGCAGCCGCACCGCACCTTGGATAAAATCCTTGGAGTGAACGCAAGGGCGATTGAGGCAGTAGCCTGTGGGCTTCTTTTGTGTGTTGCACTGGGCACCGCTCTGACGAACCCGAATTTCCTCCTTGTGTGATTGGTGTATGAAGTCCTCCTGTATGGGTAACTAGACGTCTAAGCAGGGATAGTTCCCTAAAGGGACCCTGGCTCAGTTTATATATTTTAGAAAGGGTCCGGACTCCTGTAAATTTCTGGAAAAATGATCTAGATTGACTCTGGGGGGATCCCAAAACTCAGTGGCCACTGTTAGGATCTTGGAACAAAGACCAAGTGGACGTCTTAAAAGACAAACTTGGCCTTCCCAAAACTAAATTGGCTAGAGGAGAGGTAGATTGCTTCATGCAGTGGTGGGACGAGGCAAATCTTAAATGAACTGAATCGAAGCTCGCCTCCCTTAAAAATTCTAATTATAAGAAAAAGCTTTATTGGAAACCTCCTCTCCCACCACCAGACCGAGCGCTTCCCTTTACCCCGTCCTCCAAGAAGACTCAGACCGGTCCTACTTGAAGCTATAAACCCTGGACCCACACGGAGCTCCACTCGATTTTAAAAGGTTTTCCAAAGCCCCAGGAAAACCCTACCAAATTTGCAGAGGAATTTTGCTAGTGTGCAATGCCTATGAACCCTCTGAAGCAGACCTCCTGCAACTGTGTAAACTACTTATAACCCCGTAAACAGCAACAAAGAAAAAAACCCGGGCAACTATCACACAGACTGACTGATGGTTTTTTTGTTTGTTTGGTTGGGTTTTTTTGGGTTTTTTGGGATACAGCAACCAGGTAAAAATGGACAGGGCGCCCTGGCGCATGCGTTTGTTAATAGCCTCTTATCTGCTATTAGCAGTATGTTAAAGCAAATAAGTGTTGGATGGGAGGCCAAGACCATGGACAAATTGCAAGCAGTGGCAGAGCATTGCCACTGCACTCTAAAAAGAAAGAGAAGCAGTCCTCACAAAAGTTGATAGCTCTGCAAATACAGCATTATTCAGGGCAGGGCAGACAGTACTGGGAATGGGGAGGGTACCAAGAATGGGGATAAGGTCAGAGAAGGGGTCGTGGCACCGGGTTTTTGGGATTTAAAGGTTTCAGCTCCGGTCATATCCACCCTGTGGGAACAAGGCATTATTGTCCCCTGTTCCAGCCCCTGTAACACCCCTATCCTCCTCCCAGTTCGAAAAGCTGATGGTAAATCATGGTGGTTTGTTCAGGATCTTCAAGCTATTAACTGCATTGTTGTACCCACCTTTCCTGTAATCCCTAACCCAGCAACTAATCTGGCTTCTATCCTGCCAGATGCAACTCATTTTACTGATGTTGATCTGTGTTCTGCTTTCTTTTCTGTCCCGGTTCACCCTAAGTCCCAGTATCTTTTTGCCTTTTCTTACAAGGAGCAGCAGTATGCTTCCCAAGGGGTACACAGAAAGCCCGTCTTACTTTTCCCAAGCATTAGCCAAAGACCTTGTTGACCTGGTCTTCCCCTCTGGGTCCACATTGGTCCAATGTGTAAATGATCTACTCCTCTGTTCCCCTTCATTATCTGCCTCAGAAACTGACTCTTTAGTGCTTCTCACTGCCCCCCCAGCCACCTTAGGGTTACCTGACTACTGTAAGCCTTTACCCTTTTCTGCCACGAGCAATCTGGTTGTGCACTTGGGGTTCTTACTCAGGAGCATGGTGGCAAAAATCGTCCAGTAGCTTATTTCTCTGCCACCTTGGATCCTGTTGCCCAAGGTCTACCCCCCTGTCTGCGTGCTGTGGCTGCCGCGGCACGCCTAATTGAAATGTCTGAGTCCCTTGTCCTCCGCTCTCCTGTTTCTCTCATGGTCCCTCACTCTATAGATACTCTCCTGCTACAATGTAATACAGCTCACCTTTCCTCTGCCCGCCTCACTTTTACTGCTTTCGGCTTCGCATATCACCATAAAGTGCTGTTCTCAGTTGAACCCTACCACTCTCCTTCCTCTGGCTAATGACGGTGAACCCCACGACTGCCTTGCAAGTGTCTCTGCTGTCACCGTCTCATGCCCCGACCTTTCTGATGTCCCTCTCTCTAACTCCGACCTTGTGTTATTCACTGAAGGTTCCTGCTTTAGTGGTATCACTCTCTGAAACCCTAGGAGCTGCGCCTTTACCTTCTGTGACCTCAGCACAAGTCGCTGAACTAGTTGCCCTAACCCGCGCTTGCTTTCTGGCTGAGGGACGCTCCGCCACCATTTATACTGATTCTCGATATGCTTTTGGGGTTGTACATGACTTTGGCACCCTCTGGCAAGCTCGGGGTTTCCTTACCTCTGCTGGTACCCCTATCAAGAATGGCCCCTACATTGCTGCTCTCCTGTATGCACTCCCATCTGCATTAGCTATTGTTAAGTGCCCTGGTCACTCCACAGCAGATACTGATGTTGCTAAGGGTAATGCTGCCATAGAACCTTCCCCAGGTGCGTTTCTCGGTTCCCTTTCTGTTTCTGTACCACCGCAGTCCCTTTCTAAAGTCACCCTGCTCCAAGACTCTGCCTCAGAAACAGAAAAAGACTCCTGGGTCGCCCGGGGTTGCTCTCTACACCCTGATTCCCTTTGGCGCCCCCTTATTGGTGCCTTTGTGGCCCCCTTTTCGCTCTACCCAGCTCTGGCCACCCTGCTACACGGCGTTTCGCATGTCGGAAAGGAGGGTATGATCTCTGCTGTAACTAAGGCAGAATGGTGGGCCCCCCATTTCAGCTCTTTTGCAGCTCACCACTGTGCCGCCTGTACCACTTGCCAAAGCTACAATGTTGGCAAACCTGTAAAGGTAGCTCAAGGGTTCTGGGGCCTGCCCCAAGCACTGTTCTTGCATTGGCAGCTTGATTTTGTACAAATGCCTGTGTGTCAACTATATGAATTTATTTGGGTTATGGTATGCTTATTTTCGGGTTGGATTGAAGTCTTTCCTTGTCGCAAAGCTGATTCGCTGTCTGTTGCCAAATGTTTGTTAAATCATATTATGCCTGCCAAAGAAACTCCTGCCACTCTGTCCAGTGGCCGGGGTACACGTTTTACTGAACAACTTGTTCAGCACCTGGATCGTGTGTTACATGTCACACACCTGCTGCACTGTCCCTACCATCCCAAAGACATAAACTAAGTCCTTTTGAAATTGTTTATGTGAACAATGGCTACCATTACTCCAGTCTCAGACTTGAACTTGACTCACAGTACACTCCTTCAGTACTGCAAGGGACTAATGCAAGCTGTAAGTCACTTCCATTCACAGGTTCGAGCCGCCTGGCCGACGGAACCCACCTCGGATGCCTGCCACACTCTCGAGACAGGTGATTGGGTCTACGTACGACACCACCAACGAAAACACGCCATGGAACCCCGGTGGAAGGGCCCGCATCAGGTGCTGCTCACTGCCCAGACGGCTGTTAAGTTATCCGGCATCGCAGCATGGATACAGGCTTCGCAGTGTAAGAAGGCACCATCCCCAGCGGACCAATCATCACCTCAGGACCATGCAGAGTCAATTTTGACTCCAGAAGAAGACGTAGAGGAACAGCCTGCAATACCTTACAACCTACGTTCGCGTAAGGATTGCCTGAAGCAGATGAGGACCAAAAGCAAGGCCCAAGAAGAAGCAGTAGTGAGCCTAGCGCCTGCTGCCTGGTGGACATAAAACCGTAACTGCGGGTCCCTCAGTGGAGGTTGTCAGAACCAAAAGGGTCTTGCCTCCAACATGTGCCTCTGGTGGGGCCTGTTCCTCGGCCACTGGTGTCTTAAGATCTGGGGAATCCACAATGACAATGACAATTCTTTTATCCACCAGCAAGTATGGATCGCTCAGACCCTTAATATCTCTAATTGCTGGGTCTGCAGCCACATTCCATCCCACTCACAAGCTGGTTCCTGTCTTGGCAATCCCACTTAATTCCCCAGGCCTCACCCGTTTAACAAGACATGGAACAGTAATGACACTTGGGAAGCAGTGGGAATAATTGTGGGAATAAATGTATCTAAACGGATAAGTGTGGAGGAGAAAAAAGGTCACTGGTGTTTGGTGTGTAATGGGACGGGGCTGAATCTGGGGAGGAGCAGTTGTCTCCAGCATATTGTAACATCAGTACAATCTTTAATGCCATGCAAATAACACCACTCCCCGTAAGGAGAATCACCGTGTGCCCTTCGGGGGATATTACTCCTCCTTTGTAGACACCTATATGGCAAAGGGGTGCAACCGACCCTTCCCGGCTTTGATAGGGCATCATTGGGTCTGTGGAACAAAGGCCTATACCACATTACCAGTTAACTGGTCAGGTATCTGTTATCCCGCCCAACTCTTCCCACAATTCCGAGTGTTAGAGTCCTTCCCATGAGAACGCCTCCGTAATTTTAGGCGAAAAAGAAGGGACTTGTCGGATGCCCAATGGTATGTGAATCACATAAGCCCTTTAACTTGGGAAGAGGCTATTGGTGGTTCCTTTGACCCACTTGGGGGAGTAATACATCATGCAAAAAGGCTTCTGAGGTTACAAACAGTAGTTAAAATCATGGAAAATGAAACTGGAAAAAGTTTAAGGGCCCTGGCCAAAGAAACAGGAGCGATCAGACAAGTGGTCCTCCAAAACCGTCAGGCATTGGATATAGTGCTGGCAGCAAAAGGAGGGACCTGTGCTCTCATTGGCAAAGAATGTTGTGTATATATACCAGACAACACCAATGATAGAATAGATCGCGCTAGCTACTTAAAAAAGATTGCATACCTTTCCAACGAAGAGCCAAGTTCCCTGTGAAAATGGCTAAATAACTTGTCCAATTTCTCTGGCATAGGAAACTGGTTGTTTCAGGAAGCCCTGACTATCCTATTTGGAATCTTAATAATGTTTGTATGTTTTCAGTTAATC
This sequence comes from Pelodiscus sinensis, assembly GCF_052426305.1. Classification (NCBI taxonomy): domain Eukaryota; kingdom Metazoa; phylum Chordata; order Testudines; family Trionychidae; genus Pelodiscus; species Pelodiscus sinensis. Next base: position 6,508,975 of record NC_143069.1, read on the forward strand.
TCCTGTTGTATCCAAAACTGTGCAAGACATGTCACAGACATGTCCCCTCACCAGAGTGCTAATCTGATGCTTTTAAATATCACTAATGAACAAAAAGACAAAGAACGGTTAATGCAAGGAACCCAGTAATTGTTGGTCATAGGCGAGGCTTGACCAAAAGGAGGGATTGTGAAAGTAGAAAGAATTATACTGTAGGAGAAAGATGAATTGTACTGTAATAATTGAATAAGTTGAAGGAATTCTGTTTGTCTTTTAAGAGGAAGAAGAAAAGTATGTTAATGTTGATTGTAGGTATGCAGATCAAGGTGCTAGCCAATTTGGGCCTGAGTTTAACAGGAAGAGAAACATTAGGTGTTAGACAGAAAGCAATTCTAGATAATCAGGGAGATATAGCCAGGAGATTGCTGTGTGCTTGATATTGAAATGAAGATACTTAACCACACTAATAATGTGAAGTTTTGCCACACCCTTTGATCTTGTTAACTTGGCCTTTTGACTGTATAAAATCAAGGGGTTTGAACCTTGTATGGTACTCACATTTTCTGAATGCATTTTAGCAAAGCTTTGCTGAAATAAACAGAGCAGTCTGCCAAATCTGTGAGTCCTGTCTGACTTTGACACTTCCCAGGGTGCCCTGGTGGCCACTCCAGCCTCAACCAAGATCACTCCTCTCCTTCCTCCCTCCCCGGAGCCTTTAGGGGTTGACTCTGGCCACAGTGTCTGTGCCAGTTCCAAGCCTGCCAGGCCAGAGCCAGCAGTCACTACCCCTGATCCAGTGGCCCCCAAACATGAGCCAGCAAAGACTGGCAGCCAGCCCTCCACCACTCGCCAGGAGCAGTCTGCCAGCTCCCAGGAGCCTGACAGGGGCTGGAGAAGGCGGGCACCTTCCTGGTCCAGGGTGGAGATCATGGACCTTATTCAGGTTTGGGGGGATTGCCCCCAATGTCCATGATCTCTGCACTAGAGAGAGGAATGCGGCCGTCAATGGCAGGATAGCTGCCAGCGTGGCACTAAAGGCCACATGTGAACCCAGGAGCAAGTTTGCATGAAAATCAAGTTGGTCTGGAGAGCCCCCCAACCCTGAGCCTTGACCTTCCCCTCCCCTTTCTTCCCCTTGCTTCCTCCCCCCAAGTTTTCCCCCTTCCCTCTCCCCCCCCCTCTCTTCTCCTCTCTCCCGCCTCCTTTCCCCAGTCTCACCAGAGTTTCATTCTCCCCCCTCTCCCCCGGGGTTTTGTTAAATAAAGATAGTTTGTGTTCATGAAAATACGTGTATTTTATTTGACATCAGGAAGGGGGCTTAGGGAGAGGTAAGTGGAAGGACGTGAGGGAGGAATGAGGCACAAGCCCCCAGTGGGGCAGACCAGAGAGGCTCTGAGGGCTCCTCAGGATGGAAGCTCTCCCGCAGGGCCTCCTGGATACTGACAGCCCCCTGATGGACCTCTCAGATGGCAGCCTGCAGAAAGTTCAGACAGGTCCGCAGCAACGCGTCCACGAAAAGCACCAGAGTGCCCAGGGGCAGCTCTGGCTTCACGTTGCAGAGTGCTGTGATGTCCCAAGTGAAGGCAACCAGAGCACACAGAGACAAAATGGTTTCCTGTCCCTCATGGAGGTAGGCAAGCAAGCAGGGAAACCTGAGAACTGGCTGTCCAAGGGGGTGCCTTTAAGCACAGGCCTCAGACAGCCTCAGGCAGCAGCCACACAAAGTAACTCCTGACCTGATGCCCTGCCGGACCTGATTCTGTCCGGCCTTAAATGCGATTCACCGTCCACTCAGTGTGGACGCGCTATTTCGAAATAGCAAAACGCTATTTCAAAATGCATTTTGTGTGTAGACGCGCTATTTCGAAATAAGATATTTTGAAATAATGCTGTAGTGTAGACATACTCTGAAAGAAGAAATCAGGCCCCTGAGTAATTGAAACAGATACTTCAAAGAGTTTAATTGGAAACATGTGCACAGTAAATACAAACACTATATTATTTACAGGGGAGGGTTATTTACAGGTGACTGTTTGTGAGACACAGCATGGCCAGCACCTGAGAAATAAACTTAAAGAGTCATCAGCATTTGTACAATGCCCCTTAATAAATATAATAATATGGGTTGGGATTAAGCTGCTGGATATGGAATGGAAAACAATCTCCAAAACAGGAAACACCACAAGATTAGGGGAACTCCTATTACCTAATATAGTGAATTATCAGAAAGTGTCAATTCAACAGGGGAAAACACTGATCCCCTTCCCATATTCAGCCATCACAGGAAGATTCTCTCCCCATTGAGAACCACAGACAATGATATCCCAGACCCCCTCAGCCTTTTACCCTCCTTTGCTAACTGTTGTCTGGTGACTCCTCATAGGCCCAGAACCCAGGAGGGCAAGAGTAAAGTGCTGAGAGAGACTAGAAACCTAACTATTCAGGAAACTTTTTCTATGAGGTGGAGGATCATAGCCTCTAAATTTGGAGGACGAATGATATCTGCTGAGTACCTTCTTTGAAGGGCAGAGTGTTCTGAACTCCCAATATCATCAGAGGGAGTTTGAGGACACTCAGCAACTTATGAGACTGGACAATACAAGCACAGTTAAAGGCCCTGGATATCTAAAGGAAATCACCAAAATCCACAGTTAGATGCTTAAATGCCAATTAAAGCCACCCTTAGTGAATTCCCCCGGCATGTGTAATCCCCTAAGTAGTATAAGGGCCCTACCATCAATCAAACGTTAGCCCTGCCCCCTGATCCCGGAAGTCCCGCCCCCTGACCGCCAGAATTCCCTTCTCCCCTGTCACCAGAAGTCCGGCCACTGGATGGTAGTACATCCGGGTCAAGAGGGACAGCTGACCGGGTGTCATGTGACCCCCGTTAGGCCCGTCCCCTGTCACCGGAAGTCCTGCCTTTGGGGGTAATACATCCGGGGTCAAGAGGGGCAGGTGACCGGAAGTAAGGAGTGTCATGTGACCCCTCTAAGGACTCGCCCCGCCTCCCTCAACCAATCAGGAAGGGTTTTTCCCCTGTAGGACCGCCCCGCGAACCGCTTTAACCAAGCGGGGGGGCAGTTCTGGGACCGGATGACCCGCCCTGCAGTGGGTTGTGTGACCCCTCTAAGAACTTGCCCCGCCTCCCTCCACCAATCAGGAGGGGGTTTTTCCCTGTAGGACCGCCCCGCGAACCCCTTTGACCAATCGGGGGGCAGTTTTGGGACCGGATGACCCACCCAGCAGTGGGTTGTGTGACCCCTCTAAGAACTCGCCCTGCCTCCCTCTACCAATCAGGAGGGGTTTTTTCCCTGTAGGACCACCCCACAAATCGCTTTGACCAATCCGGGGAGTGCAGTTCCAGGACCCGTTGACCAGACCGAAGACGGGTCGTGTGACCCCTCTAAGAGCTTCCCGTGACACCCTTTGCCAATCAGAGCATAGCACTTCCCCGTAAGTTCTAGCGCCACACAAAAGAGGCCATCTTGTTCCAAGAGCGCGTGTTTCAGAGAGCGTGCAAACGCTGAGCGGAAACATGGCTTCTTTCACCAACTTTGTTTTGGTGCCGAGAAGAAAGCGCTACATCAGCGACAGTTCCGAGGAGGAAGGAGAAGTTGAAGGGAGCCCTTTGACCCACCCGCTGATGGATACACCAATATCTGACACCGAAACCCAACCGCTCACGATGCAGCCAGACAAGCTAGATAGCCTGGAGGAAGAAGGTGCCCATGGCTCCCAGGAGTCGGACAAGACGCATGGAAAAGAAGCCAAATAGGTAAATGAAAGATCGAAGTTGGGGCATCATGGGGTTAGGAATCCGGGATTTTGTAAACTTTAAAAAAAAAATGACCAGAGCGTCTTACATTATTTCTTTCTGGCAATCTTTTGACAGCTTGACGATGCCTTTCTAGCTGACCGTCAGACCCAGGACAGCATTGCATCGGACGAGGAAGACGAACCGGGCCCACCTTGTTTTTGCTCAACACCGATACAAAGCATTGAAGAGAACGCCTAGGATGACGGCCATGAAGAATTCAGGAGGTGGCTGTGCATTGATCTAGTTGAGCCAGTGCCACATCATAAGCGTAAAAAAGTTATGCGCTCTATTGTACGCATTAGTGTTTATACCGTCCTTAGTCACTGTCTTAGGGAAAAGCTTTTTGAGGACTGTGAGGGTTGTGTCATAAATGCGCCAGCCCAGCGGTACCATGACTGTTTGACTTGGACTCCAGAGGGTATAAACTGCAAGCTCCAGGGCCTATGTGCTGAACTGTGTTTGGAAATCTTATTAAATACTGTTATTGCCGTAGGTCCGTGGTCCCCAACACGGTGCCCACGGGTGCTATGGCGCCCGCAGGGGCATTTGCATGCACCCGCCAGGTGCTCGGGGCTGACCTGGCCCTGGGCACATAGCGCGTGGCGCTTGCACGGGGGGGCGCGCCGGCCCCGGGCGCGCGGCGCTTGGCAGGGGGAGTGCCGGCCTCGGGCGCGCGGCGCTTGGCGGGGGGAGCGCCGGCCCCGGCCCCGGGCGCGTGGCGCTTGCGGGGGGAGCGCCGGCCCCGGGCGCGCGGCGCTTGGCGGAGATGAGCATTACTATGGGGTTCTGGATGTGAAAAAGTTGTTCGGAGCGAAAAATTATTGTGAGTTTTGCCACACAGTATACAGTCATGACCACTCTTGCAAGTATTGTTGCCACCTCTGCTTGAGCAGAACGTGCTCAGACAGCGTGGGCGTGCCGCTGCGGTGTCCTAGCTGTATCTTGGAACAAGATGGCCTCTTTTGTGTGGCGCTAGAACTTATGGGGAAGTGCTATGCTCTGATTGACAGAGGGTGTCACGGGAAGCTCTTAGAGGGGTCACACGACCAGCTTCCGGTCTGGTCAACGGGTCCCAGAACTGCACCCCCCGAATGGTCAAAGCGATTTGTGGGGCGGTCCTACAGGGAAAAAAACCCTCCTGATTGGTAGAGGGAGGCAGGGTGAGTTCTTAGAGGGGTCACACGACCCACTTCTGGGCGGGTCATCCGTTCCCGGAACTGCCCCCCGACTGGTCAAAGCAGTTCACGAGGCGGTCCTACAGGGAAAAAACTCCTCCTGATTGGTGGAGGGAGGCGGGTTGAGTTCTTAGAGGGGTCACACGACCCACTTCTGGGCGGGTCATCCGTTCCCGGAACTGCCCCCCGATTGGTCAAAGCGGTTCGCGGGGCGTTCCTACGGGGAAAGCCCTTCCTGATTGGTAGAGGGAGGAGGGGCAAGTCCTTAGAGGGGTCACATGACACCCCTTACTTCCGGTCACCTGCCCCTCTTTACCCCGGATGTATTACCCCCAAGGGCGGGACTTCCGGTGACAGGGGACGGGCCTAACCGGGGTCACATGACATCCTTTTTTACTTCCGGTCACCTGTCCCTCTCGACCCGGATGTACTACCCTCCAGGGGCGGGACTGCCAGTGACAAGGGAGAAGGGACTTCCGGGGAGTCGGGGGGGGGGGACTTCCAGGGTCAGGGGGCGGGGCTAATGTTTGATTGATGGTAGGGCCCTTATACTACTCCCCTACCCCATAGACAGCTAGCAGATATAGCGTTCAGTCTAGCTTCCCACCCAAGTATATGATGTGCAAGCTGGAAACAGAAGCAGGAGCTCTTTCTTCTATTTGTCTGTGCTTCATTCCCCGAGCACTCATCCAGGTCAGATGTCTCTTAGGACCTGAGTTGCCACCAGCTGGACAATGGGACTTGGGTCATTCTGTAGGACCTGGAGAGCTGGAATTACAGAGAATATGACTCACTTTTCATATAGTCACCTATGTCTGCAGTAGCTGGAGATTTAGTACCAGTGAGTACCAAGCTCCAGAAGCTCTCTGTACAAACAAAGCTTTAGGTTCCTCCATTGGGATCCTTCCAAGCTCCAAACTGAGATGGAGGAGGGGGGAGAGGGGAGACCCTGACCCTACCAGAAACTCATCCAATTGGAAGGTGCTCCATTGACTCAATAGCTTCTGCTTTTAAGTTATTTTACATCTCCTGACAGAAATAAATCTGATGGTGTGGAGTTTGGGGTAGCAAAAAGTGGCTCCCAGGGAGCCGATGGAGCCCAAAGAGTGGATCACACAGGTTGGGAAGAGGCATTGCCAGGGTAGCCAGGAGATGCACTGACTTATATCACACTGGCTGCAGTTTCCTCCAGGTACGTCTACACCGCAAAGTTAATTCAAAATAACAGCTGTTATTTTGAATTAACTTTAATAGCATCTATACATGCAAACCGCTATTTCGAAATTAATTCGAAATAGCAGAGCGCTTAATTCAAATTTGGTAAACCTCATTCTACGAGGAGTAACACCAAATTTGAAATAGCTATTTCAAATTAAGTGCTGTGTAGACAATTAATTCAAAATAGGGGGCCTCCAGCCCTTCCCAGGGAGCCCTGGTGGCCACTCTGGGCACAACCAGGAAAACTTCCTCTCCTCTCCCCCTGGCCCCAGAGCCATTAAAGGGATAGACCCTGGCCCGTGCCAGATCCAAGCCTACCAGCCAAGAGCCAGCAGTGGCCACCGGGGCCCCTGAGCCAGTAGCCACAAAACGTGAGCCAGCAAGGCACTGGCAGCCAACCCTCCACTGCTCCTCAGGAGCAGTCTGCCAGCACCCAGGAGCCTGACAGGGGCTGGAGAAGGCGGGTGCCTTCCTGGTCCAGGGTGGAGATCATGGACCTTATTCAGGTTTGGGAGGGATGCCCCAGCATCCATGATCTCCGCACTAGACAGAGGAACACGGCCGTCAATGGCAGGATAGCTGCCAGCCTGGCCACCAAAGGCCACATGCGAACCCAGGAGCAGGTTTGCATGACAATCAAGTTGGTGCGGTGAGACCCCCAACCTTGGGCCCTGATCTTCCCTTCCCCCTTCTTCCCTTTGCTTCTCCCTTCCAACTTCCTCCTCCCAGGTTTCACCCTCCCCTCTCCCACCCACTCTATTCCTCTCTCCCACCTCCTTTTCCCAGTCTCCCCAGAGGTTCACCCTGTTGTTCAATAAACCCAGTTTCTATTTTTGAACATACATGTCTTTTATTTGACATCAGGAAGGGAGGCTAGGGAGGAGTAAGTAGATGGACGTGAGGGAGGAATGGGGCACGAGCCCCCGGTGGGGAGGACCGGGGTGGCTCTGAGGGCTCCTCGGGGTGGACACTCTCCTGCAGGGCCTCCTGGATCCTGACAGCCCCCCGATGGACTCCCCGGACGGTAGCCTGCAGCAAGTGCAGCTGGGCTGATGGCAACAACCCTACGAGACGCACCGGCGTGCCCAGGGGCAGCTCTGGCTCCATGTGGCCGAGTGCTGTGGTGTCCCGAGTGCAGGCACTCAGGGCACTCCAAGACAGGACTGCTTTGCTCTCCCTCATCGGGGTAGACAAGCGAGCGGGGAACCCTGAGAACTGTCTGTTCGGGGTGGGGGTCGGGTCCCGTGAAGCACGGAGCTCAGTTAGCCTGAGGCAGCAGCCCCACACACTATGTCCTAACCTGATGCCCTGCCAGCACTGGTTCCGGCCAGCCTGAACTTCGGTTCAGGGTCCACTCAGTGTGGACGCGCTATTTCAAAATAACAAAATGCTATTTTGAAATAGGTTTTGTGTATAGATGCATAATTCGAATTAGCTTAATTCAAATTAACTATTTCGAATTAAGTTAACTTGAATTAACGCTGTAGTGTAGACGTACCTCTTTCAGAGCAGACTAAAGCTGAATCTGTCCTTTGATGTGTGGCTGATGCACTTCACACCTGTGGTATCAGTTACTGCTTGCTTGTCAGCTAAATTTCTTTATAACTCACTAATGAATAGGATTTCACCTGTATTTGTTACTTACAGGTCAACAGATGTTCCATGTCCAGCCATTTCATATTCTTGGTGTCCGTATGTTCCAGGATGATGCCTAAATAAGCAGTGTAAAATAAACATCAATAAAAAACCTTCTCTTGTTAAGTGCAAGGTGATAACATTGGCCCTTTGGCTTCTATTGTGGGTCTAAGGTGAGCTGTAGGCAAGAAAATACTAGAAAAGTTTAGCGTCCACACTGAAGAGAAAAAAATTAAGAATGTTTACATAAAACCTCATTTGCTTTAAACAATCTATGTTCCTCTTGCCACTGCTGTCAGTTAGTGGAGATATACTAGGATAGTGTATTAATCTAGTGGTGTGAACAAAGGGCTGGGGCCAGGAATAAGTGCGTACTAAGCAAGGATCTCACATGGATAAATTAATTAGGCCACAATGCTTGCCTGGCTTGCATGGGTGTGCTAAGGAAAGGATGGCACAGGGCCAAAGGGGAGGAATCTAGTGCTTCCTGGGCAAGGCAATCAGGAACCTGCAACAGCAGGCACTGTGTGGCGGTGGCCTGCCTACCTCCCAGTGATGAAGCACCAGTAAGGAACAGTCAACAACACTGAGCTTAGGTCTATAGTTTGAGTCCACACTAACTCTGACTACTAAAAATAGAGTGCAGGTCAGATGACAGAAGCAGTCGGAGGAGCTAGCCACCTTGAGAACAGACTTTTGGGTTTGGATGGGATCATCCTTGGAATAGTTAACCCCTCCTGCTACTCCTGCCACAGCTACTCTATTTTTAGCACACTAGTTTGATCGGAGAATAAACATACCCTACGTGACAGTGTGCCAGCCTCTGCTACTAAATGACTGCGCCATCTCAAAGCATTCTATTGCAAATTACAAATTCCTCCTAACACCACACTGGAGAAGTAGGAGAACATTAACATCTCCATTTATGCATGAGAAGTCACAGCACGGAGAGATTAATAGTAGCTCAGTGCTGCACACAGGGACTTTTTCTGTCTACCTCAAAGGGAATACCAAAAGGGACACGGCACACTTTCTCTCACCAGCTAACTTGGCTGCAACTGCCCGGATCTCTTCCCAGCTGCTGCAGAAGTATGTGATGGTGCTTTTGTAAAAGTTCTCCAGTAGCTCAGCCTTCTCTTTGGCCTAGAGAAAATCAGGGACACATGAGCTCTCTCTGGCTAGAAATGCCCTTTGACTGCCAACACATGCCTTTACAAACCACAAGTAAACAGTCTGTGTTCCTCTTGCCACTGCTGTCAGTTATTGGACTCACTCAGACTTTTTTTTTAATTTAAACAAGTAAATAAAAGAAAGGACAGGAGGCTGTGTAGAAGTGGGGAAAGTGGGAATCTATGGCAGATTTACATTCCTCTCACCCTCAGTCCTGTATCCCACTCTAATAGGGTACGTCTACACTACAACGTTAATTCGAACTAACTTAGTTCGAATTACTTAATTCGAACTAAGCTAATTAAAACTAACGGATCTAGACTAAAAAACTAGTTCAAATTAGCGTTTTACTAATTCGAACTAGCATGTCCACATTAAGTGGACCCTGAACCGGGCTTAAGGATGGCCGGAAGCAGTGCCGGCAGGGCATCAGAGGAGGACTAAGAGCGTGGAGATGCTGTCTCAGGCTAGCCGAGGGCTGTGCTTAAAGGGTCCCAACCCCCACGCCGGACAGACAGTTCTCAGGGGTGCCCCGCTTGCAAAGCAGTCTTGGCTTGGAGTGCCCGGAGTGCCCACGCTGGGCACATCACAGCACTTGGCCATCAGACCGGCTGCACTTGCCGCAGCCTGCCATCTGGGGAGATGGGGCAATTGGGGGGCTGCAGGAGAGCTTCCACCACAAAAGCCCGCAGAGCCAGCCCAGTCCTCCCCATCGGGGGCGCGTACCCCATTCCGCCCTCAACTCCTTCCACTTACCCTTCCCTAGCCCCTCTTCTTGATGTACAAAATAAAGGACAATTGTGTTCAAAAATGGAATCTGTCTTTATTGAACAAAACTGGGGGAGACTGGGAAAAGGGGGTGGGAGAGGGGAAGAGAGAGGGTGGCAGAGGGGAGGGCAACTAAAATGATCAGGGGTTGGGAACAGGTCTCATATGAAGAGAGGCTAAAGAGACTGGGACTTTTCAGCTTAGAAAAGAGGAGACGGAGGGGGGACAGGATAGAGGTCTCTAAAACCAGGAGTTGGGTGGAGAGGGTGCATACAGAAAAGTTCTTCATTAGTTCCCATAAAGAAGGACTAGAGGACACCAAAGGAAAGGAATGGGTAACAGGCTTCAAACTAGTAACAGAAAGTTGTTCTTCACAAAGCACAGAGTCAACCTGTGGAACTCCTTGCTGCAGGAGGCTGTGAAGGCTACAATTAGAACAGAGTTTAAAGGGAAGTGAGATCAAGCCATGGAGGTTGGGTCCATGGAGTGGTATTAGCCAGGGGGTAGGAGTGGTGTCCCTGCCCAAAGTTTGTGGAAGGCTGGAGAGGGATGGCACGAGACAAATGGCTTGGTCACTGTCTTCGGTCCATCCCCTCCAGGGTCCCTAGGGTTGGCCGCTGTCGGCAGACAGGCTACTGGGATAGATGAACCTTTGTTCTGACCCAGGATGGCCATTGTAAGCTCAGGGCTCAGGGTCGGGGGTCTCAGTGGACCACCTTGATTTTCATGCACTCCTGCTCCTGGGTGGCCAGGCTGGCAGCTCTCCTGCCCTAGCCGGCCACCTTCCTGTGCCTAGTGCGGAGATCGTGAACGAGGTCCACGATGTCCGCACTAGCCCAGGAGGGAGCCCGCCTCTTGCGGTCCCGGGCAAACTCCCAGGACCCGCCAGCCTGGTCCCGGGAACAGGGGGAGGGCTGGGGGGCATCGGGTGGGTGGCTCGATCCGCACCAGGTGCAGGGTCTGCCTGCTGGGTGCTGGCAGGCTTGCACCTGGCACGGGCACCGTAGCCATCCCGTGCCCCTTTAAGGGGTCCGGGGCCGGGAGGGGGGCATACGAGTTTCCCTGGTGTTGGCCGGAGTGGCCACCAGGGAAACCTGGGGAGGGCTAGCCTCCCACTAGTTCGCATTAAGGGGCTACACAGCCCTTAATTCGAACTAGTAAGTTTGAACTAGGCTTAATCCTCGTGGAATGAGGATTACCTAGTTCGAACTAAGCGCTCCGTTAGTTCGAATTAAATTCAAACTAACGGAGCGCTAGTGTAGCGCCTATGAAAGTTAGTTCGAACTAACGTCCGTTAGTTCAAACTAACTTTGTAGCGTAGACATACCCATAGATACTTCCATTGCCCATCACACATTCCCCCTGCTTCTACACCACAAGCCTATGCTGTCAATAATCTCATATAATTCTATAGGTCACTCACAAGGTGTCTGCAGATATCCATCTGGAGCTCCTCAGGGTTCAGCTCGGTTCTCCAACTAAGATGCTCATTAAGTATAGTTTGGAGCCTCTTCAGTCCCAAAAATGGGGCACAGAGATGAAATGTAGCTCTGCACTCCTGAAAAAGAGGGTTGCACCATTGAATTGTTCCATAACACGTATTGTGCTCATTCAAATGGAACTCATGTCCTTGACTGCTCATCTACCCGAAGAATAAAAGGGATTCCCCTGAAGTAATAGACAGAAAATATGCCAGCATGACTTTAATAGGGGGAAAGGGATTCTACTTCTGGAGTATTGCATCCAATTCTGGGCACCCCATTACTTAAAAAATGTTGATACATTGGAGAAAGTCCAACGGAGGGCAACAAAAATGATTAGGAGGCTGGAACACATGATTTACAAGGAGAGGCTGAGGGATTTGGGATTATTTAGTCTTCAGAAGAGAAGAGTGAGGGGAGCTTTGATAGAAGGCTTTAACTACCTGAAGGGGGATTTCAAAGAGGATGGAGAGAGGCTGTTCTCAGTGGTACTAGATGACTGAATGAGGAGCAATGGTCTCAAGTTACAGTGGGGGAGGTCTAGGTTGGATAGTCGGAAAAACTATTTTACTAGGAAGGTGGTGAAGCACTGGAATGGGTTACCTAGGGAGGCAACGGAACCTCTAAATCTAGAGTTTTCAAGTCCTAGCTTGACAAAGCCCTGGCTGGGATTGTTTAGTTGAGGCTGGTCCTGTTTTGGGCAGGAGGTTGGACTCAGTGACCTCCTGAGGTCTCCTCCAAACCTATGGTTCTATGATTTTATAATACTGAAAACTGGAGATAGCAGCAATGTTTTTTCAGAACGGATGTAGCTATGAAAGCTGCTTCACTAGGCATAGCTGTGGCCTTTCCTCTGTTGTGGGGAGGCAGGAACGTGGGGTGCAGAGATAGGCAGGAATGAACTCTTGGGATCAGACCCATGACCTATCCTGAACTCCAGTGAGACAACCCTGGCTGCTAAGGACCAGCCTGTCTGGGATTAACTCAAAAGGAGGGCAATGAACTGAGGGAAGAATTTAGGTCTCCACTGCAGGAAGGAATAGCAGAGCTCCCCTGGCATCAGGAGGAAGATTCTTTTTGCTTAGTAATTAAGTCACTGTCATTCTTACCATTGAAACCTCAGGGCTTGGATCTTGCAGGTGCAGCAGAAGCGTGACCCAGCTCTGTCTAACCTGCTTGGCAAAATAGTCCTTCCATTTTCTCTTTGCAGAGCCGGCCAGGATACCAAAAAGGACAAAGGCCAATGCACGAAGAGTGTTGTCCTCCTATAGCCAAGAAAGCCACAGAGGTTGGTAACGAAGAGATAACCACATCATGTATCTAGCACAGCTGTCTCTTCTACATTAGAGTAGAGTGATTCCAACGACAGAAGTTTAGAAGAACTGGAATTAATCAAGTTTGGGCCAAATGTGTTGATTCATCAAAATACTTTGAAGACAGTTCAATTTTGACAAAATTCTTCCAGAAGCCAAGTAGGGGTACTTGGTCAGCTTCTTGGTGACCCATCTAGCAGGCTGACTGGGATCTTGGGCTTCCTGGCCCTCACCTTCAGAACAGCCTGTCTGGCAGGCTGACAAGGAGCCAGGAAATGTGCACCCTGGCACCTCTAATTCCCAGTGTTTCCAGGTTCCCTGTCTCCAGCATAGTCTGCCAGTAGACTGCCCTCAGGCAAGGCTCCCAGTAGAGCTGGGTTGAGAATAGTATTACTGTTTCACAAAGAGTTTTGAAATTTGGGCTGGGGGGTGTGTCCCCCAAATAGGAATAAAACCAAAATTTGAAATCTCAAACTTCTCTGCAAAATGGAATAATTTCAACCATCTGACGTAAAAATCGTATGGAGCAGGCCCAAAACAGTCTATTACACCCTGTATGCTCATTTTCCTTGTTATGCAGCTACCTAATCTAGTATTCATACTTCCTTTGCCATTCTCATTGGAAATAAAGATGAACAGAAGGGTGAGACTGAAGGAGCAGGGATGGCATCCTCATTTTCTTAATTCTCTGCTCCTCCATAAAACACATCTCTTCCCTAAGGCCTAAAATCACTTCATTCTGACATGAACAATGCCCAGTGAGGACACATCATGCATTGTAAATGGAGCCTCATCAATGTCAGCTGAACTGGGGTTGAAGGCTTCTGTTCACGTACATTATCGAAGTACTTCCGGATCTGTGTGGTGAGGTCTCTGAAGGAAGAACCTATGTCCTTCCCTTTCAGCTCCTTTAGGACTTTGGCCAGTGCCTTCATGCTTTCGACGACTTCAGAACTGAAAGTGTCTTCTAAAGTCCTGATCAGTGCCTCCAGAAGAAACTTCTTGTACTTTTTCACCTGTTCAGACGTATGACATTAAAAAACACTTTCCACTAACCACATTTCTAATATGTTTTTTTTAGCAATTATGAAGCAGTGGGAATTTCATCTGCCCCCTAGTGACCTATAGCTATATTTTACATCAGGTACTAGCTACAATAAGCCAAACTCTGTGCCATATTACGCCTATGTAATCCTATTAGATTTCTAATTACTTAGATTTGAAGGCCAAAAGGGACCATTGTGATCATTCAGTCTGACCTCCTTCACAACACAGAACCTCCCCAAAATAATGTCTGTTTGACTAGAGCACCTCTTTTAGAAAAACAGCCCATCTTGTTTTTAAAGTTGCTACTGATAGAGACCCCACCACAACCCTTGGTAAATGGTTCCAATGATTAAAATTACCATTAAAATGTATGCCTTACTAGCAGTCTGAATTAGTTTAGCTTCATTCCCCGCCCCCCCCCCCCCCATTGAATCTAAAGGCACATTTTCTAGCCCTTTGAAAATTCTTGTGACTCTTCTCCAATTTATCAGCATCCTTCTTGAATTGCAGGCATGATCCTGACATAGTATTCTAGCAGTTCTCACACCAGTGCCATAAGCAGAGGTAAAATAACTTCTTTATTCTTATTCAGAATCCCTCTGTCTATGCCTCCGAGGATCACCTCAGCTCTTTTGGTCACAGCTTTGTACTGGGCGCTTACGTTCAGCTGATTATCTATCATGATTTGAGTTTTTTAGTGTCTCTGTTTCCTGGAATAGAATCTCTCATCTTGGAGATACACTCTTCATTCCTGGGAGTATACATTTACATATGATCATATTAAGTCCATATTGTTTCCTTATGCCCAGCTTACCAAGGGAACAAACCTGCTGTGTATTGACTGCAAAGAGGTTACAGGGGTATGAGAGAGCAGAAGTTGGCCTAGTGCATTGTGCATGGCCTCTGTAAATCCTGAGCAATTGTTTCCTTTAGTTTCTCTAGTTATGCTGCATTGTATTCAGTATTCTATCTTACCTTCTCAGGTGCCCCATAGACTAAATTGCCTAGGCCTCTTACAGCCATTTGACGGACAATGCTGTTATTGTCCCGTGACCTTTCTTCTAATATATGTAAGGCAGACTTAAGGGTCTTCTTCTCCCTGAGTATGGGATCAGTCATTAGCTGAAATAAAATCAACATGTCCATTAGCTCTAATCTGTTCATTAAGATAGCGAATATAATTTGAGGAGACACGTAATACACTGTAATTTATTATTCTATATGAATGAGTACTGTGTTAAAAACATGGATTTTTTCCTTTTAGGCACTATAATGGGGGATTGCTCATCCCTTGAAAGCCTCTCAGTGACTGCATTTGATACCACAGTCCTTTTCTCGCCCAGGTGCATCCTGCCAGTCGATCTTAGTGAGTCTTCCATGGCTCAGCCCTCTGGCCAAGTCCCAAAGTCCAAACAAATGCCTTTTAGGTCCTGTTGCCCTCACTAGGGTCTTCAGCCCCAACTCTGGACCCTTTATATTCTGTTCTTTGTTCAACCTCTCCATAAGCCTTGTCCCCTTCATCGGGTTTATGCCACTGGGGAACCTGGGCCTGCCCACTACTCTTGGTTCCAACCTAGAAATAGCAGCGAGTCATTGCTTCATTTCAGTTTATTGCTACTTTTTCCTTGGGTTCTTCCTATGGGGCCACTTTCAGTTTCTCCCTCGAATTAGATGTTGAAGGCTCGTAAGGACTCTCTCTCTGCAAATTCAGCTTCAGAAAATGCTGCCTGAAATAAACCCCTGTGAATTGGTTTGGCCAGAGAATAGCATCCTTTCTTGGCCCTCCACTTCCTGAAAGGAACTGACCTAATAAAGCCCTGTAGCTCCATAGATCTGAGCCAGCTGGGCTCTGATTGGCAGCTTTCATGAGGCCTCTCTAGGCAGACCTTGAAAACCCACGTTTGTGACTCCTTTCCTAGGTGGGGTGTAGAAAGATTTGGGGGCACAAACAGATTCCTAGAACCACCAGATGAGCCTCTAAAATAGCGACTTAGCGTAAATGTGAAATATGACACAGACGTTATAGCAAGGCTGTGGAGAGGGAGGATGCTCCAGTGGTCAGCAGCCTAGGACTTAGGAGGTTCCAGTTCAATTTCCTGCACCCTCAAAGACTTCCTAGATGATGTTGGGCAAGTCACTTAGGCCTTCTGTGCATCAGTTTCCTGTTTGCAAAATGGGACTAATAGTGTTTCCCTGCCTCACAGGGGTATTGTAGGGATACATACTTTTAAAGAGTTTTGAGGCACTCAGATACTACATTCTCATTTTGAAGTACTCAGATAATACAAGTTTCTAAAAGGATGTTTTAAGGAAGATGGAGAAAAATTGTTCTCCTTGGCCTCTAAGGATAGGATAAGAAGCCATGAGCTTAAATTACATCAGGGGAAGTTTAGGTTGGACAGCAGGAAAAACGTCCTGCCTGTCAGGGTGGTTAAACCCTGCAATAAATTGCCTCAGGAGGTTGTGGAATTTGCATCACTAGAAATATTTAAGAGCAGGTTAGACAAAC
Source organism: Pelodiscus sinensis (assembly GCF_052426305.1). Lineage (NCBI taxonomy): Eukaryota > Metazoa > Chordata > Testudines > Trionychidae > Pelodiscus > Pelodiscus sinensis. The sequence goes on from NC_143069.1 coordinate 6,525,087, forward strand.
ACCTGTCAGGGATGATCTAGACTGTGCTTGGTCCTGCCGTGATGGCTGGGGATTGGACTCGAAGACCTCTCAAGATCCCTTCCAGTTCTAATGATCTATGAATCTATTATTCTACATTCATGAGAATCTAAGATAGATGTTAATGTATTTGTATGTTGCTTATTTTATAGTATTAGGACACTAGATTCATTTAGAAGATTTGCTGAGCTAGACCAAAATCAGGAGCTGTTGGTCAGTATTAGCCCTAGGAATTGTCAGAAAAGGTCTAGTAATTCAAATTCTATGGCTACATCTACATTGGCATGATTTTGCGCAAAAGCAGCTGCCTGTCTACACTGGTGGGGAGTTCTTGCACAAGAACACTGACATTCTAATGTCTAAAATCAGTGCTTCTTGCGCAAAACCTATGATGCTCCCGCTCAGGAAAAAGCCCTCCTGTGCAACTGTTCTTGCGCAAGAGGCCAGTGTAGACAGGCCACATTAATTTCTTGTGCAAGAAAGCCCAATGGCTAAAATGGCCATCGGAGCTTTCTTTCGCAAGAGAGCGTCTATTCTGGCACGGATGAGTTTGCAGAAAAGCGCCTCTTAGCGCAACAGCACATGCCAGTGTAGACGCTCTCTTGCGCAAATATTCTAACGCAAAAACTCTTGCGTTAAAAGTATGGGTATGTCTACAGTACAAAGTTAATTCAAACTAACAGCCGTTAGTTCGAATGAACTTTAATAGCGGCTATACATACAAACTGCTAGTTCGAATTTAAATCGAACTAGCGGAGCGCTTAATTCGAACTAGGTAAACCTCATTCTACGAGGAGTAACGCCTCGTTCGAATTGTGTAGTTCAAATTAAGGGCTGTGTAGCCACTTAATTCGAACTAGTTGGAGGCTAACCCTAATCAGGTTGCCCTGATGGCCACTCTGGGCCAAACCAGGGAAACTTTTCTGCCCCTCTCCCAGCCCCAGAGCCCTTAAAGGGGCATGGTCTGGCTACAGTGCCTGTGCCAGTGGCAAGCCTGCCAGCACCCAGCCAGCAGACCCTGCACCTGGGATGGCATGAGCCAGCCACCTGCTGCCACCCAGCCCTCCGCCTCTTCCCAGGACCAGGCTGGCAGCTCCTAGGAGCCTGCCCAGGGCCACAAGAGGCAGGCGCCTGCCTGGTCTAGTGCAGAGATCGTGGACATTATCGAGGTTTGGGGGGAGGCCTCCAGCGTCCACGACCTCCACACTAGGCACAGGAATGCAGCCGTCTAGGGCAGGATAGCTGCCAGCCTGGCCACCAAAGGCCACATCCAAACCCAGGAGCAGGTTTGCATGAAAATCAAGTTGTTCCAGTGAGACCCCCGACCCTGAGCCCTGCGCTTAGTACATAAGAACATAAGAATGGCCGTACTGGGTCAGACCAAAGGTCCATCTAGTCCAGTAGCCTGTCTGCCGACAGCGGCCAACACCAGGTACCCCAGAGGGGATGGACCGAAGACAATGACCAAGCCATTTGTCTCGTGCCATCCATCTTCAGCCTTCCACAAACAGAGGCCAGGGACACCATTCCTACCCCCTGGCTAATAGCACTCCACGGACCCAACCTCCATGAATTTATCTAACTTCTCTTTAAACTCTGTTATAGTTCTAGGCTTCAAAGCCTCCTGTGGCAAGGAGTTCCACAGGTTGACTATAAGAAGAACTTTGTGTGAAGAAGAACTTTCTTTTATTAGTTTTAAACCTGATGTCCATTCATTTCATTTGGTGTCCTCTAGTCCTTATATTATGGGAACTAATGAAGAACTTTTCTTTATGCACCCTCTCCACACCACTCGTGATTTTATAGACCTCTATCATATCCCCCCTCAGTCTCCTCTTTTCTAAGCTGAAAAGTCGCAATCTCTTTAGCCTCTCTTCATATGGGACCTGTTCCAAACCCCTAATCATTGTACTTGCCCTTTTCTGAACCCTTTCCAAGGCCATATCGTTTTTGAGGTGAGAAGACCACATCTGTACACAGTTCTGAAGATATGGCGTACCATAGTTTTATACTTCCCCTCCTCCTTCTTCCCCTGGCTTCCCCCTTCCAGCTCCCTCCTCCCAGGTTTCCACCTCCCCTCTCCCACCCTCTTTCTTCCCCTCTCCCACCTCCTTTTCCCAGTCCCCCAGAGGTTAATCCCCTCCGCCCCCAGTTTTGTTAAATAAAGAGAGTTTCTATTTTTGAACACATGTCCTTTATTTTTTACATCAGGAAGAGGGGGCTCGGGAAGGGTAAGTGGAAGGAGGTGAGGGAGGAATGGGGCACGAGCCCCCGATGGGGAGGACTGGGGTGGCTCTGCGGGCTCCTCGGGGTGGAAGCTTTCCTGTAGGGCCTCCTGGATCCTGATAGCCCCCTGATTGACCTCCCCCAGATGGCAGCCTGCAGCAAGTGCAGCCGGGCTGATGGTCGAGTGCTGAAATGTGCCGAGTGTGGGCATTCAGGGCACTCCAAGACAGGACTGCTTTGATGTCCCCATCGAGTTAGACATGCAAGCGGGGAATCCTGAGAACTGTCTGTCCGGGGTGGGGGTCAGGTCTTTTTAAGCACAGCCCTCGGCTAGCCTGAGGAAGCAGCTCCACACCTTAAGTCCTAACCTGATGCCCTGACGGCACTGGTTCTGGCCAGCCTTAACTTCGGTTCAGGGTCCACTCAATGTGGACATGCTATTTCGAATTAGCAAAATGCTCATTCGAATTAGTTTTTAGGTCTAAATGCACTCATTCGAATTAGCTTATTTCAAATTAACTAATTTGAATTAAGTTAATTCGAATTAGTGCTGTAGTGTAGACATACCCTATTTGCGCAAAATCTTGCCAATGTAGACGTAGCCTATCTATATCTTGCTCACTCTCTCTTAACCAGCAACTAGAATAGGCAGCTAGGCTAGGCTAGTATAGGCCCCAAAAATAACAATGAGAAAATGATTAAGAAAGGTGTAATGAAGTTCCTTATGAGATTTCCTTATAAAGGACACATTCTACTATCTAAAATGAATTCCTATGAACTGAACTGTACAATTCCTCAGAGAAAGGTAAACAACAGATAACAGCCTAATGGTGGAACTGCTCATACCTGAGCAAAGAAAGCTGTGCTGGTGACTCGCTGGTTTTCTGATGGGGAATTTACCCAGGGAAGGAGGCTCTGTATGATCTCCACTGTTATTAGTCCAGATCTTTGCAGAACCCTGGAAGACAAAAGGAACCACTTATGGGGCAGACTGTGCACTTCAAAAGCTTAGCTGCTATGACCATACAACTCTAAAACCTACGCATGGAAGCTCTGTGTTTCTCACCCAGGGCACCCCGCACAAAGCTATACCTGAAAGTTCCCTGTCAGTCACTCTATTTGTTGCCGATCCCTGAGGATGAAGTGCTGTCTCCTAGATCTCTTACCTCACCAGCAAACACACCCCCTCGTGGTGAGTCTGCGGATTTTCAAGAAGCATCCAAGTTTTCTGCTTCCAGAGAGTTCGTATCAGCTTCTCATTCATAGCCTTGAGAAGCACAGCCTCTAATGCTTCAATAGAAAGCCTGGGGGAAAAGAGGCACAGAACTGTAGTAACCAATAGAAAGGCACAGCCTAAGCAGTCAGGAAACCCCAGTTACTTGTCAGGTCTGTTGTTCATTGACAGTTCATCCATTGACAGTATCCTGGGGACCACTGTTTTTGGAAGGACTTAATTCCCAGGAGGTATTTCAGTCTCATACATCTCATATTACTAGTGTTGCTATGGACAACATTTTGCAGTCACTTTCTCCTATCTGCAAGGTGTATGGGCACTAGCACAGTACAGTAATATGGAAAAAATTCACAATCAGACCCCAAAAGCTGGGACACAGAGAGATTAGTGATCACTAATGGATATTTTGGGGCCCTATGTCCAGCGAGATGTGACAGGGTGCTGAGAGCTTGTACTTGGGGTCAGCACTCTGGTAACTACTAGTACTAATTAGCTTCCCCAGAGAAAGCCTAATTGGATAGAAATGTACCTGATTGCCTGGCTAGAGTGGGGCTATAGAATCAACAAACCTATTCTCCCATGAATAAGGAATCTGCCTAAAGGGACATCCACAGCAGTGTTTGAGGGAAACAGAGAGCAAAAGAGACAAAATGCTAGAGGCATCTAGATAGACTTATGTGTAGTGCTGGGGAGGAGCCGGTGGTCGTGGTACATGTAGGTCTCAATGACATAGGGAAGGGTAGGAGAGATGTCCTGGAGGCCAAATTTAGGTTGCTAGGAAAGAGACTGAAATCCAGGACCTCTATGGTGGCATTCTTGGAAATGCTTCCAGTTCCATGCGCAGGACCAGGTAGGCAGGCAAAGCTTCAGAGTCTCAATGCGTGGATGAGACGATGGTGTAGGGAAGAGGGGTTTGGATTTATCAAGAACTGGGGACACTTTTGGGAGAGGGGGAGCCTATACAGGAAGGATGGGCTCCACCTAAACCAGGGTGGAACCAGACTACTGGCACTAAACATTTAAAAGGCTGTAGAGCAGTTTTTAAACTAAGAGATGGGGGAAAGCCGATTGGTTTGGAGATGCACGTAAATCGCAGGGAGACTTCTCTTAGAGGAGAATCTGTTGATAGAGATTCTCTAAGCTGTAGTCAGAAAGAGAGGACAAAGAGACTGAGGCCTGAGGAGGCCTAGATAGTAGTGTTTGTGTTGCCAGAGCTTGGTGGTTTCAGGGAACTGACCTATAGCAAGCACAAACAAGACTTTCTCATATTAAAAGCAGGTGATGGTAAGGTGCCTCATAACCCTGAGAACTCCTGGGGAGTGTCACACAAATGGACTGGGATTCTCTTTGTTTTGCTCCCTTTCTTCTAATTACCTGCAAGGGTTGCCCTCACATAGTTGTTGTCCTTTTCTAAATAACCTCCTTCGGCGTCTCATCCTGGGCAAAGGCATCTTTTGTCCTAGGGTTTGGCTGATCTGCTGCAGAAGAACAGTGAACAACTCCGGGAACAGCTCCTGCACAGTTTTGCTCAAGTGCAATGCTGACACCACTTCAAAGATGGCACATGTTGCCTGAAAGGAGAGCATGGTAAAAGAAGAGGTCTCTTCCTAACACTATCACACGCTCTCCCCTTCTGATACCTGCTGGACTAAATTCTCACTCCTGTCACTAACTTGATGAATGACCGAGAGCAATTCACTCCATGTGTGCCTTAGCGTCCCATAGCTGTAAAAATGTGTAGGACCTATCAAGGCATGTTATGAGTTGCACAAAACATTTGCAAAGCACTGTAAGAAATCTGATTCAAAGACTTTCTAATTGCCAGATATTATTAAGTGAATCAGCCACATACTCTAAATCTGCCACAGAAAGCACAGCTGGAATCCAGGAAACAGTACTTCAGAAAAGAAGTGCCCAGATGACAATATTATACCACTCATCTAGCTTTCCATCAGCATGTTTGTCACAAAGCAGAGAAATACATGTCTGTCGTCTAACTTACTGTGAGAGGTGCAGCAGCTGCTAAATGCAGGTCAGTTTCTGTCTCTGAGGTCATGCTTCCTTCTTGGCTTGTTGGAGTCTTTATTCTTTCTATTAGGACCTTCAGGACTTGAGGGGCGAGCAAGGGATCTGTCCCCAGAGATCTCCACAGCTCAGTGGTGTTACTGCAATTTAACATAGGTTATATGTGACCCCTGGAGACTTTTGTGGCTCTGACTATATGCATCATATTCAAGTAAAGAACACATTTTCTCCTTGACTATGATCAGGGCTCACCAGCCGCGCTGTCCGGCGATCTGCGCATGCACAGATCGCCCGAACCCGGCTCTTCCAGGTTACAATCTACACGCCATGGATGAGTAGATTGTATTATTTGTCAAGCCCTGCCTATGATGAGCAAGTTCAGAGTGCTGTCCTCCTTATATGGTCCTCATGTTTTACATATTGAGTTTCTAGTTACAGAACTAAGTTAAGTTACATTTCAGGTTACATTTCTACAGTGCATGACTATTTTGGGATCCTGGAGGTATCCCGAAATACCTACCCCACATTTACAGAAGCAGCCCGTTATTTTGAAATATTTTTCAAAATAATGGGCACACTATTTTGCCATCCCAATAAACTTTGTTGCATGAGGGATAAGGGATGGCTTGAAATAGCACATTATTTCGACATTTGGTGCTGTGTAGAAGCGCCACATTTCAAAATAGGCTATGCAAAATATGATAGGCAATTTGCGGAGTGCAAATTGTGCATCTTATTTCAAGTTTAGGGTGCTGTATAGACACAACCCTAGCCTTACTGCACCATAACCATTAATGCTAGACTTCAGAAGGAAAGGACACAGAGCTCTAATCACAGTTCCTGTTTTCCTACTTCTCAGTAGATATGGAATCATGAGCATATGATGCCCAAAGATCTAGGGCCTGGGAGACAAGTTGAAGAAAGAAAAATGATCTTCCTACTAACTGGATGTACAACTATGAGAACAAATATTTGTGGCTAGCCCATGACCTCTTTACAAATGGCATTCCCTGGCCTCTATTTGCCAGAATGGGCATGTTCTGTTCACTCCCTATGGGGCACCTGGCATTGGCCACTGTCTGAAGACAGGATCCTGGGCTAGATGGACATTTGGTCTGACCCACTACAGCCGTTCTTATGTTCTTAGATTCCAGCACAGATGACTGATAATTCAGCTAGGGATGTTTGAATGAAATGATAGATATGCTTACCGCCCTGTCTTTAAGTACCAAGAATGACAACTCCATTCCAGCAGCCATACCCTTCCTGATACCAAAAGCCTGGTGCCCTATCCTTGCTAATCAGCCAGGAATTTGGATTTGAAGCTTTCATGCTACCAGAAAACGAACAGTCACTGGCAATTTCCAGGGTGATGTTAGTTCAGGGGTCTGGAGAGGCAAAAGTCCACTCCAGTGATGCCAGTAAAGGGAAGTCTTTAGGATGCCAAAGCAACTATTAATTAATGGAAACAGAATGAAACTTAATTTCTCCCTGCACCCACCTTGACATGGTCTTGGACCTTTCTGCAGAAAGACCCAAGCTATTAACCTTTAGGAATTATCTCAACCTGTCTGTGGCTTAAATGAAGCCTTACATCTTCCAGTGAAGCTGTGGGATCCATGGTTACCAAAATGAACACTGTAAGGAGCACTATATACCTGTCCATCGGCAGACGTTTGGTGAGGAGGCTGAAGATCACTGCCTCTAGGTGATGGTGGGCTAGAATGGACACTGCCTCCACCAGGAACTGCCTCAAGCTACCCTGCTTGATGGTAGGCATATGAATGTATATTCTCCTCAGGATAGCTGGCACCTGGACAGAATAAAACCAGAAAAAATGTCCCTTTTCCATTCTCTGCATTCATTCTGCAGAGCCAAAACCTTTATTTAGTCGTTTAGCAATTTGCTGTTCTTGTAGAAATTCCTCCCTTCAAAAAACAAGTATTTAGACATGGCTGCATAGATTTAATCCACAAAAATTATGCATATCTCTGCCCATACCTGGCTGCAACACCGGGTTAAGACATGCTGAGGCCCTAAGCTATGTCAAGTTAAAGAGGCCTCATTGCATTTCCAAAAAAACATGTATTATTCTAACAGAAAGGACAATGAAAAGAGAAATAATAAAGTTATCTATCTATCTATCTATCTATCTATCTATCTATCTATCTATCTATCTATCTATCTATCTATCTATCTATCTATCTATACATAGGCAAAGAGGCAAGTAAAAACTAGTAATTTGGGGGTATTTTTAGAGACCCCTCATTATCTGAGGCCCGAAGATGTAGTTCACTTAGCTTGTCTCTTGGGGCCGGATATTCTCTTTTTGCATTTTACTCGGAGTCTAATTTTTCCAAGCCTTTCATGGCTGGAAACTGTGACAACAAGATAGACAACTAATCAAGCATCTTCCTTTTCCCTTGGGGTACGGCTACACTAGCTCGTTAGTTCGAGCTAGGTAGGGTAATGAGGGCAAGCAGAGTTGCAAATGAAGCCCAGGATTTAAATATCCCAGGCTTCATTTGCATGTTCCCGGGTGCTGCCATTTTAAAATCCTCCTTAATCTGAACTCCGTGCCCGCGGCTACACGCGGCACGGAGTAGGTAGTTCTAATTAAAGATCCTAATTCCATGAGGAGTAACGGTAGTTCGAATTAGGATCTTTAATTTGAACTACCTAGTCCATGCCGCATGTAGCCGCGGGCACGGAGTTTGGAGTAAGGGGGATTTAAAAATGGTGGCGCCAGGGAACATGCAAATGAAGCCCGGGATATTTAAATCTCGGGCTTCATTTGCAACTCCGCTTGCCCTCATTACCCTACCGAGCTCGAACTAACGAGCTAGTGCAGATGTACCGTTAGATTATCTCTGTCTTCTGCTGTTGATTCCCCCATTGCCTGACTCAGGATAGGAACACAGATGGAATTAACTTCCAATCCCAGGGGGAGAAACAGCAAGACTTGTGTTCACTGCAAATGATGGCAAAGACCTGAAAGCCTGCAGGTTAGCCAGAAAAACCTCTCCAGCTTCTATTTTACCTCATCCAGCATGGCACCTCCACACTCCTTCAGGATGATCTTCATCCACAGACCGGCTGCTGTGGCACAGGAGGGGCTAGCAGACCGCATACCATCCAGTATGGCCTCAATAAAATCTGTGGCTTGTTCAGAGGGAAAGTACTTACTAACCACCTGTGGACAGATCAAAAACAGGAAAGATTGCAATGATAGTCGGCTCCAGTACTTTTAAGAAAGGAGGCCTAAGAGCTGTATTGGAAAATAATGTATTCATCAGCAAATTGCTAATTGGGCTCCTATCTGGCAAGGCAGTTGCAATTAAAATTTTCTCTGTAATCTTTCTAGCTACCACATCTCTATTCTACACTAATAATATCAGGTTAGATCTTAGGTTGTACAGTTAGCACAACATTGTATGGGACAAACAGGATGTAAATTTCCAGTTTATATTCTATTATGTACATGACATCTTTTCACAAAATATAAAAATATGCAAAGAGATGCATGCACACAAATATAGGTTCAGGTAAACACACAAGGTGCCAAGACTGGTTTCTCAGCTTGATGTCCCGCTCACATATTTTACCCTGGATGGATGGATGGATGGATGGATGGATGGATGTGCGCGCGCACATGCATGGGCATGTTCATGCAACTGTCTGGAATCTGTTTGTTTTTTACATGGCATTCATAGCATATACCTATGAAAAGCATGTTACTGATTACCCATGAATGCCTCACTCCCATAGCTCGCTCCAAGTGTGGAAAGACATCACAAAAGCATAAAACAATCATAGAATCATAGAATACTAGGACTGGAAGGGACCTTGAGAGTTCATCGAGTCCAATCCCCTGCCCTCATGGCAGGATCAAATACTGTCTAGACCATCCCTGATAGACATTTATCTAACCTACTCTTAAATATCTCCAGAAATGGAGATTCCACAACCTCCCTGGGCAATTTATTCCAGTGTTTGACTACCCTGACAATTAGGAACTTTTTCCTAATGTCCAACCTAAATCTCCCTTGCTGCAGTTTAAGCCCATTGCTTCTTGTTCTATCCCCATAGGCCAAGATGAACAAGTTTTCTCCCTCCTCCTTATGGCACCCTTTTAGATACCTGAAAACTGCTATCATGTTCCCCCTCGATCTTCTCTTTTCTAAACTAAACAAACCTAATTCCTTCAGCCTTCCCTCATAGGTCATGTTCTCTAGACCTTTCATCATTCTCGTTGCTCTTCTCTGGACCCTCTCCAATTTCTCCACATCTTTCTTGAAATGCGGTGCTCAGAACTGAACACAATACTCCAATTGAGGCCTAACCAGCGCAGAGTAGAGCGGAAGAATGACTTCTCGTGTCTTGCTCACAACACCCGTTAATGCATCTCAGAATTATGTTTGCTTTCTTTGCAACGGCATCACACTGCTGACTCATATTCAACTTGTGGTCCACTATAACCCCTAAATCCCTTTCTGCCGTACTCCTTCCCAGACAGTCGCTTCCCATTCTGTATGTATGAAACTGATTGTTCCTTCCTAAGTGGAGAACTTGGCATTTGTCTTAAACTTCATCCTATTTACCTCAGACCATTTCTCCAATTTGTCCAAGTCATTTTGAATTAGTGACCCTATCCTGCAGATTAGTCGCAACCCCTCCCAGCTTGGTATCATCTGCAAACTTAATAAGCGTACTTTCTATATCAATATCTAAATCGTTGATGAAGATATTGAACAAAGCCGGTTCCAAAACAGACCCCTGTGGAACCCCACTTGTTATGCCTTTCCAGCAGGATTGTGAACCATTAATAACTACTCTCTGAGTATGGTTATCCAGCCAGTTATGCACCCACCTTATAGTAGCCCCATCTAAGTTGTATTTACCTGGTTTATTGATAAGAATATCATGCGAGACTGTATCAAATGCCTTACTAAAGTCTAGGTATACCACATCCACCCCTTCTCCCTTATCCACAAGACTCGTTAGCCTATCAAAGAAAACTATCAGATTGGTTTGACATGATTTGTTCTTTACAAATCCAGGCTGGCTGTTCCCTATCACCTTGCCACTTTCCAAGTGTTTACAGACGATTTCCTTAATTACTTGCTCCATTATCTTCCCAGGCACAGAAGTTAAACTAACTGGTCTGTAGTTTCCTGGGTTGTTCTTATTTCCCTTTTTATAGATGGGCACTAGATTTGCCCTTTTCCAGTCCTCTGGACAAGGGAAAATGAATGGTGCACAGCCACTAGGACAGTCACCTAGTGTTTGTTACCTTAGCCATTTTGGAAGATGCTTGAAACAGAGCCTCAGGGTCTGGAGTTGTTAGTGCCTCACGGAGACAACTCAGCTCCTCCTCTGCTGACCCCAGGTTAGTGCACTGACCTAGGATAGAGAAAAGGAGAAAAAGTATGGCAACATTTAATAAAACTGAACCTCTGATCCATAGATAATCATACAGGAGGATCTATGGGGTATGTTATTACCAGCTGTGTGTGAAATTTTGGCCCCACTAAAGCCAATGACGAAATTCTTGTTGACTTTAACGGAGTCAGAATTTTACCGTCAGGCTATGTCTAGACTACATCCCTTTTTCGGAAAAGGGATGTAAATTAGACGTATCGCAATTGCTAATGAAGCGGGGATTTAAATCTCCCCTGCTTCATTAGCATAAAAATGGCTGCAGCTTTTTTCGGCACGGAGCTTTGCCGGAGAAAAGCGCCAGTCTAGATGCTGATCTTGCGGAAAATTAAGCCTTTTCCGAAAGATCCCTTATCCCTCCGAAAAAGGGATGTAGTCTAGACGTAGCCCCTATGTCTGAAAGTTAACGGTAATGGCATGTGATTCATTGTGATTCATACAGGATTAAACAGGCACTGTATTCTGTGTGGAGCATCTTTCTCTGTATATCTGGTTTCAGTAGCCACTCTGCTCTCAGTATTTAAATCTAATCTCATAGTCAAGCACAACTCATGTAGATTGATCTGAGGTTCTGCTTTGGAGGAGAATCCCTCCACTGAACTCTCATTGTAAAAGAGATGGGGCTGACCAAAAGCTTAGGTAGGAAACCCAGGCTCTTCGCTCACTTCTAAATCATGAACTGTCTCTTTAAGGGAAAGCTGTCCTGCTCTGTCATCTCCCTCTCCCCACCCCACTCTGCAGAGCGGGGGCATATGGGCATATGGCGGGGGAGAGAGTGTGTGTGAGACAATGTGTGTGTGTGTGTGTGTGAGAGAGAGAGAGAGAGAGAGAGAGAGAGAGAGAGAGGGACATGCTGGCTGCCAGAGAAATCTTAGAAACAGTGCCTCTTTAGATAGGCACTCCGTTACTCACCATACTTCAGACTGGAGCAGCACTATTGTATGTGTCCCTCTCCCCAAACTCTGCTCTGCAGAGATGATGACAGGGGCAAAAGGGTCACCCTGATTTCTGCATGTCTCCCTGCTCACCTCCCCTCCACACACCACTAGCAGCAGATAGGATGGAGCAAGGTCGGAGAGGGGCAGCTGAACACATGCTGCTGGCATGCTTGCTAATCAGCTGAGCGCTCCAGACAGAAATTCTGGGGAGAAGGGCAGATCTGGCCTGTGTGCTATATTTTGTCCACCCTCTAATATTTGCAGATTATTTATTATTTGTGCAGTTCTCTTCCAGCAATGTACTTACAAGGCCCCAATCGTTCTGTTATATAAGTGTCGCTAACAAGACAGAAAGAATTACAGATGGAAAAAATGGTCATTACAACAATGAAAGAAAGTGAAGAGTTACTTACACCTGCTCATGGTCTCCTCACCTTGTATATTGAGAAGACAGTTGATACAGTCAACCACCCACTGACGCGATGTCGTAAGTGAAGCACAGGTATATGGTGCTAACAGCCCAATCAGCGATCCAAACTGATCAAAAGTTTCCTGAGGCTAATTTTAAAAGAATGAAGAATGAAAGTTCTCCGGCTATACTGGACATTATTTGCCTTCCTTATTGTGAACTCCATTACTGTACCTGGGTACGGCACATTGGAAAACATAATCCTTGTTGTACATGCAAATTGATGGGGTCTAACTTAGCTGTAGCACTCAAGAAAAATCTCAGAGTCATTGTGGATAGTCCTCTAAAAACATCTGTTCAACATGCAGCTGCAGTTAAAAATGCTAATGGTATGTTAGGAACCACTAGGAAAAGGGATGAATAATAATATGATAAATATCATCATGCCACTGTTTCAAATCCATGGTACACCCACACCTTGAATATTGCAAGCAATTGTAGTCCTCCAACTTAAATAAAGTTAGGTTATAATTGGAAAAAGTTCAGAGAAAAGCAACAAAAATGATATGGGATATGGGACAAGTCATACAAGGAGAAGTTAAAAGGACTGGGACCATTCATCTTAGAAAAGAGATGCTTACAGGGGGGTTTGATAGAGCCATATAAGATGATCAGAGATGCATGATATGGGTGTCCCTATATCTCTGACTGCCTGGGGCTGGGACTGGACAACAGGGGAGAGATCACTCAACAATTGCCTTGTTCTGTTTGTTCCCTCTGATGCATATAACACCCACCACTGTCAGAAGACAGGCTACATGAACCATTTGTCTGGGGGATCCAGAATGGCCATTCATGTTTTATGTTCTTATCCGATTAAATAGAAATAGAAATTCAACTTTAACAGCGATAGAAATGTAGCTGTGTTAGTCTGGAGTAGCTGAAGCAAATGCAGGACAATGTAGCACTTTAAAGACTAACAAGATTTATTTATTTATTTATTTATTTATTTTTTAAGATGGTTTAGTAGATGATGAGCTTTCGTGGGCCAGACCCACGTCCTCAGATCAGGAAGTGGGTCTGGCCCACGAAAGCTCATCATCTAATAAACCATCTTGTTAGTCTTTAAAGTGCTACATTGTCCTGCATTTTGCTTCAACTTTAACAGCCTGAGAGTATAGGAATGCATCTATGACACTGACACAGCCAACCTATGTGTGACCACAATAACTTAACAAGCGGCACTGCAATTGTATCAAGACAAGTCACTTCTATGTTATTTCAAAGGGTGTGTCTAGACTACTGAGTTTTGTCGACAAAAGTGGACTTTTGTCGACAAAACTATACCTGCGTCTACACTACCGCTGAGTTCTGTCAACATAACGTCGACAGAACTCAGCAGTTTTGTCGATGCTGGTAAACCTCATTTTACGAGGCATAACACCTTCTGTCGACAGAGTTCTGTCGACAGAAGGTGTTATTGCATGTAGGGTTGTGTCTAGACTACAGGGTTTTGTCGACAAAGCAGCTTGTTTAGTCGACAGAACTGAATGTGTCTAGACGCTCTTTGTCGACAGAAGTTTTGTCGACAGATACTGTCGACAAAACTTCTGTCGACAAAACCCTGTAGTCTAGACGTACCCTTTAAAGAAAAGTCCTAGACTAGCGATCACCAACATTATGCATTTTGGTAATAGATATGAAAGGTAGATGTTATGTATTATTGTCTGTATTTATATCTTGCTAGAAGTTTAACATAACCAAATTAGCTTGTAGATTCCAATTCCTTTTCATGTCTTAATTGCCTTAATTATATGCAACTGTCTTCAGTTAACCTTAAGATCAAAGATATAAGATAGTACAAGAAAATAGTTTGTACATTGCCTTCAGCTTAACTATCTGTGTTGTAATGGAAGACTACGATCGGCTAATTACTTTATGTGAATGACTATCACCCATTTACCAGTGTATGCGTAGGAAATAGAAAATTAACTTCAAAACAAAGTACGACAGGAGATCTGCATGACCTATTCTTTCTCAGGGAGAGATCCTGCTTCGACAATTTCTGTGAGGAGGCTTGCCAACCGGCTAGAATAGCTATAAAAGACAAGTTATGGGACTGATCTTCTCTCTCCAGTCTGCTTAAACTTTGAACAGGGGACGTGTAAGCCATAGGACATAGATCTTCCAAATAATTATTTGGAATAGTCTGGGAAATGCATGGAAAAACTAACAGCCTTTGCATCTAAACTGGCTTTGGATGTTGACCGGTTAGCATGATTCCAGAGAGACTTTTACAAGCCAGCCGTTTATTCCACCATGGTTGTGATCCTGAACTATGAAAAGTGAAAGTCATTTTAACAACTATCTATCACTTAACCATTTGTAACTCTCTTCTTTTTCCTTTTAACAACAAATCTGATATTCCGTTATTAAGGATTGGCTGATATTTAGGGAAGACCTGTGATTCATATTAACCTAAGGATAAGTGTCTAGTCCTTTGTGATTGGTGATTATATTAGACTTAGTTGTCTAGATGGGAACCAAGGTCTGGAATGCCTAAAGGGTACTATTGTTTGGTATTTTGTTAACCAGAGTAGAAGCTCTTTTCTTACTGGTTTGGTGAATCTAATTATAAAATCACTAGTCTGGGGAACTGCCTGCCCTGTTTCTTACAGTCTGGCCTGAGTGCTGTCACAGCACTATTATGGAAACCTTTCTCTTATGGAAGCAGAGGGATCTTACTCACTTTGAGGCCCCAGCTGCAGGCCTAGTAGAATTTCTCATGCATTCACGTTGAATGTCAGATTTGATAGAAGTTGGGAAGTCAGCTCAAGGAAGAGTAGAACTATACTCACTGTGCTATTAACTATCTCCTGATAGGCAGTTAGCAGCCAGACACTGGCCTGCAAGGCCCTTTCTCTCTCCCACTCCTGCCCTGAACTGAGCCAGGTCTCTAGTAGCTGTTGGCAAAGCAGGAGAATGGACAAAGTTAGTACCAGAAAATCCCTCCCAAACGTTTCTTTTAAATAGGTTTGATTGTCACTAAAATCCCTCTCCAAAGCATTTAACTTCCATATAGCAAAAGATTTATATGTCTCCAAAAAGAGACCCTTGTATATACAAGTCCCAGGGACCAGATTCACCTCTGGTGTACGTAACTCCATCAAAGCCAAAGGAGTTACATGAGAGATGAGTCTGGCTCTGTGTATGTGAGGGCTTCTGTAGACTGTCTGATGGCAGCTGTCTAGCACATTGCATGCAGTTTGGGGTCCGGTGCTGTGTTCTCTTTCCTGGACAGCTTCTCCCATGCTGAGTGGCAAATGACAGAGAGGAGCATTTCTTTTTATTTAGAGCAGAGAAGTCTCCCCAGCCCAGCTCCTTTTATAACTTTATTTTCATACCAACGTTGCACCTAACTCCCCTCCCCTCAGCTCTTCAAACTATTCTGTTTATGTCTGAAGAGCAGGAAGTCTTTGGTGAATGAGTTTCCATACACAGAGCTTAACTCAATACTAATTCATTCCTTTTACGAGAGGTGATCAGTTCTCACTGGTCCTCTTGAATTTGGTTACTGCGCTGATGATTTTCTTTCCTGTCCATGTAGTGTTAACTATACTGGAAAAACTAGATCTCAGTCCACCACTGGCATAAAATGTCCCCTGCTATGAGATAGATACATAGAATTTACTAGCTAGTGGGAAAACACTGGCTGTAGAATCGGTGTCTATTTCTTACAAAGCCTTTCTGAATATTGACCTAGGAGAGCTTTTCCATTGCATTAGGAGTGCACAAATCATAAAATCATGGATTAAGGATGGAAGGGACCTCAGGAGGTCATATAGTCCAACCCCCTGCTCAAAGCAGGGCCAGCCCCAACTAAATTATTCCAGCCATGGCTTTGCCAAGCCTGGCATTAAAAACCTCGAATGATGGAGATTCTTAAGGGAAGAGAATAACAGAAACACCTAACTGGTGGGTCAGAACCCAGGCTTAGGAAAACCCCAGCACAAGGGGACACAAAGAAGATGGAGAGAGGCTGTTCTCAGTAGTGACAGATGACAGAACAAGAAGCAGTGGTCTCAAGTTGTGTGTGGGGGGGGTGGATCTTAGGAAAAACGATTTCACGAGGAGGGTGGTGAAGCACTGGAATGGGTTACTGAGGGAGGTGGTGAGATCTCCATCCCTAGAGGTTTTTCAGTCCCAGCTTGACAAAGCCCTGGCTGAGATGATTTAGTTGGAATTGGTTCTGCTTTTAGCAGGGGGTTGGACTCGATGACTTCCTGAATTCTCTTCAAGCCCTATCGTTCTATGATTCTATAAAAGAGTTCCCTGAACTCTTTTCAAAAAATTTTTCAAAAAAGAACATTTCTTCTTTTTATCTCTGAGGAGAGCCACTCAGACTCTGCCCAGTGGAAATAAATATGCAGAACCTAGAGGGAGCCATTCTGTTTGTTCTGATGCCCCAAGCAGCTTGATCATTCTGTGCATAGTGAATGTGAGTCTATCTATAGGCTAAATTCTGTTCTTCCTTACACCAAACTAAATATTGATCAGCTCTACTGATTTCAGTTTAAATAAGAGCAAATGTGGCCTGATGAGAAAGAGTTGCCTCCTACTT
Organism: Pelodiscus sinensis; assembly: GCF_052426305.1. Taxonomy (NCBI): domain Eukaryota; kingdom Metazoa; phylum Chordata; order Testudines; family Trionychidae; genus Pelodiscus; species Pelodiscus sinensis. The sequence continues at coordinate 6,541,997 of NC_143069.1, forward strand.
TCTTTGAGATGGGTAGGATGAAAAAGAGGCAGTTGGTGAGTACTGCCATAAGCTCCCACTTCGTAGCTAAAGGGCCAGGCAGAGCTAAGATCCTCAACAACTTACTGTAAAGTTAATGTATATCATGGATCCCATCATGGAACTCTGTGTCTGGAGTCCATGACTCTGCCCATAGCTGGAAATACCCATTGAAAAGATTTTGAACTAGTACACATAGAACAGAGAATGAAGTGTGCAGCAAACTTTTCCAGGTTCTAGACATCTTGATGTAGGCTGCATAACTTCAGTGTTTTGCTAATAGTTTATGTATGCTTCAGCAGCCACAGGATTGGGCACCATTGTGTTCTTTGGAGAGTCTATTTATAAAAAAGATGTGCTTCCTTATACAAGAGCATTTCACTGAAAGATTGTGTTGTCAGAATTTTCACTGACTTGCCCGAGGTCTAAGTAATGTAGGTCGCACTGTCAGATATAAATATCCAGAATCAGATTCTGGTCTCTGTTACACTTGTGTAAATCCAAAATAATGCCACTGAAGTCAGGGGCATTACCCTGGTTTTACACGAATATCACTGATCAGATTCTAGCTCTAATCCTTCAGTCCAGCTGCATCCTTGAGCATCCAAAGCTCCCACTGAAGTCAAGGGGAACAATCAGCATGCCAGAATGGCAGAACTGAGTCCTAAGTGTTAAGAACTCTCCTTACCAGATTTCTGGTGGACACATCAAACTCTCCGAATACATAGGCGACCATATCCCCTGCTGCACAATTCTCCACACTTCCTGAACTGAGCAGCTTCAGGACAAAATGGAGAGCTGCCATCCTCACCTGCAAGGGTAGAGATTATGCACGAGTTATTATTATCTCTTCTGCATGCAATATGAGACAGGATATGAGAGTCCTTTTGCTTTTTCTTTTATCTCTTTGGAATAGTGGCTGAAGTACAAATGATTAACACATCTGTTATGTAAATTCCTTGCAACACTGGCTACAGAAGTACCATGCAAATGCCAGTTTTCACTTTCAGGTGACACTGTAATTAGGAAAAAGGCAGCATTTTCTCCTATAAATGTAAACAAACTTGTTTGTCTTAGTGTCTGGCTGAACAAGAAGTAGGTCTGAATGGACTTGTAGACTCTAAAGTTTTACATTCTTTCATTACAGTTAACAAAAAATATCTACATTTGTAAGTTGCATTTTCACGCTAAAGAGATTGCTCTACATCACTTCTATGAGATGAATTGAAAAATATTATTTCTTTTGTCATTTTTACAATGCAAATGTTTGTTATAAAAATAATATAAAGTGCATAGTACACACTTGTCATTGTGTTGTAATTGAAATCAATATATTTGAAAATGTAAAAAACCACAAAAATATTTAATAAATTTCAATTTTTAATCGCATTAATTTTTAGTTAACTGTGATTAATTGAAACCCTATTAATAATCTCAGCCTAAAAATGTGTCTCATTGCCAGACTCTCCACTGAGTGAAATACTTCCCAGATATTAACAGCAATACCACTATTCCACACACAATCTTACCTTAGCACTCTGATCACTGAGAGCAGATTTCACTGCCTTCACAATCAGAAACTTTCTAACTCTTGTCTCAGGCACTGAAAGATAAGGAGAAGTGTGCAATATAGTATATCTTTGTTCCAAACACTCATGCTCCACATTAGAATGTGTCCTGTGCCCTATTTAAGAGTACTACCAAGCTTCACTCATATACAGAATCAGCGGGGAAAATATAGGACCAGACTCTGATCTCAGTTACACCAGTCTAAGTCTGAAGTATTTCCACTTCTGTAAATAGCACCATCATACTATCCTGATGGAAATATTGTAAGAGAGTTAGACAAATGGAGGTCAGTGAAGTTAGTCTGTGTTTACCACCAGTATAGCAGAATTCGGAATCTATTCTAGAGTGTCTAATACTTATTCAGTCAGGAGTACTATTTTGTTTTTATCTCATTATTATTAACATGCATCCGCCACAAGATTACATTTGTATTTGTACCTTGAAAATATTTTAGGCTACATTCAGCACTTAATTAACCCTGTTGATTTCTGTGTGACCACATGGGAGTAACTTAGAGCAGCACTGGGTCCCTTTAGTGAATTTCCAACCCTCTGGTGAGCATGCATCTAAAAGGGTGTCGCAAGGAGAAGGGAGAAAAATTGTTCTCTTTGGCCTCTGATGATAGGACAAGAAACAATGGGCTTAAATTGCAGCAAGGGAGGTTTAGGTTGGACATTAGGAAAAACGTCCCAACTGTTAGGTTGGTTAAACACTGTGAAAAATTGCCCAGGGAAGTTGTGGAATCTCCACCACTGGAGATATTTAAGAGCAGATTGGATAGACACCTATCAGGGGTGATCTAGACAGTGCTTGGTCCTGCCATGAGGGCAGGGGACTGGACTTGATGACCTCTCAAGGTCCCTTCCAGTTCTAATAATCTATGACTATATGACTCTATGTGTTGCAGCAGGGGCAGATGACCGTTTTGCGGGGCCCCGGGCAGCATAATTCCGCGGGGCCCCCCCTTTGCCACGGCGCATGCACAGTGATGCCATGCTCATGCGCGGTGGCACCACGGCGCGTGCGCGGGGCTTTTTGAAGCGCGGGACCCGGGGCGGCCACCCCGCTCGCCCTGCCCTATATCCGCCCCTGTGTTACAGATCCTCTGTGCCCCATTTGCAGAGATGATGAGTATGTTATAGCCCTACCATGCCTGCAAAGCCTTGGTTCTTTAGATCAACCTATAGCAGCTCATGCTTTTAGCTCTGGATGTCCCCAACTCAACCCCCAGCACGATGGCGATGATCGCAGCAGTCACAGTTACTCCTGTGTTACTTACAGTCAGCACCAATAATAGCTGTGAGCAGATTCAGGGTTGCCACACGAACAGTCTCATTCTCAATCTTCAGCTGCGAGTGCAGAAATGCTATGAGGTCATCAGGAGAAGAACGGGCTGCAAAGGAAGAAATCACATCCTCACTAACAACTGAAAGCTCATTCTTACCACACCTACAAAAGAAGGAAGTTACAAGGAAACTACTGTGTAATTTGGAGTCTCTTCCCCTACCTAGCAGTAGGATACAATAGCACAGCTCCATTTGATTTTCCATGATGAGCTGCTGAGTTGGAGAACAGATCTGTGGGAAGAAGAGAAGTGATCAAAGGAAAACTAATCAGAACAAGCAACTGAAAAGAAGATGCTCAATTAATTTCTAAGCACTCACTTCCTACCTTTCCAAATAGAGCTCTGAAGCCAAAAGAAATGGTACTGACTGCACAACAAGAATCAGAAACAATGACCGATACACTGGATAACAGAAGTTCATGCTTTCAAACTGTTTTTAGCAGCAGAGCTAATTGAATCAAGACATGACCCTTGGTAACTGGTTCAAATGGTTAATTATTCCACCATAAAAATGTAGGCCTTATTTGCAGTCTGAATTTGTCCAGCTTCATTTTCTAGTTATTGGCTCACGTTATGCCTTTCTCTGCTAGATTATTACATATGTTTCCCCACATAGATATTATAGACTGCAATTAAGTCACCCTGTCACAGGATAGGTCCTCCCCATTTGGATGGAATCAGTTTTTACTATATAACTCTAACTCCCTCTAATAACTGGCTTATGCTAAAATTGCTTTACAAACTGAGCTGGATTTTAGCTAATAAAATGAGACCACTATCTGCTTATTCTTAAGCTAGCAGAAACCAATAAGGCATGAGAAGGTCTCCGGGCTCTTCACTAGCATTCAAAAGATGTTTATTCTTAATATGCTTCAGATCTGCTGTGCTTAAGCTCAAGTGATACAAGAACAAGTTCCCCTCACCCGGTCGTGCAGAGCACTGCAGATGGCTTGAAATTTCCCTTCAGGTAGAAGGATCTTATATTCACCAGAGACTTCCAAGAGCTGCCTCAGACTCTACAAGAGAGGGTGAAAGTTAGAAGGTGGGCATACAAAGGAGCAATATGCAATGACTGAAGCAGGTTCATGGAATTCATAGATTCCAAGGCCAAAAGGGATGATTGTCATCAACTAGTCAGGCCTTCTGTATGACACAGGCCTTAGAAATTGCCAAAATAATTCCTAAAGCAGAACTTTCAGAAAAAAATCCAATCTTGATTTTAAAATGATCCCCTTGACTCTTGGTAAATGGTTTGAATGGCTAATATCCCACCACTGAAAAGGTAGACCTTATTTCCCATCTGAATGTCTCCTGTTTCAGTTTGTAGCCACTGGATCATGTCATGCCTTTCTCTGCTAGGTCATTACATATATTTCCCCATGCAGCTATTATAGACTGTAAGTAAGTCACCTGTCACAGGGTAGGTCCACCCTGTTTGGATGGTATCAGGTTGTGGAGGAGTTAAAGAACTAAGGCAGCCCAAGTGACCTAGTCTCCCCAACCACCATAGCAGGCCTGGTTCTTAGAGCAGCATTGCCTAATAGTCAGGGTCAGTGCAGCAGCCCTTTAATGAGGCTCTTCAGCTCAATGACCCAAGCCCTTCTAGGTACGACCGTGCAACCTAGTGCTCAACCACCCTTTGGGGCAAACCAGTGTTGCCTAGTGGCCAGCCCTTCTCCACCAGGCTCTACCTACTCCACAGGGTCCCAGCCCAGGGCCTTGTCTTGCAGCTCAATGGGGTTTCTTCCAAAACATGCAGAGTCAAAGACTAATACCTCAACTCAATAATGCTTAGTTCACATAGATTGCTTCCCACCATTCTTCTGCAGCAGGTCATCTCAGTAACTCCGTGGTCTCTCCTCCATCTGTGACATTGGATGGTTGTGGGGGGGTCAACTGGAACCACAGGCTGGCTGGTTTCTGCATCCTAGGGCACTGGCAGTCCCTCCACAAAAGCCTGCAAAGCACCTCTGCTCCCTTCAGCTGTCAGCCTAGACAGAACTGAGCTGCTCCCTTTTATATCCTGGTTCCAGTTGGAGCATTCCCAGCAAGTATGAAGGGGCATAGCCCACAGATCATGATTAGCCCCCGCTGAACCATGCATGGGGGGTATCCTCTGTCACAAACACTCCCCCTTAAGAGGGTGTCCATTGGTGGACCTTCCTCTTCATCGTCTCCTTCCACTTGGGAGAAGTCTGTCTTTGCATGAGCCTTCCCTGGCCCAGCGTAACATACAGAAGTCATAGGGTTGGAGCGGGAAGTACTACCTCATGATTCAGGCACTGGTGTCCTTCATGTTATTAATCCATCTGAGGGGTGCAGGGTTGGTGACCAGTTGAAAGTACAGAATATCCCAGGGTATGTCTACACTACAGCGCTAATTCGAACTAACTTAGTTCGAATTAGTTAATTCGAACTAAGCTAATTCGAACTAATGCATCCAGACTAAAAAAACTAGTTCGAATTAGCGTTTTGCTAATTCGAACTAGCATGTCCACATTAAGTGGACCCTGAACCGGGCTTAAGGATAGCCGGAAGCAGTGCCGGCAGGGCATCAGATGAGGACTTAGAGCGTGGAGCTGCTGCCTCAGGCTAGCCGAGGGCTGTGCTTAAAGGGACCCGACCCCCACCCCGGACAGACAGTTCTCAGGGGTGCCCCTCTTGCAAAGCAGTCCTGGCTTGGAGTGCTCTGAGTGCCCACACTGGGCACATCACAGCACTCGGCCATCAGCCTGGCTGTACTTGCCGCAGGCTGCCATCTGGGGAGAAGGAGCAATTGGGGGGCTGCAGGAGAGCTTCCACCCCCAGAAGCACGCAGAGCCAGCCCAGTCCTCCCCATCGGGGGCTCGTACCCCATTCCTCCGTCACCTCCTTCCACTTACCCTTCCCTAGCCCCCCTTCCTGATGTACAAAATAAAGAAAACGTGTGGTCAAAAATAGAATCTCTCTTTATTGAACAAAACTCGGGGAGACTGGGAAAAGGAGGTGGGAGAGGGGAAGAGAGAGGGTGGGAGAGGGGAGGGCAACTAACATGATCAGGGGTTGGGAACAGGTCCCATATAAAGAGAGGCTAAAGAGACTGGGACTTCTCAGCTTAGAAAAGAGGAGACTGAGGGGGGATAGGATAGAAGTCCATAAAAGCATGAGTGGGGTGGAGAGGGTGCATTAAGAAAAGTTCTCCATTAGTCCCCATAATAGAAGGACTAGAGGACACCAAAGGAAAAGGATGGGTAGCAGGCTTCAAACTACTAACAGAAAGGTGCTCTTCACAAAGCAAAGATTCAACCTGTGGAACTCCTTGCTGCAGGAGGTTGTGACGGCTAGAACTAGAACAGAGTTTAAAGAGAAGTGAGATAAAGTGATGGAAGTTGGGTCCATGGAGTGGTATTAGCCAGGGGGTAGGAGTGGTGTCCTTGCCCAAAGTTTGTGGAAGACTGGAGAGGGATGGCACGAGACAAATGGCTTGATCACTGTCTTCGGTCCACCCCCTCCAGGGTCCCTAGGGTTGGCCACTGTCGGCAGACAGGCTACTGGGCTAGATGGACCTTTGGTATGACCCAATACGCCCATTGTAAGCTCAGGGCTCAGGGTTGGGGGTCTCAGTGGACCACCTTCATTTTCATGCACACCTGCTCCTAGGTGGCCAGGCTGGCAGCTCTCCTGCCCTAGACGGCCACTTTCCTGTGCCTAGTGCGGAGGTCGTGGACGAGGTCCATGATGTCCGCACTAAACCAGGCGGGTGCGGTCCTGGCCAGGCTCCCGAGAGCCGCCAGCCTGGTCCCGGGAAGAGGGGGATGGCTGGGTGGCAGCGGGTGGCTGGCTCGAGCCGTGCCAGGTGCAGGGTCTGTTAGCTGGGTGCTGGCCAGCCTGTGCCCCTTTAAGAGGTCCGGGGCCGGAAGGGGGGCAGACGAGTTTCCCTGGTGTTGGCCAGAGTGGCCACCAGGGAAAGCTGGGGAGGGCTAGCCTCCCACTAGTTTGAATTAAGGGGCTACACACCCCTTAATTCGAACTAGTAAGTTCGAACTAGGCTTAGTCCTCGTTCAATGAGGTTTACCTAGTTCGAACTAAGCACACCACTAGTTCGAATTAAGTTCGAACTAGCGGAGCGCTAGTGTAGCAACGATCAAAGTTAATTCGAACTAACATCCGTTAGTTCGAATTAACTTTGTAGTGTAGACATACCCCCAGGGTGTAGATCACCCACTTGATGGCCAGGGCCTCCCTTGCTATAGTAGGGCGGCAGGTCTCTCAGGAGAACAGCTTGCAGCTGAGATAAAGGATCTGGTGCTCCTTCCCACCTATTTCTTGAGATAGTACCACTCCTGGTCCTACCTCCGAGACCTCCATTTGAAGGATAGAAGGCTTTGTGAAGTTGGATGGGATAGGACCAGCTCTTGGTTCAGCTGTTTTCACAGGGCCTGGAAGGCTTCCTCACAGTCTTCTGATTACTGGACTTTCTGTGATTGGGTGTTCTTCATCAGGTCCAATAATAGGGTGCCCAGTGTGATGAAGTTGAGTACTAAGCAGCCACTGTGTCTGAAGTATTGTGGCACCTGTTTCTTTGTCAGGGAGGTGGGGCAGTCACACAAGCCTTAGACCTTATTTATCAAGGAGCTATAGTTTTCCCCTTCCTACTGTGTTCACTAAGATGGCACTTGGCTGGATTCACAGTGAGTCCTGCATCTATTGGGGCTTACAATACCTTGCTAAGATGTCAGAGGTGTTTCCCCCAGCTGGTGCTGTGGATGACAATATTCTTAATGCACACGGCTGTATATTGCATATATGTTTGCAATATTTGGTTCGTGAGCTGCTGAAAAGTGGCTGAGGCTCTGTGCAGCCCAAATGGCATCCTGCTGAATTGCTATAAGCCAAGCAGGGTGTGAAAGGCACTCTTCTCACAGGAAGCCGGTATCAGGGGTATCTACCAATATCTGTTGGTCAGTTCTAGTGTGGAAATGAACTTTGCATTTCCCACTGTATTCCTCCTTGAGATTTCCCCATGTATGCATCCCAGTATCACTTCAGCTTTTTTGGCCACAGCATCGCATTTGTAGGTCATGTTCAGCTGAGTATTCACCAAGTTTCCCAAAATATTTTTCAGAGTTACTGTTTCTCAGGAAGCATCCCTCAACATGTATGTATCACCTACATTGTTTTGTTCCTAGATGCATCTATTTACATTCAGCCATATTTAAATGCACATTTATTGTTAGCACCCAGTTTACCAAATGATCTATATCACTCTGAATCAGTGAGTTGTCCTTTCCATTATTTACCACTCCCCAATGTTTATTTCATCTGCCAATTTTATCAATGATGATTTTATGTTCTCTTCCAGGCTATTGATAATGAGATGACAGTCTAACTCCTTCCTGTACCTACACACTTTTCTTCTTTGCTGCTTGAAGCTTCCAGGATATCTCTGATGAAATCTACATATTTTACTACATTTAGGCTCTTGTGTAGTCCTTTGATACTTTTAGTCAAGTCCATGAGACATTGATTCCCTCAAAGTCACGGGCATTCCAATCCCAAAAGCAACCACATATTCTGGACCAGAAAGCCAACATAGATTGGGAGTAAACCATGGAGGAAGTGGGGAGGGGGGAAGGGCAGCAGGGTTGTGGCCCTGGATTTGCTGCTTGGCTTGTACTGAGCCAGCTCACATAGACTGAGCATGCTCAATCATACTACTGAAGCCAACTGCCCTCACTCCATCCTCTCACTATCAGCAGACAAGAGTTACCTTGGTCATGTGATACTGAGGGTAGATGAAATAAGAGAGACAAGGTGGGTGAAATAATATCTTTAATTATATTATCCCACCCACCTTGTCTCTCTAATGTCCTTGAACCAACACAGCTACAACAGCCCTGTACACAACGGTAGATGAAATAGACAGTAATTTTATATCTATCTAGTTATAGAATCTAAAGCAATGCAATTCAGGCCTTCTTAGTATTAATTTTCAGCTACTGGCAGTTTACTTAATACTGCCCAGAGACAACACACAGCAGCCCCTGCTCTGAGGAGTTTATTTATAATCTAAAAGAGAGACACAGAGTTGATAGGATGTTCCAGTAAATCACAAGGAGGGAGTATCTTATGGGGGAGGGGGAAGGGAACAGGTGTTTTGTTTCTTACCTCCTTATCAACTCCAGAAACAGAAGATACTTTTCATGAGAGGCTTTTACCTACAAAACTTGTCACCTGGGTCACCATGTCTATAAAATCAAGACTTGTGTGTTTATCTATTATCTAACAAGTCACTATGTAGACCAGGAAACGCCACTGGTAGCAGCTAGTGCAGTTCACCTATGCGCACACATTGATAGTTATTTTAATAAGTATCTCACCTTGGTGACATGAAAAACATTAACATCCTCTTTATATTGCTCAAGGAGCCATGGGATCTGTTCGAACACCTTATCTTGATGCTCTTCTTTATGCAGGAGGAGGCTCATCATAGTACCAAGGGCTTTGATAATGGCCTGCATGAGCTACATAGAGACACAGAATTTAAGTTCCTACAAATTCATTCAATATCATGCAATGGGCCCATCTTTTCTACTTCTGACGAGTGCAATTTCCCTTTTCCACTGTTGAAACAGCCCTATCTCAATATTTCCTGGTAAAGAGTTAAGACTCATGCATGGCTTCGTCTACACTGGCATGATTTTCCGAAAATGCTTTTAACGGAAAAGTTTTCCGTTAAAAGCATTTTCGGAAAAGCACGTCTAGATTGGCAGGATGCTTTTCCGCAAAAGCACTTTTTGCGGAAAAGCGTCCGTGGCCAATCTAGACACGCTTTTCCGCAAAAAAGCCCCAATTGCCATTTTCGCGATCGGGGCTTTTTTGCAGAAAACACTACTGTGCTGTCTACACTGGCCCTTTTGCGCAAAAGTCTTTCGGAAAAGGACTTTTGCCTGAACGGGAGCAGCATAGTATTTCCGGAAAAGCAGTGACGATCTTACATGAGATCGTCAGTGCTTTTCCGGAAATTCAAGCAGCCAGTGTAGACAGCTGGCAAGTTTTTCCAGTCTAGACACAGCTATGGTGTTGGTTTCAGAATTATATTCTACTGCACCTCACAACTTTCCCAAGTGGGATATTTCCCCAGATTAGTATGCACACTAAACCAACTCATTCCTGCTGTAACTCTACTGGAACTGAATAGACATCTGCCAGGAATGAATTTAGCCCATTCTCCTATATTCATCTGCATGTCAGGTGACAAAACTGGAATCTATGTACACTATGTACAGACAGAATTTCCATGAGATTGTGACATTATAATCTTTTTTAAATGTTTTACATCATACTCCATTCTATCCCAAAGAACCTGCCATTGAACTCCATCATCACAAAGAGTGTCATACACAGAGAATTTAACAATACAATTTCTCATAAAGGTTTAGAAAGCCTACAATTCTCACCTCCAAATCTTCACATGTGGTCCATTTGCTTGTCACATGACGATAGAGGGGAAGAATTTCATCACAGAATTGAGATTTACCCATTTTGGGAAATGGCCACCTTTCCCAGTTACTAAAATATACATTTACTGCCCTTGACCATTTTTCCAGAACTGCATGGAAGGAAAAAAGACAGGCAATATGAAAAGGATGCACTAGTAATAAGGATACGTTGTTTTATCAGTGAAGACACCCAGGCTTGTAGTTTATTACAATTCCATGCCCAATTCAGGAACAGCTGATGAAATCCAATAACAGTTTTGAATGATTTCTCTTCCCTCCTTTCCGTTTCTTGTTTCTCAAAAGGCTTTCTTCTCTTTTGTCTCTCTCCATCTCTTTTTAATTCCCATCATTTGAAAACATATTTTTTTCTCCCTTGTTACCTCTTAATTAGAGATGATTGTAAAGGTAGTTGAAATTAAATTAAAAGTGTTTACTCTTGTTTTTTTTCAAAATTTCAAATTACAAAGATCATTCACATGTTTCAAAAATCAACAAATTTCAGCCACCTTTTTAGCTGCACAAAAACACTGAACACATCCTGATTAAAACTGTCATTGACATTTTTTCAGTTTAATATTCCATCAACTTGGAAAAAAATATGAAAAATGTAATACAAAACCAAAATATTTTGACCAGCTGTTTTCTGAATGATTCATGTCCTCTGCAGTTATTGCTTATTTAGCCCTAAAACTGTACGATTTCCTGTTGGGTTACAGTTTGTCTGAAAGATGTTCAGTGCCCCTAACTCCTATTAGCTATACTGAGATTTGACAGCATTTTGCCCTAAAATTAGATGCACCCGCTGCCCTTGAAAGGAAAATTAAGGCTCAATCCTATGTTCTATGAAGCTGATGGCAAAATTCCCATTGATCTCAAAGGTGCAGGATTAATCCCTTAGGCCTGATCTACACTAAAGGGGAAAGTTGACTTAAGGTACGCAACTCCAGCTATGTTAATTATGTAGCTGGAGTTGACGTATCTTAAATCGTGTTTTCAGACTGTCCACACAGTGGAAGGTTGACAGGAGTGTTATTCCTCATGAGAAGCAGGACTACCGGTGCCAACGGGAGCACCCACTCAGTTCGAATTAGTGGGTCTTCACTAGACCTGCTAATTTGGACCCTGGTGATCAACTACAGCAGCATTGATCTTCTGCATAGTGTAGACGTGGCCTTACTTGAGCATCAACTAAAAAGCAAAGGAAGAGAGAAGTGGAGAAGACCAGAGGACAGAGAAAGAGGGTGAAAGGAGATGATAATTAAGCAACTAAAGAGGAGGAATGGGTGGAGGGGTGGAAAACGGGAAATTTTTAAATGTAATTCAGTCTGTTGCCTGCACATTCTCCCCCAGGAGTTTCCTGGCACATGGGCAGCATCAGCTTTTGTTTATTTTTAAAATAGCCACAAGTCATAAAGGGCCTGAACTTACAAATGCTCAGCACCTCCAGCAAAGTAAGGAGCACTCTCAACTCCACTGAGTGCCACAGGAGCATGAGGACTCAGCCCCTGGTACAATCCAGTTCAGAGCCTGTTTGTAACGATCAGTCACTTAACTCTGTACCAAGGCCCCTAAATATCCATTTTGGACATCTGCAATAAGTGCTGGCACTTACCACCACAAAATGCTTGCCTCAGCCTGCTCTCGTCGTCTAACATCCGCATGGAGCTCATGCCGTACAGGGTCATTCCCACAAAAGGAATGCACTTGAGTGCTGAAAAGAAGGACCAGAAGAAAAGGAAGAGAGACAATTGACTGTTATCTGCCTTCTTACTATCGCATTTAGAAACACCGCTGGGTCGGATGCTATGGGCTCCTAGGTCATTTTGTGCTGCGTACACAAATGATAAGGCAGAAGTAAAAAATCAGTGGGGGATTTACCCTGAGGAGGAGCATTCTCCACCAATGTGCAGCTGTGCCAGATGCCCAATCCTCTCCCAGAGTAGGAGAGAGAGCACTGGGGAGGGATGAGAAATGGAATGGAGAAGAGCTCCACTAGACCTGATTTTCCTCAATCCTGTCCTTTAAGAACTTCAAATGGGGCATAAGAGCTTGCACCTTGGTGTGGATAGCTCATGGTCTAGCAACTGGAACCAGCCACAGCAGTTCATCTCATGCCCCCCAAATAGCACTCTGTGTAGCTGTACAGAGCGTGAACCTCTGTCCTTAAATGGAAGACAATAACTTTGAAACAAAAGATGGAAGTTGACATACGATAAGCTGATGATAGGTTGCCCAGCGTAATCAAAGTGAACACGTCAGACAGCTTCAGTGGATTCAGATGACATTGAAGCTCATACATCACCTCACTGAAATAGCAGCGTGCCAGAGCCACTAATGTGTTGCTCGCTGCCACTTTTAGTTCATTTGTTGCGTCCTTAAAAAATACAAAAAGAGAGAGACTGAAGTGATTAAAGCCAACTACACCAGCCAATGTTGCTCAAATGAATCAAGTTCTTATTTCTGTTTTCCACCCAACTTTCTGAGAACAGAATCATGAGTCATAAATAATCATTGAATCGTTTGCCTAAACACTTGTCAGCCTTTCAGTTGTTTGCAAGCTGCTTAGACTATTCGCTATTAGCTATTTGTGGTGGATGATTGGCTATCATAGTGACATGATATTTTTCCCTCAGAGGAGGTGGGCAGCTTCAAGATATTCAGAGAATTTTCCTGAATAAACTATACCCTAAATCCAAATACTGCTTCTTTTGGAAACAGCTCCGATTCTGTTTAAAGGTTTCATCCTGCTTCTTAACACCATAGTATCAGAGCACCTTCCACACAAAATCAGTATCAATAATGAAATCCCTAGTAGACTTCACAAAATACTTGCTTGTTAAGAAGCGGTAGGCCTCTCTGCATCTGATATATGTCACAATATCCTGACCTTACAAAGCACTTAAGCACATGTGTAACTTGAACAAGATGAAACTAGTCACATGCTGCTTAGGACCTGGGATTTCTGGAGGACGGTGTGGGGATCTGTGGGCCCCTAGCAGTCATTAATCCTGGAGTTTCAGTATATAGTTTACAAACAATGTTTTAATTAGTTTAAGCTTTCATTCCTGTCATTAGCATATAGGGAAAACTAACTTACCTGAGTATCAGAGGGGTAGCCGTGTTAGTCTGAATCTGCAAAAGCAGTGAAGTGGGTCTTTGACCACAAAAGCTTATGCTCCAAAACTTCCGTTAATCTAACTTACCTGAGTCTCTCTCATGTGCTTTGAGGCAAGTGTTATTATTTTGCTCAGTAGCCTTCTCTCTAGGACCTGGGCATCCTGCTGTAATACTTTCTCCAGGATACAGTAAATGTCTACTCTGTTTTTCTGGGGACAAAACATAAAAGAACAATTGGGGAAAATGTTTCCTTGATGACAATATAGTAATGCTATAAGCTAATATAGTAACGCAATATAGTAACACTTACGCTAATAAGCTTCTGCCCAAAAGAGTTTACAATCTAAACATGAAACAACTAGCCCAGGCTAAAAGAGCAGATCAATAGCCAGGAAAATAATTCAGGTCTTCTGATTCACTATCTGGAGTCCTCTCCACTAGACCACACTGATTCCACAGCCTGCATACTCACTCAAGTAACCCCTAGTCTTCATTTGTATAAAACTTGCTATGCCCTCCACAATCACCCCAGCTAGCAGCATTTCAGAAGAAGCTGAGCAATTTACACATTTTTTAATCAGAATAAGGGCCCTGCACTGCCCCCTTATCCAATTTCGTTTATTATTATTATTGTTGTTATTATTATTATTATTATTATTATTGTTATTGTTATTATTAGCATCATGCCTTTTTTTATCCACTCCAGACAGAATTTGTAAATACAATGATAAAATACCCAACTCCTGCAGTAAATCTTCTGCAGCTTTTAGGGAAAATTAGCTCAGGAGTTACCTCTACATTGACAGTAGCACACTTGAAGGTCTCTTTTATGGGGTCCATCAAAGTTCAAATTCACAGATGATACTAAATATGGAGGAGTTGAAGGTATGAGTTGTGACAGAGAAATAATAAAGAGGGGCACAGAGAAATTAGAAACCTGAGCAGAACAAGACTGATTTCAGAGAACTGCAAACTAGCGCACCTAGAGAGGGGGTCAATATAACTGACATAATGAGCGGGAGAAAAGTGGGAAACAACAAGTGACCTGGAGTGACAGTGAAAAAAAAAGTCAGCCATCTGGGTTGGGTTTGTTACATACAGGAATCTTGTCATAAAGCAGGAAGACAACAGTTTCTCATTGTTCATCTGAGGTGTGACTGCTTCTGGCTTATTTCACTTTTTTGGCACCACATTCCCCAGAAAAGATCAACAGCTTGGAAGTAATTCAGGAGAAAATTTTAAAAAGTGCAGGGAGGCCAGCAGAACTGACTTTTAAATAGAGACCTGCAACCTCTATGGGATCTGACCTCATGCATCCGGGTGAGGTTGGGTGGGTGTAGGGGAGCCTGCCTTGACAATAAATGGCCACGTCTCCCTTTAACACGTGCGGATCTCTAACAAGCAAAACCCAGGCCTGTCTCAAGTCTGGTGCACATAAGCATGCAGGCAAGGTCATGGGAGAAGCTGTGAGAGGAAGGAATGTTTTGCATAACAATGCAGATGAAGCATGGTACGTGAGACTATGTCAAGAACACATGGCAAGCAATCTTGTACAGGTACTTCTGTTTCTGATAACCACAAATTACAGATGCAGCCATACAACTGTCAACTATGCACATAGCAGCAACATCCTGAGTGACAGGATGTACTCCAGATAGGGTATTGGGCATGTTCCATATCCTACACAATACGTAATCAATTGGTAAATATTATTAGAACAACCAAGTCTCGCTTTGCTATAAAATGGGCTTAGTAAGAACAATCCGTGGGAGGGAATGAGCAGGATTGACCCACAGGTACTGCTCGATGTAACTAGAAGTAAATAGACCCTTCACACCGGTGATCCAGTGCATGGTGTTCCAATGCATGGGAAGAAAAGGAACCCTGACCTCCTGCCTGCTACTGTAGGTAGCATACGGGTGAAGTGTAAGTGAACTAGTCTTTATTATTGTATTATAGTAGCTCTTTTATTAATTGCTTTTGCATTGCTTTGCACTATATTCTTGCTTTAGAATGTATGGCATTTAAGGTTTAAATTGTGTAGTAATTGTTTTTAAGGCTTGTAAAACTTAAACAACTGTCATAACTGCTTAAAGCTTGCAATAAATAAGAAAGTGGTTAAGTATCCCTGGAGTGTCCCGGTTTCTCTTGGATCTAAAATGAATCGTATCACATCACAGTGGGAAAACAACTGGACTCCCCTGGGCTCAGATCAGGTCAGCTCTCCTCCACAGAGTCAGCACAACCGTGACTGCCTACTCCAGCCAGCCACCACCTCCTTGCTGCATAGCATGCACTGTGGAGTGAGGATGCTTAGGAGTCAGTGTTTCTTACCCTGCAGCACGTACATTGCACAGCAGAGGGCAGTATCAGAGACCTAAAATTTAGACTTTAACATCAGGAAAAATGCCCCAGCTATAAGACATCTATCAGGTTATTACATCGTCTTCATTGGAAAGTGGTGGAAACCCAGTCACTAGGAGCTTTTAAAATTGGTTTGGCCCCAAAAAATGAAAAAGGCACTGCTGGGAAATTGGATGATCCAACAAGCCTTTCACATCTGTCTCCTGTGAGTCTATAACTCTGAATTCAGGCAGCTGAAGGTGTGAACTGCCTGCTAAGGTCATAAAGCACTTTGGAATGTTCAAAGCCAATGGTTGGCTACACATTCCAGTGGTTGTGCTTTTAAAGGATGCTGCTGCAAACTGCTATTATTACTGCTCTAGTGGGGAGAGGCTCTGCCTCTTTCCATTCATTTTTAAATGTAAGGAGGATTTTTAATTGAAAATCATAATTGATAACTTATGAATACAAGCGCCCCACACTATTCAAGCGAGCCAGAAATGAACTGCTTGTCTTGGCTTCCTGGTACTTGAAACTAAAATGCCTTCTGTGTTGACCCTTAATAGAGAAATGGACTTTGCTGGATGCGAGTATTAATAAAAGAAAAAGGGGTTTGGATTATTTAAGAACCCTTCAGAGCTATATCCCAATCATATGTCATTATAATTAAGAAGTGTTGTCTTGGGTTTAGAGCAGAGAGTCAGTTCACATGGGTTTTATTCACCATTCTTCTACTAACTCACTATGTGGTGTTGAGCAAGTTATTTAATTCCCCATGACACAGCCCATCAGTAAATGGGGATGTTTATCACTCTCCCAAAGGTGCTGTAAAACCTGATTCATGCGTAAGTAGGTAAGTGCTTTGAGGTTTTTGGATGAAGATGCTAAGGGAGGACAAAATACTGCTATAAGAGATTATAGATACCCCTACAGTGCACTTTTATAATCTACAGCCCATGTACTCCAGTGTGTACAAAAAGACAGTGCTCCTCTGAGTGTCTCTTTATTATATCATCCTGATCTGTAACAGAATTTTGCATGATGAGTTTTGCATGAAGACAGAAGGGTAAATACTGCTTACACTGAAGGTGGGCTGAGCCAAGTTCTGTATTGAATTACTTCCATGAAGTCAAACAGAATTTGGAGTGGAAACATGGAAAACAGATGTGATTTGATGAAACTGCCCTACCTCATCCTGCTGAAGTTTTTCTAGCAGAACAGTCACAACGACAGCCAGTTTGGTCTCAGCTATCTTGACAATCTGAAGGGCAATAGAGGCCTTATCTTGATCGTCCATATGGTCCAGGAGGAAAACAACCTCGCTGTAAACAGCTGAAATTAAAGGAAAGGATTCTGCTGGTTATCATTGATGTTGGGATTCAGGGCTTGTGTCTTTAATTCACTATCTAGTAAAGACTCTGTAGGAGACCAGACATGGTGATAAGTGGACCTGGGAATCATGCAAATCCTTTTCTTCCCTCATGGTGACCATGTCTGTTTGCAGAGCTATTGTGGGGGGACGGATTATAATAAGGAAAAGCTGCTCCTTTTAAATAAGATCCCCACATAAAATAATCTTTTCCACCTTTACTATTAATTTAGGCATTTTGATAGCACACAGAATAATTTAGAGCCAAGATTTTTAAAACTGGGTGCCTAAACTAAAACTCCTCAATCCATATTAACACGCCTACATCCTGATTCAACAAATTAATCACATGCCTAACTCAATGCCAACAAATAAATCTAAAGTTAAACACATGCTGAAGTGTTTTGCTTAGTCAGGGTGTCATTTCCAAAAGTGCTGAGCACCCAGAATTACCTATGGATGGTGCAAAGAACTTCTAGGGGTTCAGTATCTCTTGAAAATCAAGCCACTTTTTAAAGACCCTACTGTATGAATTTAGAAGTCAAACTTTATGCACTCTGTTTTGAAAAAAGGCTTCAGTTTTATTTTATGGTAATTTAAATACTTGCAGAGAAGACACATGGAATAGGTATTTGTCCAGTTGCCTCTAGAGACCCTAAAAGATTTTCCCCCAATGCACAACATAAGAACATAAGAACGGCCGTACTGGGTCAGACCAAAGGTCCATCTAGCCCAGTATCCTGTCTGCCGACAGTGGCCACCACCAGGTGCCCCAGAGAGGGTGGACAGAAGACAATTATCAAGCGATTTATCTCCTGCCATCCCTCTCCAGCCTCTGACAAACACAGGCCAAGGACACCATTTTATCCCCTGGCTAATAGCCTTTTATGGACCTAACCTCCATGAAATTATCTAGCTAGGTGTTTTCCATGGGTAGGGTGATTGCCCCATACCTTTATGTGAAGCCTCAGAGATTAAATCTTGGTAAGTCTTGCTCACATAGTCAGGATCAGTGTTACCCGTAAACTGAGCACTTGGGTGGCAGACATGTGTTTCTAATGGTTGTACACATCCGTACATGCCTCAATGCACATCAAATGTATTCTACACGTAGAATTGGAGAGAACATTGGTCAGGATGCAATTGATCTCCAGATTTGAGGGTGGGGAGGAATTTTCCCTGGGTCAGACTAGCAGGGATTATTGTTTGGGAGGTTGGGAATTTGTCTTCTTCGGGAGTACGGGGCACTGATCAACCACCAGGATCATCAGGGCATTTCTGACCTAATCATTTCTCTACCATTGCAAAGGCCTCAGGCATTGGTAGCATTTCAGTTTCTCCTATCCTCTGTCTGCAGCACACAGCATCTTGGTCTCCTAGGCCTTGGGCACATCTACACAGCAGGGCTAAAGCAGAAATAAGCTACACAACTTGAGCTCTCAATTGTGCAGCTTAAGTTGAAATAGTTTATTTCGGCTTTTGGCGCTGTCTACACAGCAGGAAGTCGGGGAAAGAGCACTCTTCCTCCTACTTCCCTTACTCCCCATAAAATGCGGGTTATAGGAGTCGGAGAAAGAAGTCCTCCAGCTTGACATTATTTGACATTATGTTGAAATAATGGCTTGCTGTGTAGATGCGGACTATGTTATTTTGCAATAACATCAGTTATTCCAAATTAACACTGCTGTGTTGACATACCCTTCAAGAGTGACAATTTTTAGTCCAAGACAAGTTTTGGTTTCAGCATAGGGTTGCTAGGTGAAACGTAATGGTTTGTGACATACAGAAGATTAAAGTACATGATCGAATGACCTACCAGCCTTAAACTCGATGAAACTGTGAAATTGTTGATGTATTAATAAAATCAGGATTTTATCTCCCATGTGTGTCTCAGCAGAAATTCTCCTGGAGACTTAATATTTAACAAGAAATCTGAAATGCCATATTTATCTGTCTCCATTGTAACAGCATTCCAAGGCATGGAGGAGGAATTGATCAGAATTTACCCTTCCCATGAAAGATTGCTCAAGATTAGGCGATTACCCATCCTTACCCTTCGATTCCAACACCCAGATGCAGATGGAATCAGAACTGTAACTTACATTGCCCATACAGTTGCAATAGTAATGGTGAAGGATTAAGAGCACTAGTGTTGCTAAGAAACGCTTTGTTATCCTCCATTTAATATGCTAGCTATCCACTTAATATCTTAAGTAGACAGCAGGTACATCTAGACTGCAGAGTTTTTCCAGGATACCAGAGATATCCCAGAAAAGCTCTGCCACGTCCAAGGAATGCGTCTGCTTTTCCAAAAAAATATTGGAAAAGCAGACATGTTTTTTCAGCATCTCAGTAAACCTCGTTCTACGAGGAAGAAGGGATGTTCTGAAAGAGGCTTTTTTTTCTGACATTTGGCCCAGTGTAGACGGGCCAACTGTCAGAAAAGCCTCTTTCAAAAGAAAAGTGATAGAACTTTGTAGTCTAGACACAGTCAGCTAGAAGAGAAGTCCTTCTGTGTTTTCTCTTCTAATTTCTCCCATCTCTGATGCTTTGCACCACTGGATTTTGGCTCCAAGGATGCAGAAGTCATAAAATAAGGACCCATATTAACAACATAAAACAACTGGAGAAAGGAAAGAAGACCTTCCCCATAACATCCAATAGTGACACAGGTTGTCAGGAAAGTTTCCAGGTTCAGAGGCTGTAGGCCAGTCCTTCAACTCAAGTCAATTAAAAGGGAAGTCAGTAGAGGTTCACTGGATTTACAGCAGCTAATGATCTGGTCATAGAAATGGAGAATATTACACGTTTCTATGCACCCATGCTCTTGAATGTGTATGTGTGGCTACAGGTTGGATATAAAAAATACAATAGTGACCCTTACCTCTATCAATTACCTCCTGTTCACTCACAAATGTATTCATGGTTTAGTCTTTCCTCAACACCTTCTCTCAATCCTTTCTCCAACTAGCTCCAGTACTGAGAGATAGATGGCCTCTCAGTCTGTCAACCAGAACTTCCAGTTAAACTTACACAAGCACTATTGTGACATCCTTGTGACCAAAGCAAATTCCATAAACTGTTGATGACCAGGTAGGCACACAGGGACTCTGTCACTTTGCTGGAGAGAACTATGGTTAAGATGACCTGTCACCTGTCTATGACTTTTACTAAAAATTGCCCTAAATAAATTTTAGGTGCTGGGGAAAGGCAGCACTCCAGCAGACTCCACCGCTCTGAGAGCAGGCTAGGGTGCCACTACTACTTCCACTCCAGGTGGGTGAACTGCCCAGGGTACCCTGACTGCTCTCCAACCAATGCTCCAGCACAGCATCTGGCCCCAGGGATGCCCTGAGATGTACCACGCCAACTACTGTGGAAGTCACAAAGGTCCCAGAAAGTCACAGAATCCATGATTTCTGTGATAGAAATGTAGCCGTATTAGTCTCGTGTAGCTGAAACAAAAAACAGGACTATGTAGAACTTTAAAGACTAACAAGATGGTTTATTAGGTGATGAGCTTTCGTGGGCCAGACCCACTTCCTCAGATCAAATAGTGGAAGAAAATTGGCACAACCATATATACCAAAGGATACAATCAAAAAAATGAACACATGAAATTTGATTTGTCCTTTTCATATGTGTTCATTTTTTTGATGGTATCCTTTGGTATATATGGTTGTGTCAATTTTCTTCCACTATTTGATCTGAGGAAGTGGGTCTGGCCCACGGAAGCTCATCACCTAATAAACCATCTTGTTAGTCTTTAAAGTGCTACACAGTCCTGTTTTTTGTTTCATAATTTCTGTGACCTCCATGAATGATTCACAGCCTTATTCATAATCACTTTCTCCCAAATAGGCCTCTACCTACAGGTTCACAACCATCTCCTCCCTGTTGGTCAGAATCAATTCTTAAATGCCTATGCCCTGGGTTACTTCCTTCAGTTTCTGAAACAAAGCATTGTCCCCATGACATTCCAAGAACTTAGTGGATATTTTGTGTTTTATCATATTACTTTTCCCACTGATGTCTAGGTAGGTAAAGTCCCTCATTACTATAAGGGTCTGGATATTTGTTTTATTTGTTCTAGAAATGCCTCATCTCCCTCCTCCTCCTCCTGGTTTGGATGTGTTTTCCCCACTTCGTCTTTACCCAGAGACTTTCAGCTGGTCTGCCTCTTGCCTCTTTCTGGAACTCAGAACAAGTGTACAATACAACACCACCTCCCTTTTATTCCTACATGCTCTTCCTGAACAAGATGTACCCCTCTATGCCAATACTGCAGTTATGAGATTTATCCCATCAAGTATCTGAGATGCCACTTAAGCTCAGTTATGACTTGTCTATTAGTACTCCCAATTCTGACTGCTTATTCCTGTTATTCCTTGAATTTGTGAGTAGACGTCTAAAGCAGTGACACTCAAAATGGTCCATGAAACCACTTTGAGAAAACTGCTAACTGGCTACACTGGTGTGTTTATTTACTGGTGCCGCAGCCACAAAGCCTCGTGGCTCCCATTGGATCCGATTTGCTGTTTGCAGCCAAAGGGAGCCATGGGAAGCAGCAGCCACAGCTCCTTTTGCTATGACTGACTAACCAGAGCCAAAGGGACCTGCAAGGCTCCGTGGCCTCAGTGCTGGTAAATGAGGCAGCCCTAAATGTGCTAGTAGGCCTCTAAACAGCATAACTCCATTCTAGGATTAAGGCCTGGGAACACCACAGTCAGGATAAGAACTGCAGACAGTAAAAGACCCTGGGCACCATAGCAACCACGTTCTAAAACACTCGAACTGGGTCTCAGTTGGTAACGTAACACATTTTGCTTGAGATAACATTCATAAAATTTGCTTAAACTGTCTTGCTTCACTCCTAGATAATAAGCCTGAGAACCAAGTGCTGCACCACATCAAGGCCATACCCGCCTCCTATAGCAACATCATCATCTATGGAGACTAAAATGTTATTACTGTTTTGCTGACATGTTTTGGCATTTGAACAATAACCACCTGTATATTAATTAACGAGCTGTTACTTTGCAATGGGCGGAGATATTATGTAATCTTGAGTAGTTCTATTGGCTTATGTGCTCATTTCGTCTTGCTGCTAGACCTATCAAATCATTTTTCCTCCGTCCTCCTGCTGACTATATAATCTATTGTATTGTGTTAATTAACCAGTGTTCACCAGGGTAACCCCTGCGTGTCACTCCATCAGCTGATGTATAATAAATCCTCTGCTTGTTTTCACCTGCATCCAGAGTGTCCTGGCTTATTTCCAACATAAATAAACACACCGGCGCGGCCAGTTAGCAACTTTCTCAAAGTGGTTTCACGGATCACTTTGAGAAACACTGATCTAAGGGATTGATCAAATTCCCCCCAGGGATTTCCCTCTTGTTGCTCCTGTAATTCTACTCTAATTTTCCATATCTGATTCTCCCCAAAGAACTAGTCCTCTATTAAAGATACCTTTTGAACCTAGTTGCCTTTTGTCACCTGCCCCTACTCAACTTAGTTTAAAGCCCTTCTAATAAGATTGGTGAGTCACTGCATTAAGATGTCCTTCCCTTTTGTGGTCAGATCGACCCCATCTCTTCCCAGCAAACCTCCTTCCTGCAACAGTATGCCATGACTAAGGAAGTCAAAACCTCCCATCCATCCATCTTCATCACACTATTATGTGGACATGCTTACCATTTAGTGTAAAAAGCAGAAAAAACACTCAGTGCAGGAAACAAGGGGACTGAAACTGAAGCTGTCAAGTTCACATGCTTCCATTTTCACTAACTGATACATCTGGATCTCTCAAGCTAGTGGGGATGTCCAAGGCAGAAAAATAGTTCTGTAGATCAGCATGTGATTATTTGTATTGCGGTACTGCCTCATAGTCCCAGTCATAGGCCAGAATCTTATTGCCTTAGGACCTGTACAAACTCAGAATAAGATGGTCCTTAACTGTCATTAAGTAATATTTATTCACAGCGCAACAGAGAAGATAATTAAGCAAGAAGATAAGCCTACTTTGACCAGGTACCAACATGAAACTAGTGTAATAATACTACATATTTAGGAAACTTTCTCCCTGATTCAGGGTCTGTTGTGGCTAAGCCCCAGTTCCATACCATTGTGCAAACTGGGGTCTTATACAACTGCGCTAGATAGAAAGTGTACAGCAGTACAGTTCAAGAGTACTCCATATTTAATACATGCACAGGAGGTCACTTCCACAAGAAGCTAAGGGCATGGTCATCACAGAGAGACTTCCTGTCTCTGCTAGTTTTATGCATCCCTCACTGTCTACGCCTGCTCCATAAGTTCAGGCCTTTCAAAAACACAGCATCATGTACAGGTAACTGTAACAATGCTTGTTCGTTGTATCTGTTCACATGAGAGCAAGGCATCCAATATCAGTCCACTATGGGTGGATCAGCAATAGGAATAATGTTTGTGCATGTGACAAATAACCCCAGGACCACAGAACAGATTAAGGACACCAATGTGTGTAGCAAAGTCATCACAAACACCGTGCAGACGTCAGGGAACTCATAAGTTAGCATATAACCTTCATTCCGATCTTGGTGCAATAGTATATCCTCAAAAGGAAACTTTACTTATTACTTGGTTGTATTTTACTTATCAGTTGGTTGTATTTTACAAGATAAAAAGCTGAATCGTTGGTTGAATGTTAGTTTACTTGCCCCAGGGCCAGATTTTTACAAAAACAAGTCATGTGCACATACACAACTAAGAGTTCTGCAGCAACGCACACTGTCCTGCAGCAAGTAGTAGTGGGATCCTGCCCTTAGCAAGTCCTGGGCTTACAATTCACATGCTTATCTCACTAATAGGTATCAATTGATCAGCCTGTACTGAATATGGCTTGACAATTTGCCATCACTCAAAACACATTACAGTCAGAGAGGATGATAAATATACCATTTATTCACCATTATGTACAAAGTCCAACATGTCCAAGGAGGCAAGAAAACAAAACTGGTGAATACAGAAAAAACATTACAGCCTCTCTCCGAGTTACAGACCAAACACTTGGCTGTAACTCGATCAGTTTGTAACTTGGACCCCATTGAGTTACACGTGACCACGCTGTTTGTAAGCGCGGGTCACATTCGTAACACGGGGACCGCCTTTACGACTGCTCCATGGGAGCTTTGGTCGTAAGTGCGAACGGTCGTAACTCGACCATTTGCAACTCGGGGAGCAGCTGTACTGCAAAAAATAGACTGATAGCAAGAAGCTTTTGTACAATGTGCAGTAAGATGCACACCTTAATCCCGCTCAGCGTTTGACTGACTCTAATTCAACCTAAGGTTTGTCAGAGTAGGGTATGAGGCCCAGATCTTCAAAGGTATTTAGACTAATTTCCATTGAAACCAATGGGAGCCAGGAATCTCAATACCTGGGACGATCTGAGCAAGGACGGCAGAATTTGATGCAACAACAATATGCATTTCTAGAGAGATTTTCCTTTTTAAATAATTTTACTAACTCTCTGATTCAAATATAAGCCATTATTAGCCAATAATTATATTT
Organism: Pelodiscus sinensis; assembly: GCF_052426305.1. Lineage (NCBI taxonomy): Eukaryota > Metazoa > Chordata > Testudines > Trionychidae > Pelodiscus > Pelodiscus sinensis. The sequence goes on from NC_143069.1 coordinate 6,566,793, forward strand.
TTTCTATCCCTATTAGAGCACAGACAAATAGGAGAGTGGAAATAACATGATTTATTTAAAAGATTTTAACCAGGTTCTTTCATGGAAAAAAATTAAAGATCCAGCATTGTACAGATCACTCTGCTGAGATGTGAGCCAAATGACTTAAAGCAGAATTCCAATATTACTTCTCTTTTTTGAAAGTTTTCTCACAAACTCCTCAAAATATCTGCCTCCACCTAGTGGTGTGGGTTTGTTATTTATATTCCCTGTTGTAGAAATACATCAAATTATACTCCGCATGATTCTATGATTCTATCTGTAGGGACAGGGACAGGGATAATCCTGGGAAGAGGCTCTTTTTTCCTTCACTACTCTATAGAGGTTCTTATACTGCTTGTTGTCGGCAAGACATGAGAAGTCATTCTTCCACTCTACTCTGCGCTGGTTAGGCCTCAGTTGGAGTATTGTGTCCAGTTCTGGGCACCACATTTCAAGAAAGATGTGGAGAAACTGGAGAGGGTCCAGAGAAGAGCAACAAGAATGATTAAAGGTCTAGAGAACATGACCTATGAAGGAAAGCTGAAAGAATTGGGTTTGTTTAGTTTAGAAAAGAGAAGACTGAGGGGGAACATGATAGCTGTTTTCAGGTATCTAAAAGGGTGTCATAAGGAGGAGGGAGAAAACTTGTTCATCTTGGCCTCTGAGGATAGAACAAGAAGCAATGGGCTTAAACTGCAGCAAGGGAGATTTAGGTTGGACATTAGGAAAAAGTTCCTAACTATCAGGGTAGTCAAACACTAGGGCTGTGTCTAGAATGCATCCTTTTTCCGTAAAAGGGATGCAAATTAGACACATCGCAATTGCAAATGAGGTGGGGATTTAAATCCCCCCTGCTTCATTTGCATAAACATGGCTGCTGCTTTTTTCCGGCTCGGAGCTTTGCCGGAAAAAAGCGCCAGTCTAGACGCGGATCTTTCGGAAAATAAAGCCTTTTCCATAAGATCCCTTATACCTCTTAAAAAAAGGAACAAGGGATCTTTCGGAAAAGGCTTTATTTTCCGAAAGATCCCTGTCTAGACTGGCGCTTTCTCCGGCAAAGCTCCGAGCCAGAAAAAAGCGGCAGCCATGTTTATGCAAATGAAGCGGGGGTATTTAAATCCTCGCTTCATTTGCAATTGCGATGTGTCTAATTTGCATCCCTTTTACAGAAAAAGGATGCAGTCTAGACACAGCCTGGAAGAAATTGCCCAGGGAGGTTGTGGAATCCCCATCTCTGGAGATATTTAAGAGTAGGTTAAATTAATGTCTATCAGGGATGGTCTAGACAGTATTTGGTCTTTCCATGAGGGTAGGGGCCTGGATTCGATGACCTCTCGCGGTCCCTTCCAGTCCTAGTATTCTACGATTCTATGATTCTTTTCATCCATAAACATTTTTACAGACAAAGGGAACGTGATGCAATTGACCTGGCCTTGGGATCCCCTCCTGGAGGCCCTATGGTCTGACCATACCCTAGAGACACAATAGAAAAGTCCTCCAGACAGACTGGAGTGGCTGTGGGAGAAGCAACCAATCAGGGCCAGGAAAGTCCTATAAAAGCAGCGGAAAGACCAGTATCAGTCAGTGTCTCTGGAGGCCACAAGGTATGCAGAACCAGGAGACAGGCTGCCTGAGAGAGTGGCAGCACTGCAGACAGCTCCTTGGCTATGTCTAGACTGCAGGCTTCTTTCGAAAGCATCTTTCGAAAGAGCCTCTTTCGAAAGAGCGCGTCTAGACTACAATACGCGGATCGAAAAATCGATCCGCTTTTTCGAAAAAGAGCATCCAGACTGCTGGACGCTCTTTCAAAATTGAAAGCCACCCGGAACTGCTTCTGCCAGGGCATGGGGGCAGCATTTCCTTCCGGGTGCTGCCTGCCTGCCCTTTGCAGAGACGCGTGGTGAGAGGGACACTCCTGAACACCCGTTGCTCTGCTCCTGCAGCTGCCTTTGCTGTCCCTCGAGGAAGTAAGCAAGGCATTGCAGTGCTGCTTTGGAGTGCTCAGCTTCCTGGGACACCCCAGCAGCTTTTTTCTTTTGAGGTTTTTCGCTTTGAGACCCTTTTTTTTGGCATGGAGCCAGAGCTGCCCCTGGGCAGGCGATAGCCCCACACCACCATACTGCAGCTGTTGCTGCATCTGCATGACACTGTCATGAGGCTACTTCCCGAGCTGGACCCAGACCAGAGGTACGAGGGGCTCCTCCGTCAAGCAGCCGCACTGCCCTTGCCTCCAAACTTTTTCGTGGACAGGCGTGTTTGGAGGTTTGACACCAGCTCTGACTGGTGGGACCGGCTCGTGATGGAGATCTGGGATGACCAAGACTGGCTACGCAACTTCCGGATGCGAAAGACCACTTCCCAGGAGCTGTGTACCTGGCTCGCCAGACACCCACCTGCGGCCCGCCATCCCCCTGGAAAAGAGGATCGCCATTGCCCTCTGGAAGCTGGCAACCCCCGACAGCTACCGCTCCGTGGGACACCAATTTGGCGTGGGCAGGTCTACCGTAGGATCCATCCTGATGGAGGTAAGTCATTGTCTGGGGACAGTCACAGTTTGGGGTGGGGGGAAGGGAGACTGTCAGGAAGGGCCAAGTGGAGTGGGAGTGGGAGGGAGCTCCTCCACTCACCCTGAATTGTTGGGGGGGGGGGGGTTCTGAGGAGGGGATTCCCGGGGTGTTTGAGAGGGAAGGTGGGCGGTGGGTTCTCCTCCTAAGAGATAAGGCACCCCTTCTAACATTTTGTTGTCTGTCTCGTTCTGCAGGTGGTGAGGGCCATCAATTCAGAGCTGCTCAACAGGCTCATCTGTCTACCAGATCTGGACAGCGTCATGGCCGGCTTTGCTGCCCTCGGCTTCCCGAATTGCGGAGGAGCGCTCGATGGGACACACATTGCAATCCGTGCACCGCCCCATCGAGCAGCCCAATTCATCAACAGAAAGGGCTACTTTTCTATGGTCCTCCAGGCCCTGGTCGACCATCGTGGCCAGTTTTCGGACATTTCTGTTGGGTGGTCAGGGCGGGCACACGATGCCCGCATCTTCAGGAACTCGTACCTCTACCGGAGGCTTCAGGCAGGAACATTTTTCCCGCATCGTGAGTTTGCGGTTGGGGATGTGCACATGCCGGTGTGCATAGTGGCTGATGCCGCCTATCCCCTGATGCCGTGGCTGATGAAGCCCTACACCGGCCACCTGGATGCGAGCAAGGAGCAGTTTAATGCTCACCTTAACCGGGTTCGCAACCAGGTGGAATGTGCGTTCGGACGTTTAAAAGGCAGATTCCGGTGCTTGCTCACACGCCTCGACATGGGGGAGAGCAACATCCCTGAGGTGGTGGCCGCGTGTTGCGTTCTCCATAACCTGGTGGAGAGGAAAGGGGATGCCTTCCTACCAGGGTGGGGTAGAGGTGCTGATGGCCAGGAGAGGCACTTTGCCCAGCCCCGGACAGCTGCCATCCGCCAGGCTCACCGGTCTGCTGTTGGCATCCGGGAGGCCCTCCGGGAGCAATTCTCCAGTGGAGGCCACTGACTCTACTTAGGGGCTTCTGCCTGGGGACTGGGCCCTGGCCCAATAGAAGCTTCCCTCCACAACCCATCTCCTGACCCTGTTTGGACACATCAGTAACACCAGGGTGTGTTGCAAAATAAAATGTTATGTTTAATGTTTGTACATATTCTCAAACAATAGTATAAATGTAGCAAACATAACACATTTTTTTTTCATTTTTGTTGTTGAAAACACTATTTACAATAAAGAAACATTTTGTTGAACCCTTTGTTTGTGCTTTATCTGGGGTGATGGGGGTGCTTGAAACATGGAGGGGGGAAGGGGACTGGAAACCTGGAGGGGGGAAGGGGACTGGAAACCTGGAGGGGGGAAGGGGATCAGGTTGCATGGTGCTTGCCAGATTTCCCTCTCCTGCCTGGGCCTCGTGTTTGGGGTGCTCCACGGCTACGGGATCGGGTGGTGCACCTGTCGGTTGGCTGGCTGGGGTGCTCTTAGGACGTGGAAGCCTGGGGGAGAGGAGGGCCAGGGGGAGAGAGGGGCTGGGGAACTGGGGGGGCTGGGGGAGAGGGAGGTCCAAGGAGGGAAAGGGATGCTGTTGTGGAAGGGGGGTTTGGTGGGGTGGGGTCATGGGGTGCTGGAGGAGCAGGACCAGGCACAGGAGCAGGCAAGCCGCAGACCTCCCTGAGAGTGGCACACAGGGACGTGCGCTGCAGGACCAGCTCGTCCATGAGCCGGTCACGCCAGCGATCCTCTGCCTCCGCCCTCTCTCTGAGGATGGAGTTCAGCTCCTGCACGGCCTCCACGTGCTGCCTGAGGATGTTCGCATAGACACGCCTGTGTCTACGGCTCCCATGTCCCCGAGATGGAGATGGAGGTGGGGCTGGGGTGCTCTTCCACGGCCTGGTCTGGCTGTGGAGGAAAAGAAGAACACACAATCAGTCCTAAAAACTGGACTCTGTAGCACTTAAAATACTAACAGGATGGTTTATTAGGGGATGAGCTTTCCTGGGCCAGACCCACTTCCTCAGATCAGAGTAACACGGCTACATTTCTATCACAATCAGTCATGTGTGCAACAGCTGTCCAAAAGGGCATGCCCTCTCCCTGGAGACAGGGGAATCAGACATTCTGAAGGTTACACTGTGTGTGTGTGTGTGACCTGGGCATCAGCCTGAGCATGACAGGTTTCCCTTGTGCATCACCCACTGTGCACCCACCTACCTCCCCCCCCCCCCCCCCGGGTGTTACACAACCTCACTGCACTCACTTGCTGCTTCCTCTCCTGCGCCAGATGATGCCTGGGAGGCCTCTGGGGTCTGGGTGACTGGCTCCAGGGTGAGGGTCGCCGTCTCCTCACTGTCCTCCTCCTCTGGGACCATGTCCCCGTCTCCAGACTGCTCTGGGTCCTGCTCGGGAGCGTCCACCATGGGGTCTGCCAATCCAGACTGTACGAACCGCCGTGGTGTGCATGCTTCTCCACTGCCACCCAGGATCTGGTTCAGCTCGGGGTAGTAGGGGCAGTAGTGGGGGGCTGCCCCAGAACGGGAGCTCTCCTCCCTGGCTTTGACGTACCCCTGGCGCAGCTCTTTTACTTTGGACCGCACCTGGTCCTGGGTGTGGGGGTAGTGGCCCTTCTGGGCCAGGGCTTCAGCCATGCGGCCATAAATATCTGTGTTTCGCCGCCGGCTTTTGAGGGCCTGTAAGGCCTCCTCCTCTCCCCAGAGCTCCAGCAGGCTCTTGATCTCTGCGCCAGACCAGGATGGTGCCCGGCGTTTGGAGCCCTTGGCTGGGTCCCCAGAAGGCTCTCTGGAAGGGCCAGGACGGTCTTGGGGCTGGGACATGCTTCAGCAAAGTAGCCGTGTGCTCTGGCTCCTTCTCTGCAACAAGTGGCTGTGAGGGTGCCTGTCCTTTAAGGAATGGCTGCAGCCAGGAACCACAGACATGCAACGCATGGCCCAGATTGTCCTCCAGGGCTTCTTCCTGGAGGCCAATACTTTCGAAAAAAAGGGCTCCCCCCGTCCACACTCACTTACTTTCGATGGATCTCCCTCGAAAAAGGCGTTCTTCCTCGTAGAATTAGGTGTACCGCCGTCGAAAGAAAAGCCGCATTCTTTCGATTTACTTTCGAAAGAACGCGGCTTGAGTCTGGACGCAGGGGAAGTTCTTTCGAAAAAAACCCTGAGTCTGGACACAGCTCTTGTGAAGAGCTATTGGCGAGTGCTGGACTGTGATGGGACTTTGAAATAAAGCCCTGAGGTAAGGGCAATAATGCTGTATTTTGGTGGGGTAGCTCTGGGGACACCACTCTCTTTGAGTGGGGAACAAACTTGAAAGGACATAAGAGAGCTAACCAAGATAGGCTCCGATTAGATGTGTACCCTGGAAGGGGTTTTGATGAGCACACACAATGAGTGAGACTCGGCCAGAGACTGTGTCACCGAAGTCAGACAAGAGAGTGCAGGCACATGTGCTTAGCCAGAAGGGGTACTCAAGAGAGGTGAATGCTGCTCTGTTACAGAGAGCAGTCCAATATTGTCATTAATTCCTGTTCATGGCTTGTTCCTTCATTAAAACCAGTTGTGTCTCTGCATATGATGTCCTTTGTGGACCCCGGGTGAGGTGAAGGGACATGGCTTCGCGCATAAGGGGTGTGGCACTTCCTCCCTCCGAGCTACCTAAAGTGTGTGGTGCTCCAGAAGCAATTTATAGGGTCTTGGGCTCTGGCTGCTGCTGCTGCATTAGCAGCAGCCCTTATTGGAAAACTTGAGAGCCCCAAGCCCTCTCTATCCCTTCCCCCAAATCCCACTCCTGCTTCACCCCACTGGGTACTGAGACTAGGGCCAGGACACTCTGCTTCCCGGCCACCACCATAGTGAAGTAGAGCAACCCAGCTGGGAGATGGTGGAGCACAGTAGGCTGTTGGTTGTTCCAGGTCCCACCACTGTGGTGTGTGCTTGGGGGCATGACCCCCTCTGACTGCCCTGTGCTAGATTTTCCCAGATAATTACCTGGGCACCATGGGTCCCATCCATCTGATGGTTGAGGCATCCACTGTGGGGCCTGGACAGCTCAGAGAGGCCTATATAACCGTGTCTCTCATGGGCCAATACAAACTGCCTCCTGTGTTGCATCATTTAATGAAGCATCTCTTGTACACAGGCAAGACTAGGAAGAGCTGACAATTAGGCTTACCATTTTTCCCAACTGGATGGACTGGACGCCATTTACAGCAATGGTGTCCCATCCCTCTGGTCAGGAAAGATGATAACCCTAAGCTGACTCAATGCAATGGTAGCCACGTCAGGTGACAGAACAGTAGCACAAAAGAGTGGCAGGGGAAACTCAAAACAATATTTTTTTTTAAAAAAAAGAGAAAATTGAAAGTTTCAGCAACAAGACAAAAAACAGGAGAAAATGACTCAAGTGGAGAATTAGGCGGGAGTGAGGGAGTGTCATGTCTCTCTTAGTATATCTGCGGGGCAGGAAACCCTATTCAGACCTAAAGGGCAGACACCAAGTCTAAGGGCCTTATGCCCAGAACCTCAGAGGTATTTCGGCTCTTAGGGTATGTCTACACTGCAGTGTTTTTCCAGAATAACTGCCGTTAGTCCAGAAAAAAATACTTGCGTCCATACTGCTATTGCATTCTTTTGACAAAAAGTTGAAAGAACCAAGGGGTTCTTTCACGAGGAAGACGTCTTTGTCTGAAAGAGCAGAAGAGGGAGTTCTTTTGAAAGAAGAGGCCTCCAGGAAATAGCACAGGTGTCCTGGTGGCCACTCCGTCCAAACTAATCAGAACTCTATAGTCCCTGTCTCCGGCCAGCTCTTAAAGCTGCAGGCACCTGGGACAACACTTATGGCAGGGGGCTGGCCCAGAGAGCTGCACCTCACTGCGTGGCTGTGACTGCCACACTAATTGGGACCCATGACCCAGCCACAAGCCTCCTGAGACCTCTCTGGCCCTCACAGGGAGCATGACCAGGGCTCCCAGGACTCAGCCAGAGGCCCGAAGAGGTTTGTGCCATTGTGGTCCGGGGCAGAGATCCTGGCCTTCCTGTAGGTGTGGGGTGAGCAGGAGACCCTGCAGGATCTCGGCTCCCAGTGGCACAACGCCGACATATACGGTCGGATGGCCGAGGCTCGGGCCACAAGAGGCCACCACTTCCAGAACCTCATACAAGTATGGAGGAAAGTGAAGGAGCTCTGCCAGGGCTATGCGAGGGCAAGGGAGCACAGCTCTCTCTCTGGGGCAGGACCCCACTCCTAGCCCTACTACGCTGAGCTCCACCACATCCTGGGGGGTGGTTCAGCCCCTTCCTCCCCCCTGGTGGTGGACTTGGGGCTGGAGATGCTCATCTTTGCCAACCCAGGGCTCCCAGGCCAGGAGGAGGAAGAATCCGACGACGAGCTGGAGGAGGAGGAGGAGACAGCCAGCACAGTCACCCTCACCCTCAAGCCCGTACCCCAGGGCCTGGATGTCTTACACGCATTCTCTGAGGACGGGGAGGAATCATCAGGTGAGTGCTCTGTTGTTCACACACACAGGGCAGGGAAGGCGGGCGCAGAGGGGATGGGATGCAATCGTCGCTTGGTCATCTTGGCCTGGATATTGTGCTACACTCCGTGCACGTGGAACTACATGCAGTGCCAGTCTGCAACATGCAGCCCCAGGAGGCAGCCCCAAAGCACCTCCAGGCAGGGCCAGCCCGAGCCCTTTGGCACCCTAGGCCCAGGCATGCGGCGCCACCCCCAGGCGCAGGGTGCATGCGTGGGCCTGCCCCCCAGGGCGCTCGGCGCATGCGCGAGCTGGTCACGGCCACTGGCGCGCAGCCCGGGGCCACCCCCAGGGTGCGCAGCACATGCGCTGCCCAGCCTGGTCCGGCCAGCGCTGCTGGCACGCACGCTGGGCCGTGCAGGGCCCCGCAGCCATGGGTGGAAGGGTGCTGTTGGCCAGCGCCGCGGGGCCGGCGCTGCGGGATCCGGGCACGTGGCTCCTGATGGCAGCTGTAAGGGACGCCATGCACCCCTTACAGCTGCCATTAGGCGCCCCTCATCGGCTGGCGCCTTGGGAAGCTGCCCGGCTCACCCATGCCTCCATCCGGCCCTGTCCCCAGGGTCCTGTTCACGGGCTCTGGGGAGGCCACACACACATCTGACCCCTGTGGGAGATGCCCTCCCACCACTAACCACTGCTGGAAGCAGGCTGGGGACAAGGGCACACACGTGGCTGCACACAGACTTAGGAGTGCCGCACACGACACACGGGAATGCCTGCATACTTGAGGCACCACCCACTTCCACGGACAGCGCTGGCAGGTGTGCGTGCAGCCCCCATGGAAGAGCAGACTGCTCCAGGCCCCTCTCCTGCCCATGGCATCCCACTGTGGCCGACCACTTCCCTTGCCCTGCCTGTCTGTTGGATGAGGATGGGGGGGGAGCAAGAAGCATGGTCCCCTGGGCACCTCAGGGCCTCTGTGAGGCAGGGCCGATGTCCAGGCCACACATAGCCTTGCTCCTGGAACATCCCTGCCCTCTAGCCTGAGGACTCTTGTTCTCAGCTCACAGAGGAGGGCACGGACTCAGGGACAGTGTCTGCATGGATGACTGACCGCCTCTTCCTCTTTATTCTCCACAGCCGGACTAGCATCACTAATGGGCGATCACCGCCAGCTGAGGCAGCCGCCTGACCCTGGGGGAGCTACAAGTGCAGGAGGGTCCAGGGGGACCTGATGAGACAGCACGTGGTCATCCTCCAAGGCATGCAACGGATCCTGGCCCAGAAGGACCAGGAGGACGCTCAGGGGCCGTGTCTACATTTGCGAGATTTTGCGCAAAAACTTGCCACCTGTCTACACTGGCCGCGAGTTCTTGCGCAAGAACTATGATGCGCCCGCTCAGGAATAAGCCCTCTTGAAGAAGTGTTCTTGCGCAAGAGGCCAGTGTAGACAGGCAACATGAATTTCTTGTGCAAGAAATCTCGATGGCTAAAATGGCCATCGGAGCTTTCTTGCGCAAGAGAGCGTCTACACCGGCACGGATGCTTTTGCGCAAAAGCACATCTCTTGCACAGAAGTACATGCCAGTGTAGACGCTCTCTTGCACAAATACTTTAATGCAAAAACTCTTGCGTTAAAAGTATTTGTGCAAAATCTTGCCAATGTAGATGTAGCCAGGGTGTGTCTAGACTACAGGGTTTTTTCCAAAAAAGTGGCCTTTTTTTGAAAAAACTTCCCCTGCATCTAAACTGCTGCCATGTTCTTTTGAAAGTAAATCGAAAGACCATGGCTGGTTTTTTAACTATGGAAAACCTCGTTGTACGAGGAATAACGCCTTTTTTCAAAAGTGCTCTTTCAAAAAAAGGCACTATGTATTGCAAACTGTGCCTTTTCGAAAGCGAGCATCCAGACTGTCTCGGTGCTCTCTTTTGAAAAAGTGGCTTGCTTTTTCAAAAGTACCGGTTGTAGTCTAGATGCTCTTTCGAAAGAGGCTTGCAGTCTAGATGGGACCCAAATATGGGCTCAGATGGTGCAGCAGAGCCAAAACATGTGTGCTACCATATATGAAATGATGGCACACCCAGCTCCTGTCCCTGTCCCTGTCCCCGCTGCTCCCACTGCCCTCCCTGCTCATGCTTCTCCTGTTGTCCCAGGCCCCACCCACCTCCCGAGGTTGCCGAGGTCCTGAGACCTGAGGTGGCACTTCCAGCTGCACCACGCACCACTCCCAGCCCTGAGTCCCCCTCCTCCTTGGCCCTATCCAGGGAAGAAAAGGAGGAGTTGCACTATATGTAAGAGAGCACTATGACTGCTCTGAACTCCAGTATAAAGAGGGAGAAAAACCTGTTGAGAGTCTATGGGTTAAGTTTAGAGGAGCAAACAACAGCAGTGATGTTGTGGTTGGTGTCTGCTACCAGCCACCGAATCAGGTGGATGAGGTAGATGAGGCTTTCTTCGGACACCTGAGAGAAGCTTCCAGATCTCAGGCCCTGGTTCTTGTGGGGGACTTTAATCACCCTGACATCTGTTGGGAAACCAATATGGCAGTACACAGGCAATTCAGGAAGTTTTTGGACAATATTGGGGATAACTTCTTGACACAAGTGCTAAAGGATCCAACCAGGGGCCATGCGCAGCTTGACCGTCTGCTCACAAACAGGGAGGAACTAATAGGGGAAGTAGAGGTGGGTGACAACCTTGGAGGCAGTGATAATGAGATGGTAGATTTCAGGATCCTGACCAAAGGAAGAAAAGAGAGTAGTCAAATACACACCTTGGACTTCAAAAAAGCAGATTTTGACTCCCTCAGAGACCGGATGGGCAGAATCCCCTGGGATGCTAACATGAAGGGGAAAGGAGTCCAGGACAGCTGGCAGTATTTTAAAGAAGCCTTATTGAAGGCACAGAAAGTAACCATCCCGACACGTAGCAAGAGAGGCAAACATGGTAGGAGACCGGATTGGCTTACAGGGGAAATCCTTGGTAAACTTAAGCACAAAAAGGAAGCTTACAAAAAGTGGACACTTGGACAAATGACCAGGGAGAGCTATAAATGTATAGCTCAAGAATGCCGGGGGGGTTATCAGGAAGGCGAAAGCGGAAATGGAATTGCGATTGGCTACGGATGTGAAGGATAACAAGAAAGGTTTTTACAGGCATGTTAATAATAAGAAAGTGATCAGACAGAGTGTGCGGCCCCTACTAGATGAAGGAGGTAACCTAGTGACAGATGATGTGGGGAAAGCTGAAGTACTCAATGCTTTCTTTGCCTCTGTATTCACGGACAAGGTGGGCTCCCGGACTAATGCGCTAAATGACACAAGATGGGATGAAGATGGACAGCCCTTGGTGGGTAAAGAACAGGTTAGGAACTATTTAGAAAAGCTAAACGTACACAAATCCATGGGTCCAGACTTAATGCATCCGAGGGTACCGAAGGAGTTGGCAAATGTCATTGAGGAGCCTTTGGCCATTATCTTTGAAAAGTCGTGGAGGTCGGGAGAAATCCCGGATGATTGGAAAAAGGCAAATGTAGTGCCCATCTTCAAAAAAGGGAAGAAGGACGATCCAGGGAACTATAGGCTGGTCAGTCTTACCTCGGTTCCTGGAAAAATCATGGAAGCGATCCTTAAGGAATCCATTTTGAGGTACTTGGAAGAGAGGAAACTGATTAGGAATAGTCAGCATGGATTCACAAAGGGCAAGTCATGCCTGACCAATCTGATTAGCTTCTATGATGAGGTAACTGGCTCTGTGGACGTGGGAAAGTCAGTGGATGTGATATACTTGACTTTAGCAAGGCTTTTGATACCGTCTGCCACAATATTCTTGCCAGCAAGTTAAGGGAATGTGGATTGGATAAATGGACGGTAAGATGGATAGAAAGATGGCTAGAAGGCCGGGCCCAGCGGGTAGTGATCAATGGCTCAATGTCAGGATGGTGGTTGGTTTCTAGCGGAGTGCCCCAAGGTTTGGTTCTAGGACCGGTTTTGTTCAATATCTTTATTAATGACCTGGATGAGGGGATGGATTGCACCCTCAGCAAGTTTGCAGATGATACTAAGCTAGGGGGAGAAGTAGATACGCTTGAGGGCAGAGATAGCGTCCAGAGTGACTTAGACAAATTGGAGGATTGGGCCACAAGAAATCTGATGAGGTTCAACAAGACGGAAGAATCCAAAGCATAGTTACAAGCTGGGGACCAACCAGCTAAGTAGTAGTTCTGCAGAAAAGGACCTGGGGGTTACAGTGGATAAGAAGCTGGACATGAGTCAACAGTGTTCCCTTGTAGCCAAAAAGGCTAATGGCATATTAGGTTGCATTAAGAGGAGCATTGCCAGCAGATCCAGAGATGTCATTATTCCCCTTTATTCGGCTTTGGTGAGGCCACATCTGGAGTATTGTGTCCAATTCCGGGCCCCCCACTACAAAAAGGATGTGGAGAGAGTCCAGCAGAGGGCAACCAAAATGATTAGGGGGCTGGAGCATACGACTTATGAGGAGAGGCTGAGGGAGTTGGGTCTGTTTAGTCTGCAGAAGATAGGAGTGAGGGGGGATTTGATAGCAGCCTTCAACTTTCTGAAGGGAGGTTCCAAAGAGGCTGGAGAGAGGCTGTTCTCAGTAGTGACAGATGGCAGAACAAGGAGCAATGGTCTCAAGTTGTGGTGGGAGAGGTCCAGGTTGGATATTAGGAAAAACTATTTCACTAGGAGGGCAGTGAAGCACTGGAATGGGTTATCTAGGGAAGTAGTGGAGTCTCCATCCCTAGAGGTGTTTAAGTCTTGGCTTGACAAAGCCCTGGCCGGGTTGATTTAGTTGGGATTGGTCCTGCCTAGAGCAGAGGGCTGGACTTGATGACCTCCTGAGGTCTTTTCCAGCTCTATGGTTCTATGATTCTATGATTCTAGGTTCTGAATCCTGCTCCTCCCTAGTTACTTTTATTATGGACAAAATACAAAGTTCTTGGTTTTCAACACAAAACTGGTATCTGTAAAGATACCAAGGAAGGGGGGAAGGGAAAGATTGTTGTGGGAAAGGCAGAGAGGGGCAAGGCACAGGCCTCTAGTGTGTGTGTGGGGGGGGTCATGGGGAGAGTTGGTGGGGTCTTTCAAAGAAACTCTCCCTCAGAGCTTCCCAGATGTGCACCCTCATTTGATGGGCCTGATGGATGGCAGCTGTGCACGGCGCATTCCACATGGATACAGGCCCTGTTTAGGTGGGTATTAAATTGGTCCCTGCTGAGGTCCAGGTGGCAGGTGTATAGCTTCATCAGCCATGGCATGAGGAGTAGGCCACATCCCCCATGATGCACAGTGGCATCTATGTTATACCAAATAAAAGCAAGCAGGATCTTATGAGGGGGATAAGGCAAAAAGCCACGTTTATTGTAAAGATAATAATAAAAAATAAAGAAAAGATAGAAGCAAACAATGTTGTTTAACTACTTAACCCTTATACATATAAACATTCATTCATCCATTTATTCAGGTTCTGTGTATTTGTTATAGTTACCAGCCTGGAAGTTGCTTGTGACAGAAAAATGGCCAGGTATTCTGTACACAAGTGATGGTAGTGGGGAGCGAAGTCCTGATCAGATGTGCATCTGAAGCTCCTGGTAGGCTGGCAGCAGAACCTTGGACTCTGATTCCATAGTTTTTTAGTCCAGTTCTTATAGGAATTTTTTCCTATGCCAGTCTATGGAAATTGCTGCATCATGCTGATGTCTCCAGGGTGGCTGCCAGGTGCTTGACAGTGATCTCATCGGGTGGACCTTCAGTATTTGACACCTTTTGGTTGCACTGGCACCTGACGCCTTTTTCAGCCCTTTGTTGCTGTATTCTCAGGCTGGCACCTCTCAGAACCATTCACTCATCATCCAAGCACTCTCTCTCTTACATACATTCCTTAATTAATGTTTCCCATACAATATTTTTGTATAATAATAACTTTACATATCTCAGGGTTGTAGTTACAAAAAGTTTCTGGATGGTATTGCTTAAAACATTCTCTGAGTGCTGAATAAAGTTACAATGTTTTAAAGAGAACAGGCGTTAAGTAAGTAATAATGCCCTTAGTCAATTACAGGGCTTGGCTCCCATAGCAGAGTTAGTGGATTGACAGTGCATTGTTACAATGTATCTCTGCAATGTCAATTTCAAGCAGCCCCTTGCACAAGCTTGAGCATGCCCTGGAGCACAGAGGGGGGGCTGTTTCTGGCTACATAGGATTATATTCTTAAATTCTAAATTACATAACCTAATACATTATATTCTAAAGGGGCAATAATAATGATAAATCTAAACATTTAACAATCTTAACAAATAATAATAATAATAATAAGAAGAAGAAGAATTAATAATAAATCTAAACACTTTAAGTTGTGGGGAACAAATTATGGGGAGTCACTTTCATTTGGGGGAATCATTTTCAATATATTAATATGTTATCCCTACATCTGCACATCCCCAACCTGACAGTCACGCTGGGGGAAGAATGTGCCAACCTCCAGCTAGTGGTAGAGGCTGGAATTCCTGAAAATGTGTGCATCGTGAGCTCTGCCCAACCACCCAACAAAAATGTCCATGAACTGTCCATGGTGGTAGACCAGGGCCTGCAGCACCATGCAGAAATAGCTCTTGCAGTTGATGTATTGGGTGGCTCGATGCTGTGGTGCATGCATGGGAATATGGGTTCCATCTATGGCCCCACCGCAGGTGGGGAAGCCCAGGGTGGCAAATCTGGCCATGATGGGGTCCAGGTCTCCCAAGCAGATGACCCTGTATAGCAGGATGGAGTTAGGCCTTCACCACCTGCAGAAGGAGACAAAGAAATACAGAAAACAGAGAATGAGAGGGGGTGCCTGAGCCCTTGGGAGGTTCCGGAGTCCCTCTTCCTCCTTTCCCCCTCAAACACCGCAGGAGCCACCCCCTATGAGTCGTCCCCCACCCCCTGCAGGGCTGTGTGAGGGCGGGATGGCACATCCCCCCCAGGGATGGGACTTTCCCTCCACTCCCAGCCCACCCCCCACAGCCTCGCACCCCTTTCCCTAGGGTCCCCTTTTCCAAGACTTCTCCCCCCCCAGAGATTCTGAGAACACCTTACTTCCATGAGGAGGGCCCGGACAGTGGACTTTCCCATGCCAAACTACTTGCCCATAGACCACTAACTGTCTGGGGTGGCGAGCTTCCAGACAGCGATGGTGACCCACTTGTCCAGGGGGATGGCGGGTCGTATCTGGGTATCCCGTCAATGGAGGGCAGGGGCAAGCCAGGCACACAGCTCCATGAAGGTGGCCTTCCTCATATGAAAGTTATGGAGCCATTGCTGGTTGTCCCACCACTCCATGACCAGCTGGTCGCACCAGTCGGAACTGGTGTCCAGCCTCCAAAACCGTCTCTTCACTGTGGGATGCAGTTGCCAGGGCCTTGCTCCGCACACAGGGAGAGGGTCTCAATGATGAGCTCGGTGTCGAGCTCGTGCAGGGCCAGGAAGCAGCCTGCACAAACAGAAGCTGCAGCAGTGTGGGGCCATCGCATGCCCACAGGCAGCTTCGGCTCCATGGCAAAGAGTATGCTGTGGTGTCCAAAAGCCGGGCAACCAGAGCACACACTGCAAAAGCTTTGCTGTCCCTCGGAGAGGTAAGCAAGCAGCGGGGTCCCTTTAAGCACATGTCTCAGCTAGCCTTAGGCAACAGCACCCAGAAGCAACTACTGGTAAACCTCATTGCAGGAGGAATAACAGCTAATTCAATGTAGGGCTTTAATTTGGAATCCCGTTTCACTGCTGCGTGTAGACGCGGGCAGTTACTTCGGCCTAGTCAATTTCTAAAATGGCGACTGGACGGGAACATGCTAATGAAACGCGGGATATTTAAATCCTGCGCTTCATTTGCAATTTCGGTCACCCTCATTAGCCTCCCTAGATCGAACTAAGGGGCTAGTGTAGACATACCCTTCCAGAAAAGCTTATTCCAAAAGAAGCTTGCAGTCTAGACGTAGCCCTAAAGTCCATTGCTTTCAATGGATGTTAGAAGGCTAAATACCTTTATGGATCTGGGCCCTACTCCTACAAAATGATCCACACAGATAGATCTGTGTGTCTGCATTCATGTCAATGGTACTCTACACAGACACAATGAAAGATTAAGGAGTAAAGGATATTTATTTGGGATATATCTCTTCAGACACGCACATACATGCCTGCATACACAGTAGCCCAACAGTTAGTTTGTTCTTTTAAAGAAATGATGTGACACACATAAGGCTGACTCAAAGGCAGGGACTCATAAAAACGTGTAGTGATATATGCCTGTCAACTTGTACAACTATAATCATTAGGAAATACAACTTAAACCCGTTTTATTTCCTAACATGCAGAGCACATGTAGGCAGGGAATAGCAAGCACTTTGAAATGTATCCACACACTTGCTGAGCTGTCTATGGAGAGCGACAGTCTACATCCATAAACTCCAAGGCTGGCATGTCAGATCCAAAGCAATGAGCAAAAGTCTTAGTGTCATCAACTTCCACAGATGTCAGTGGGAGCTACAGATACTGAGAGCTTCTCAGCACAGTATGATTATCTATGTGTGTGGCCAACTTTAGCAGGATTTTGTTTTGTTTAGTTTTGTTTTTCCTCCAAGCCCTAGCTCTTGGATTCATGATTATGTACAACTCAGTTTTTGCCTTCAAAAAGTAAGTTTCTATCCGTCATGATTACAGAGAAGTTTAAAATATGACATGAGTTCACCCAAATGACTCAGAATCCAGAAAACAGTCCAAAAATAATATTTTTTTTAAAAAACCTCATGATTTTTAAGCCAAATGAATGACTTTTTTCAGGCCTGACCTGAGATATTTGTTATGCTTAGGTTTAGAAATATTAATAACATGTTAGAAGTAATTTATATGCTGGGCTCTTGCAGTGCATTAGAAAGCCTGATGAGTGCTATCCCACGAGAAGTACTGTTTTCCAACTGAACAGGGGAGAGGATCTGTGGGATCACGTGAGGATTACTTGTATTCCCTCCCTCTGGGGTATCTGGTGTTGGCCACTGTTGGCAGACAAGATACTGGGTTAGATGCACCTTTGGTCTGACCCAGTCTGGCCATTCCTTTGTTCGTATCAAGCACCCATGCTGAGTGAGAATGTGAATGGAGCAGACAGGGTATGTCTACTAGGGATGTTAAAAGTTGATTAAATAGGTAACTATGTGACCACTGAAAATCTCATGGGCAACATGCTGCATGCTCTTAAATAAGCATTATATTGCAGAGCCCACAGCGATGCCTCCCTGAGAGCAGGCCTGTCAGCCCCTGCTGGCCTGGCTCCCAGGGAAGTGGTTTCCCTGCCACAGTGAAGCTACATCCCTGGGAACTGCCTACATCCCTAATGTCTTCACCAGTGGCCTCCAACCTTTTTATGCACAAGAACATTTTTTAAGTATTAGGGCAACTCCCACCCTACCCCTGAGGCTCCACAGACTTCATTCCCCGCTCTCTCCATCACTTGCTCTCCCCACACACACACTTTCATTAGGCTGGGACAGGGGGTGCAGGCTCCAGGCTGGAACCAAGAGTTCTGGGAGCAGGAGGGGGTAAGAGATGCAAGCTCTGGGAGGGAAACTGGGTGCAGGAAAGGGGCTCTAGGCTGGAGCACAGTGTTAGGGTGTAGGTGAGGTATAGAGTACTGAGCAAACACCCAGGCCAAGGAGAAAGTCTCTGAATGCTTATGGGAAGCAAGGCTTTGCATTTCCCCCCTCAGTGACCCCTAGCATGCAGGACAGCTGCCTCCCAGGCTGGAGGCCCAAGGAAAAAGCCTGTGTGGGTGGGTGCACAACAGGGCTTGGTGCAGTAATTTGCTTGACCACAAGCCCTCTCATGGGGTGGTCTCGGCTACTGCCTAACTCCATCTGCACTGCTAGCCAAGGCAGCACCTTCTCCTCAGTGCGCACAGGCTCCAGCCTCAACTCCCCTGGGCAGCTGGATAGCCAATCTGTTATAATCTCCACTCCCTCCCCATCCTATCATTCCAGACTCCCTGCTGAATGCACAGGGGCAATCCCATCCCCTGAGTCTGTGGGGGCCGTTCTCAGACAAACACCTTCCTGCTGGCCAGATCCACCATATGCCACAGCAGCTGGATCAGCTCTTATCAGATCCCAATCTAGACCCCCCAGCATCAGCAGTCTTCCTGGACAAGATCACAGAGTAGTTAGGAAGGGAGGAGGGAGAAGCCTGTGGTAATAGCAGCAGCAGAAGGCAGCAAATTGACGGTGGAGACAGCTAAAAGTGGGAGAAAGCACCAGCAAATGGGTGAAAGGGCAGGAGCAGAGGTGGCAGCAGCAGGAAGGATGAACATTAGATGGGTCCCAAGAGAAGGGGGAGGAAAGAAATAGCAAAAGAGAGGGATAAATGGATGAGAGGCAGCAGGAGACAGAGGAGCCAATAGCATGGGCAAGGGCCAGCAGTACTTGGTAGGAGAAGGCACTTCTAGCAAATGGCAAAGTTGTTTATGAGATCAACATGTCTTCTAGTGCCCAAAGGAGCTCAGCTGAGACCTGGCCATCCAGGCTCTCGCTCTGCATGGTCATTGCAAATGGCCCTTCTCCCTGCTGGAGAAATGTGAACAGCTCTGACACCGCTGTGTGATCATTAAATACTGCCAATGCTGTTCTCTCCTGGGACTCTAGGGGTATGTCTACACTACCCTCCTAGTTGGAACTAGGAGGGTAACGTAGGCATACCGCACTTGCAAATGAAGCCCGGGCTTTGAATTTCCCGGGCTTCATTTGCATAAGCCGGGCGCCGCCATTTTAAAATCCCGGCTCGTTCGAACCCCGTGCCGCGCGGCACGGACTAGGTAGTTCGGACTAGGCTTCCTAGTCCGAATTACCGTTACTCCTCGTGGCCACAACTTCCCCCACAGAGTGAGGGAAAGTGAAGGGGGAAACTGAGGTTCCAGGCTTCCCATAGACCAGACTTATTTTTCTGGAGTTCTGGAGTTAGTGGATTAGACTCTGGCGTAGGGATAAAAATGAGGCTTCAGAGGTAGGTACCTTATCCACTGTGACACTGAAGGAGCCCTCCAACCTCCCTACCTTCAGGGCCCCCTTTATCCTTCCTGTGTTCAAGGGTGCCAGGTTGGTTCTCTGTGACACTGGTGGTGGCTGTCCCCAAGGGGACAGTGTGTGAGACAAGACTCCCAGCAAGTAGGATAGGGACAGGGTGCAGGATCTGGGAGGTAGCTGGGGTGCAGAAGCAGGCTGGGAGTAGGGTTTCTGGCCAGTTGGAGGGAGCAAGAACGAGGGAGGGTGCAGTGTGTGGCCAGGAGAGAGGGTTAAAGGACAAAGGAGGGTGTCGGAGTAAGCTGGGGAGGCTGGGTGTTGGTGGGGAGGTAAATGACAGGATTAGGGTGTAAGTGAGGGGGTCTGGACATGAGGGGGAACCTTACCTGGCTTCGTGCTCCCTTGCAGCAATGGCTGCAGCCACGCTGTCCTTGCTGCCCCAGAGGGAGGCCCTGCTTCTGCGGGCCACGTGGTTCCGAAGGCCGGAGACACTGCGGCTGTGGCCATGCGATCCAGGGCTGACCCCGAGGCACTGCAGCCACAGGCCACCCCAGAGGCTGGAGGTGCCACTGCCGCAGCCACGCGGCCGGACCCCAGGTACCACCTGCCACAGAGGCACCATGGCCTGGGGCTGGCCCAGGAGGTGCCACTGTCATGGCTACACAGCAGGCCCTACAGGCTGCCCCAGAGGCACTGCAGTCACATGGCCCGGGGCCAGCCCCAGAGGTGCCACTACTGCGGATACATGGCCTGGGGCTCGCCCTGGAGTCACTGCTACCACAATTATGTGACCCAGGGCTGGCCCTGAAGGTGCTGCTACTGTGTCTTAGGGCTGGCCTGGAGGCACCACTACTGCAGCCAGGCCGTCCGGGTCCAGCCCTGGAGGTGCCGTGGTATCAGCGTCTCCATCCTCCGGAGCCAACCCCAGACTGTGTGGCCGCAGAAGCAGTGTCTCCTGGGCTGGCCCCTGGCTGCCTGGCTGCGGTAGCAATGCTTCCAGGCTGGCCCTATAGAGGTGCTTGAGTCCTGGCGCTGCCTCCTCTCCAGTGGCAGTGTGGGGCATGTAGGGGCTCAGCTGAGCTCCTCCCCATCATGAGTCCTGTAATTAGGAGGAGGGGTCTGTAATTGCCTCGCGGGCCGGATCAAAGCCCAAAGCGAGCTGGATCCAGCCCGCTGAGAGACTTTTGTCCACCCCGATCTAAAGAATAGCCACATCTCCTCAATAGGAGTGAAACCCTTATGAATTTGTAGACAAAAGACATTTTCTGTGAAAAATCACTTTTTGTGAAAAATGTGATGTAATTGAGAGTCCAGCTTTCCATTAATAATTAGATTAGAGAGAAGTTTTTGACCTGCCCTAGTGAAAATGAATAGCCATTCAACATTTGAGGGAACATGTAGGCTGTGTCTGCATTGGCACGATCTTGCGCCAAAGTGGCCGCTTTTGCGCAAAAACGTGCTGCCTGTCTACACTGGAGGGGAGTTCTTGCGCAAGAACACTGACGTTCTAATGTGTGAAATCAGTGCTTCTTGTGCAAGAACTGTGATGCTCCTGCTCAGGAATAAGCCCTCCTGTGCAACTGTTCTTGCGCAAGAGGCCAGTGTAGACAGGCAACATGAATTTCTTGCGCAAGAGAGCGTCTACACTGGCACGGATGCTCTTGTGCAAAGGCACATGCCAGTGTAGACATAGCCGTACTTTTTTTGCAGTATTCCACCAACTCTGCTTATACACGGAAAACATGTAGGAATCACTGTGCTAAATCAAACTAGTGATTCATGGAATCTAGTACATGGTCTCGTTTAAGGAATAAGTTGCACATAAATGAACTTCTTCCTAACCTCAGGCAGTTAGGGCACATCTCTACTTACCAGAAGATCAAGGCTCCGGAGGTCAATCTTCATAGAATCATGGAATCCTAGAGTTGGAAGAGAGCTCAGGAGGTCATCAAGTCCAATTCCCTGCTAAAAGCAGGACCAACCCCAACTAAATCATCCAAATCAGGGCTTTATCAGAGCAGGACTAAAAAATCTCTAGGGACGAAGTCTTCCACCACCTCCCTAGGTAACTGATTCCCATGCTTCACTGCCCTCCTAGGCCACGTGTAGACAGCGACATTATTTCGGGATACTGGAAGTATCCAAAATAGTTATTCCGTGTCTTTAACTGTGCCTGTTATTTCAAAATGTACCCTTATTTTGAGGGTAGGGTGCAGTGTAAATGCACCTCTAGTGAAATAGTATTTTCTAATATCCAACCTAGACAGTCCCCACTGCAACTTGAGACCATTGCTCCTCATTCTGTCATCTGTCACCATTGAGAACGGACACATTCCATCCTCTTTCGAATCCTCCTGCAGGTATTTGAAGGCTGCTATCAAATTCCTCCCTACCCCCTCATTCTTCTGTAGACTAAATAAAGCCAGATTCCTCAGCCTCTCCTCCTAAGTCATAAGTCATTTTGTTGCCATTTGATGGACTTTATCAATTGCATGTAAATCCTGTCTGTAATGGTGGGCCCAGAATTGGACACAATACTCCAGATGTGGCCTCACCAGTGCTGAATAAAGGGGAAGAAACACTTCCCTAGATCTACTGGAAATGCTCCTCCTAATGCATCCCAATTATCCTGCTTGGCACCATGGGCACATTCTTGACTAGTATCAGCTTCTTATCCACTGTAATCCTAAGGTGTTTCCCTGCATAACTTCTGCTTAGCCAGTTGGTTTCCAATTTAGGGAATGTCTACATTGCATTCCTCTTTCGAGAGAGGAATGCAAATGCAGACTAATGAAATTGCAAATGAAGCACGTATTTGAATTTCCTGCACTTCATTTGCATAATCGTACCTGGCTGCTTTTTCAAAATACCCTATTTCAAAAAAAGAAATGCTGTCTAAACGTGGTTATTTTAAAAGAAAACCCTTCTTTCGAAATAATCCTTACTCCTAAAAAAAATGAGGTTTAACAGTTATTTTGAAAGAAGGGTTTTCTTTTGAAATAACCGTTTCTAGACAGCGTTTCTTTTTTTGAAATAGGGTATTTCGAAAAAGTGGCCAGATGCAATTATGCAAATGAAATGAGGGAAATTCAAATCCATGCTTCATTTGCAATTTTGTTCATCTGCATTTGCATTCCTCCGCCTTGCTCCAGCACCCTTCCCCTAGCCAGACACCTTCCCCCAGCTGGCTCCTGCACCCTCCCCTGCTACTGAACCCTCCTTCCTGGCCACACACTGCAACGTTCCTTGTTCTTGATCCCTCCCCCAGCCAGGCACCCTACTCTCAGCCTGCTCAGGCACCTCACCTCCCACCCAGACCTTGAACCACCATTCCTCTCACTGGAAGCCCTGTCCCACACACTGACTCCCCATTTTTGTCCCAAACCCAGGGGCTGAGGGGGGGGGGGGGTCACAAAATCCACTAACTCTGGAACCCCAAAGGAGTAAATCTGGGTTATGGGAAGCCCTGAACCTCAGTCCTCACTGTCCTCCTCCGCCCCCTCCCCGCGCATTGGGGCTGGAGCACCAAAGAAGTGAAGCCTCTCAGTTGGGGGCTGCATCAGTGGGGTTTTTTTTTGTTTATTTGGGGTTGTTTTGGGGTTTTTTGCTTTTCACTTGTGTAGTTCCCAGTTGATTTTTCTGTGGGTCAGTGGACCCCAACCCAAAAAAAGGTTCCCCACCCCTGCCATAAATAAAGAAAACATGGGAATCTTTTGTGTTGGACATAAATGAATATGTTACTTTCTTTAAAATGAAGCTTGATAAACTAACTTAAGAAAATTGCAGTGCTTAATCAGTTTAATAATTGAAATGAATAGTTCCTTTTTACTCGTTAAATTACACTGTTCTCCCTTGCTGCAGCACTAGCAAAATGGCTTGGACATAATTATGTAATTAACAGCAAGTTTCCATTAGCAACTGGTGGCCCTTGGAAAGGTTTGTGTTGAGCCAGGTGGGTCACGGGCCAAGAGAATTTGGGAACCATTGTGTTAGAGAGATGGGAGAATGCAGGGTTGCAGTGGGGCAAGGCTAGTGGCAGGGCGGCAGGGCTAGGAGAACAGTGCCTCCACCTATGAGGTATGGCCCAGGCCCAGGTCCAGCCCCACTGGCTGGAAGCCCCACCCACATTTGCCAAGCAGATAGAGCAGCAACAGACAGAGGCAGCCGAGGGAGAAGGAGGGCCATGGTCTGCCATGATCCCAGAAGGTATAACAAAATCATTTTACCAATTACTGTTTCCACTCAAATTCTCCATTGCATGACTATTTTGAACTCCTTTATCATTTAAAAGAATTGTTGTCCACATGTCCAAAAAAAGTACCCCTCTAGAGAAATTCCTACAGACCAGCCTGTAATGCACACAAGTGCAAGGGTACTTGGCATAACTTTGAAATAACTTTTTTAATAAAACTGCCAGGCAATAAATCTATTGTTGTTTCCTATGCAGATTTCCTCACCTAGCTTCTGTCACATTTGTTGCAGCGCAATGGTTCACGTGCAGAAAAGCACACTTATCCTTTAACACACAGACACTCAGTCCCCTCCGATCTTCTCTGAGATGACTTCCAAGTCTCTGTAATGTGGCCTCAATGTATGGGCATTCTCTAGAGCAGTGGTCTCAAACCTTTTTATGTCCAAGAATACTTTCTGCGTTTAAGGGCAACACAGAATCTACCCCTACCCCAAGACCCCATCCTTCCCCCAAAGCCCCACTGACTCCACCCCCTCCCTTGGTTGCTTTCCCTCACACACTTTCATCTGTCTAGGACACAGGGTTGGGGTGCAGGAGGGAATGATGAGTGTCAGTTCTAGGAGCAAGTTTGGATGTAGGAGGGGGCTTCAGGCTGGGGCAGAGTGTTGGGTACAAGATGGGATGAAGAATGTGGGCTGTGGGAGGGAGTTTGGATGGGCTCAGGGCTGGCACAGGGAGCAGGCGTGCAGGCTGTGGCTGGGAGGTACTTACCACAAGTGGCTCCCAATCAGCAGTACAGAAGGACTCAGGTAAGCTTAACTCTTTCTAGGCCATGGGCCACACAAGCATATGAGTTACACATATTTGCCATATCTGGACTGTATTTATGTTCTTAAAACAAAAACATCCGTAAAACATTTTTTTTCGAATAAGATTTCTCATCCCTGGGATTCACAGTCAAGAACAGTTTCTAGAGAGGAATTAGAAAGAAATGTCCTCTGATTTTAAAATTATCTTAATTAAAAAAACATTCACACACATAACAAGGAAAATTGCCAAGAAATAAGGGTATGTCTACACTACAAAGTTAGTTCGAACTAACCAACGTTAGTTCGAACTAACTTTCATAGGCGCTACACTAGCGCTCCGTTAGTTCGAATTTAAATCGAACTATCGGAGCGCTTAGTTCGAACAAGGAAACCCTCATTTTACGAGGATTAAGCCGAGTTCGAACTAGCTAGTTCGAATTAAGGGGTGTGTAGCCCCTTAATTCGAACTAGTGGGAGGCTAGCCCTCCCCATGTTTCCCTGGTGGCCACTCTGGCCAACACCAGGGAAACTCGTCTGCCCCCCACCCAGCCCCGGAGCCCTTAAAGGGGCACGGGCTGGCTACGGTGCCCGTGCCTGGTGCAAGCCTGCCAGCACCCAGCCAGCAGACCCTGCACCTGGCACGGCTCGAGCCACCCACCCGATGTCCCCCAGCCCTCCGCCTCTTCCCGGGACCAGGCTGGCGGCTCCCGGGAGCTTGCCCGGGACCGCAAGAGGCGGGTACCCGCCTGCGCTAGTGCGGACATCGTGAACCTTGTCCACGATCTCCGCACTAGGCACAGGAAAGTGGCCGCCTAGGGCAGGAGAGCTGCCAGCCTGGCCACCCAGGAGCAGGAGTGCATGAAAATCAAGGGGGTCCACTGAGACCCCCGACCCTGAGCCCTGAGCTTACAATGGCCGTACTGGGTCAGACCAAAGGTCCATCTAGCCCAATAGACTGTCTGCCGACAGTGGCCAACCCTAGGGACCCTGGAGGGGATGGACCGAAACAATGACCAAGCCATTTGTCCCCCACCCTATGTTACATCATGGAAAGTCCCAGGACTCTGGAGAGTAAGGCTGAGTCCTATTTGACTCCATTCAGGCCATTATTCATTTTCTGTGGTTCACTAATTAAGTTAAATATTGTGGGGCTAATTCATGGTGGATGATCCAGTCACTTTGGTTAGGCAGAAGCGAAGTGGCCAGAGAGGAGAACTAAGATCCACCCAGGAATGGAGCATTGCCTGTTCCATTAGATTTTCACCATCTCCTCAGGCATGATGTGGTGGTGTTGGGGTCTCACATTAGGCCTTGAGGAAGGCAGATTTGTGCCCCTGAATGAGTCCCCAGGGATCGAATCTGGCTCTCTGGACCTGTTGCAGTAGATATTCCTATTGACTCCATAGGGAGGGGTCTGTAGAGAGAACTAGGCATTTTAGACTGCGATAGTCAGGGCAGCATGCTCAGCTGTATGCAAGCACGCTCCAAAACACACATTCCTGAACCCCCTGGCAGGGGTCTCCCCAAAGAAACCAGTGCCCTGACTCATCTCACTCCATAAACAATGAAGAGGCCTGTGATACCTTACATCAGGGGTGGGGAACCTTTTTTGGGTCAGGGGCCACTGACCCATGGAAAAATCAGTTGGGGCTGCACACAAGTGAGAAGCAAAAAAAGAAAAACCAGCCCCGTACTGACGTGGCCCCTAACGGAGGAGAAAGACATTCCCCACAATCCCCTCACAAGCCAGAACCTAATGGGGTCCAGGCTAGTAGACTTTGTGTGCTCCAGTTCCACAGCAGGCATGAGCTTTCTAATACTCGGGATGGGGGAGCCCCCTTAGCCTTAGGGGCCAGATCCAGGCAAGCCAGGGGTCCGCATTCAGCCCCTAGGCCTGAGATTCCCCACCTCTACCTTAAAGAAATAATATAATATAATATAATATAATATAATATAATATAATATAATATAATATAATATAATATATTTTCTTACTATGTACTTTAGAAAGGTGTGTCTGTCTGTCTATTCTTCCGTCCATCAGTGAGTCTATGTGTTCAAGAACCTCTCCTAAACCGTAACAACTAGGACCACCAAATTTGGTATGCTGCTCTCTCTTCTTAAAGCTAGGTCAGGGTTTGATTATCTCAGGACAAGGGGATAAGCCTGGAATTCGCTTGTTTCTCATAAAATGGAAAGGGAAAGGTCTAGCAGGAGGGAGTTATGCTGCGGATTGAGCCAGGGGACAAGGGTGGAGAAAGGGACAGCTATCCAATATATATTTCTCTGTCTGTGTGTCTGTTTGTCTGTGTGTCGGTCTGTCCCACACCCGGGGAACATGCACTGTTTTCCGGGTTGTGTGCTCACTGTAGCAGCAGCGACTATGGGTAGGCACTTCTTACCTCTCCCTCTCTTCCCCACCCAAGCTGCTGCAGTGAGAGGGGCTGGGGTTATTCTCTTCCCCTGGGGCAGCCTGCATACTGAACCCCCCACTTCCCAGATCCACCCCAGAACAATAATTTAAACAAAGAAAAATGCAATGCTCAGTCAAACTTCCAGTAATATATAATGTAATATATAATATATCCTTGCCTCTAATTTCTACTCCAACCTTTTTTACCCATGGAAGTTTATGCCCAATTACATCTGTTAGACTTTCTATCCCTGTGAGACTTGTCTCCACAAACAACAACATTCTCAACCCACTTTACAGGGGATTTGTTTGGGACCCTTTGTTCTCACTTCTTGTCCATTTTATCAAATCGGCACGAGTAGGTAAAAAGAGGAATTTTATTTATTCCTTCACATAACACATGAATTAGCGGGCACCCAATGAAATCAGCAGGTGGAAGGTTTAAAGCAAACGTAAGGAATACTTCTTCTCCACAGTCAACCTGTGGAACTCCTTGCCAGGGGATGTTGTGATGTTCAAAGTAGTAATAGGATTCAAAAAAGAAGCTCATGAAAGTCAAGCCCATCAATGGCTGTTAGCCAAGATGGTTAGGGATGCAACCTCATGCTCTGGGTGTCCTTAAACCTCCACCCATCAGAAGCTGGGACTGGATTACAGGGGATGGATTATTCCCTCTGAAGTTCCTGGCATTGGCGACTGTCGGAAGACAGTGTACAGGGTTAGAAGAACCATTGGTCATTCTGACGTAGCCCATTTGGATTTCTCTAATATTGGAGAATATTTGTATAATTAAGGCAAGTTTAGTGTCTTACCTGTCACATCCAGGTTCTGGGAGTCACTTAGAAGTGAATTCTTTTCCTGATTCTGATCATCCTTGTGCTGATACAGACAGGTAAGTCTCCCTGTGTTGTTCACACTCACTCGATAGCTGTAGGCAAATTTGGTTTCCTGCATTGGCCAGCTTCCAAGATCCTTCCCATCTTTGCAGAAAATAACACGTGAAAAAGGAGAGAGGGCAGGTACTTTGCACTTCAGGACCAAGCTGACTCCTTCCTCAGAGGATGTCTTGTCTAGAAGTAGCTGAGGAGCAGAGAGGTTACCTGAGTAATAAAAACATTCGGCTAAAGACAAAGGGTCTATTTCCTTAATGATGGAACCTGCCAATGCTCTAAGGACATTAGCAGAGATTTTGGCCCAATATATAAGGTCACCTGCCTGGTTTTGGGGCATTTACAAAATCCCAATGGAAATGTTGCCCCAAAGAGCCCATAGAAGGAAAGGAAGTGGGGGGTCAGTCTGTTGCCTCTGTCTCTGTCTCTACACAACCATTTATTTCAAAATCATGTTGAAATACTGTCAAGCTAGAGGAGTGTTTACTCCAACTCTTGTAACCTTCAGGCTGTGTCTAGACTGGCAAGTTTTTTCTGCAAAATCAGCTGCTTTTGCAGAAATACTTGCCAGCTGTCTACACTGGCCACTTGAATTTCCACAAGAACACTGACGATCTTATGTAAGAAATCAGTGCTTCTTGCGGAAATACTATGCTGCTCCCATTTGGTAAAAGTCCTTTTGCGCAAAAGCTTTTGCGCAAAAGGGCCAGTGTAGACAGCTCAGATTTGTTTTCCGCAAAAAAGCCTCGATCGCGAAAATGGCGATCTGGGCTTTTTTGTACAAAAGCGCGTCTAGATTGGCACAGACGCTTTTCCGCAAAAAGTGCTTTTGCGGAAAAGCGTCCGTGCCTATCTAGACGCTCTTTTCTGTAAATGCTCTTAACGGAAAACTTTTCCGTTAAAATCATTTGCGGAAAATCATGGCAGTCTAGACGTAGCCTCATTGTATAAGGAGTCGGATGAGGAGAGCTCTATTTTGAAATAAGTGCTGTGTAGATGCTCCCAATTTTGAAATAAGCTGCGCAATTGATGTAGCTCAGTTTGTGTAGCTTATTTTGAGTTAAAAAACCAGCTGTGTAGATGCACCCTCAGGTTTACTTATCCAACTGCAACAAATAGTTCCAATTTATCAGCGGCCACTAAAACCAGGTGCCTTGATTTTAATTGTGCACTAGTCACACCAATTCATAAAGTCAGAGACAGCCCAGAATTATAAATTCCTGGTTAGACAGACTATGGACAGTGTTCCATACTCCATCTTACAAGCCAGGTTCTTTCTCCCTAATTTTCCAAATGACACTGATCTATCCTTGCATCATGGGAAGTTTGGGGAGGAAATTTTTTATATAGGCACCATCTAAGACAAGCAAAATAACATATCCGGGCCCCTGTGACAGCAGAAGCTTGCAATAGGTTGGGTTTGCTGACCCGCTGCATTATCCACTATTTCCAAATGGAGTTGAAAGGCTCTTATGAAAAAGTCTGCTATATCCCAGTTCCCTATATGGGTTGCCAGAGCCATCCAAGGGGTTCAGAGCAGGTGTGGAAAACAGGCTGGACTTGGATCCGGAAAAGACGTCTGAGGCCTTGGTTTAGGGAAAAAATTCCACTGATTCATCTTTTTAATTATTCTTATTTTTATTCCTGCATAGCCCAGGGTTTACCTTTTAGTTTTACTGCATCCTTTTTTGGTTGTTTATACTCAAGAGCATATGTTCATTAAGAGCAATTCACAAACTAATACTGCTGATCAGCTTTCAATCACTGTGCTGTTTGGTCAATTACACCATTGCTATTAAATTAATTATCTGCCAAAGTATTTTGCACAGTGTTTTTCTAGATGTTCCTGTGGAATTTGGTAAATAAATTAATTTCCCTCAATATAGAGACCTTCATCTAATAAACAATTAATATTTTTAACCCAGTCTACATAACCCCACCTAGCTCCTCACAGTTTCTGTCCCTGGAATTCATTGCTAGTCTCTCAGAAATTGCAGGCTTTTTCTGCAGTGTCAATTTATTTCTGCTCTAGGAATGTGGAGGAAATACTCACCCGGAGAGCTGCAGATTTCTTGATTTGTGAAATGAACCCCTTTAAAATAAACACACAATTTTAGTTTTAGGCACAGGCTCAAGCTTTGTTCTATCCTGCTATTGGGTAAATCCAGACTCACCTGTTGCTGGAATGGGTCAGGGCACATTCTGACCAGAGATAAATAATACCTTTAGCTGCATATTATTTTCTCTTATGAGATATAAAGGAAATGAAATACAATGGTGGTTTATAGCCTATGATCCAGGGTCCCTTGTGGATTTGCAGATTAAATCTAAGGCTTTGTCTATGTTGCCAATTAAACAACAAAACATTTGTCATTCACGGAGGCTTAACACCCCGTTCATTCGAAAGACAAATTTTTCAGTGGCAAATGGGTCATTTTCCGCAGGAGCGGAATATTAACAATACAAATCCTTCTCATAGGTGGTGGAATGATTTTGTCAGGAAAAGGGCTCACAAACAGCAGCGTTTGCATTACTCGATTTTTATCGACACAACTGTACTGACACAGCTGTGACAGTAAAAGCTGTGTAATATTATGGACAAATCCTAACATTTCCAAAGGGATCTGCAGCTGCATTTGAATTTTTTTAGGGGTCCACAAATGAAAAAAAAAAAAAAAGAAAATCGCTGTAATGCAGACATGATAGAGTGGTTGAGCAAAATGACACCTGGATATTTCAAATACAAAAAAAGAAAGGAAATGCATTCTGCCCCTTTAACATTTTCATCATATGACACATGATGTTGAGTAATATCACATACTAGCAGGTAAATGCAGAGATATAATAACATTATATAAAGAGGCACCAATTCTCTTCAAGCCTAGATTAAACTAAGATCTCAGTCCCAATTTAACTGACTTTATACTAGTGCAAAAATTTAACTCCCTGGGAGCTCCTTGCAGTACTCTAGACAATGCATTGCCTATTAAACTCTAGAGGTGCGTCTGCCCAGCAATGTTTTTTCGAAATCTACACAGCCGGCAGTTATTTCAAAATAATGTTGAAATGCTGTAAACTGGAGAACTTCTTAGTCTGACTCCTGTAACCTTCATTGTAATCGGAATAAGGAAAGCCAGAGGAAGGGTGCTCTATTTCAGAATAAGTGCTGTGTAGATGCTCCCCATTTCGAAATGAGCTGTTTTGAAATAAGATACGCAATTGACCTAGCTCAATTTATGTAGCTTATTTTGAGGTAATCTCTGCTGTGCACCCTAGTAGAACTTCTTCCATGTTGAAACAAAAAACAGGACTGTGTAGCACTTTAAAGACTAACAAGATGGTTTCGTGGGCCAGACCCACTTCCTCAGATCAAATAGTGGAAGAAAATTGTCACAACCATATATATCAAAGGATACAATTAAAAAAATGAACACATATGAAAAGGACAAATATCTGAAATTTGATTTGTCCTTTTCATATGTGTTCATTTTTTTAATTTGTATCCTTTGGTATATATGGTTGTGACAATTTTCTTTCACTATTTGATCTGAGGAAGTGGGTCTGGCCCACGAAAGCTCATCATCTAATAAACCATCTTGTTAGTCTTTAAAGTGCTACACAGTCCTGTTTTTTGTTTCAGCTGCACCAGACTAACACGGCTACATTTCTATCACTATTCTTCCATGTTGTCTGCTTTGAAAAAAATTGAGCCATTCTGAAATTATTTCATATCAGACAAAGGCCAAGTCACCTGCAAAATTGCTGCTTCTAAAATTCCATTATATATGAATTGTCCATGTGAAAATTAGTCAGTCGTATTTTGTTTTATTGCTTGGAAAGACATGCCTGTTTTTCTGCTGTCACATAGATGATTAAAGGGATTTAAGACAAACAATTGAAAATAAAAAAATTCCTTCTAGACTGTGACTAAGAAGAGATTTGAATTTGAAAAGGAGATTGTTTTAAGGAAATTCTGAGTATGTGAACGGAGGAAGATTTTTAAAATGTGAGGCTGTTTTGAAATGAAGTCAGAACATATTCTCAACTACTGGAACTTTCACTACCATGAAAAATTCCCATTCTGCTCTCTCTTTAAACTCAGCAACTAAAGTCATGATGCTTGCCAACTAGACCACTGAAAGCATGTAAAAGGGAAAGAATGGTGCTTAAAATAATAAATACAGTGTAGGTACAACAATTATTTCCAAAGATTTAAATAAATATTTGGCATGGTATTTTTTCTTACTTGCCAAATAAAACTGATCATATTATTTATTATAAGAATTGGACTCCTTGTTTCTTAGATGACAAATAAATATATGTGGAAACCAGCCACCTCTAATCACTGGGGTATTCCTACACTGCAGAGCTTACCTCAAAATAAGCTACCCAAACTGAGCACTTGTACAATGAGGATTACAGGAGTTGGAGTAAGAAGTCTTCCAACTTGACAGTATTTAGATACTATTTTAAAAAAACAGCCTGCTGTGTAGATGCGGACTAAGTTATTTCGGAATAGCACTAGTTATTTTGAAATAGGGTTGCAGTGTAGACGTACCCTATGACTTCTTTTGAATTCCATTTTGGATTATTCAAGAAGATTTCACGCTCTTTATTCATGTTTGCATATTGTAGGTGTCCCAATGGAAAAGAAATTCTGGCATTTACAAAACATTAAATGATTATATCTTCAATGTATAGGTTATTAATCTTCCAAAATAAGTTCCATTCTATAGTGGTGGATCTTAAACAGAAATATCTTGATTAAATAAGTGATATTTCCTTACGGTCTCATTCTGCCCCAAATTTGCACAGTTCAAATCAAAAGTAAGTCAAGTGGAGTTACACTGAATTTGCAATGGTAGAATCTTAACCTTTATATGTGTGTCTCAGTATGTGTATAAAATTAAGGCTGAGATTTTAAGTGTGCCCTAAAGGATCTGGACTCTCAATTCCTGTTAAGGTGAATGAGAATTGTGTGTTGAAATCCCCTAGGTGACTTGGCAAACCTTACCCTTAAATTCAATTTTAGACCAGTTATTAAAATGTTGCCTTTTAATTAAGGGGACCAGGCTCAAATATTTTGCTCTCAGTCTCAACTAAAAATAAAAGGTGGAATATCCACACTACTCACAGCAAAGCCAGAGAAGCAGCAGTGGGATCATCAGGAGATTTGGTGAGGAGAGGCGACAAGGAGACCAGAATCTGTTCTGGGTTTCCTCTTGCCCACTGGGATTCACAGAAGATCAGACACAGCCCCTCCCAACTGAGTTGCTTCTGGTAGCAGGTACAGGAAGCTGCTGCATTCACCTCTGCATCTCCTTTTGCTTCTCAGGGCTGTGACAATAGGCAGGTCGGTTTGTTATCTCCTGTGGACTGTGTTGCCGCTGTCTGTATGAAACGAGGGTTCACTACATTCTCCCTGCACCATCCCTCAGCCCCAGCTTCCTGTTTGAAACTGAAAAACCAAGGAGTTTCCTTTGATCTGAACTTCAAACAATGACAATGGACTGTGGAGGTGTCAGTCCCATGTTCTGAATGGCCAAATAAACAGGAGAAGAGACATTTCAGCCAATTTTCACATTTAACAGCCCTTCCTTTCCGTGGGTGTGTAGGGGGTGTTTTAAAGTCACTTCTGCTATAAATTAAGAAAGCCTTTGGCTGTGCTTGAAGAAAACAACCTAAATTCTTTCTCTGATACCAGTATACCTAAAAGCAGCTCTACTGAAAAGTTTCCGAAAAACTTTTGTGCAAAAGGGCCAGTGTAGACAGCAGAGATTTGTTTTCTGCAAAAAAGCCCCGATCGCGAAAATGGTGATCGGGGCTTTTTTGTGGAAAAGCGCGTCTAGATTGGCCGTGGGTGCTTTTCTGCAAAAAGTGCTTTTGCGGAAAAGCGTCCTGCCAATCTAGACGTGCTTTTCCAAAAATGCTTTTAACAGAAATCTTTTCCGTTAAAAGCATTTCCGGAAAATCATGCCAGTGTAGACGTAGTCTGAGTGTGTTGGTGTGTAAATACAGTTTGCTCCTGCTTTGCTTAGATTTGTTAGATAGTTTGCAGATTTGAGTGTTACTTTGTTTATTGTAATTAACTTAATTTGTGACTCTACCCCAGCTATTGTTTTATTAAATGCAGGGAGAGCTAAAGTATGGTTACCAATGTTTGTAATTTTGTGGGAAAACAGAAAAGCAGGATCTTGCTAAATTTGTTCCAAAGGGAAGGGCTCATAATTATCAAAAAGAACCTTGCTAAGCAGGGACCTGACTTTCAGAGCTCTATGGCTATGGCTACATGTCACGGGGTGCGGCCCCAGTCCGCCGCCCCCACTGCTTTGCTTACAGACAGGTAGTGCCCAATGCACCGCTTGCTCGCGTACCTCCTTGGCGGAGTGGGGGGTCCGGGCCCGCCCTCACTCCGGACCCCGACCCAGGGCCCTGACACCGAGAGCGTGCCTCTCGGTGGTAGCAGGGGGGTAGTACCCCAAACACACCTGCTCCCGGGATACACGACCCGCCCTGGGTCCTCCTCCACTCCGCTGGGCCGCTCGGCCTACGTGGTCACCCTGACCGGCCCCTTCTGCTCCGGGGCTACTCCCTCCGTTGCCTCCCACTCGCCGTCCTCCCTTCGCTTTCCCTCTCCTTCCCCCTTGCCGGACACACCCCACGCCTTTTCTACTTCCCCGGCTCTTCCGGGTTCCCCCTCCCCCTCCCCCGTCGCAGCCGTGACGTCCTCGGCCGCGTCCCTGGGCGCGCCGTGATGACGCGTCACGGCCTCCCCGGCCCCGCTCCCTCGATCGCCGGGCCCTGCCGCGGCCGCGTCTAGCTCCCCGGGGGTCCCCGTTAGCGCCCGCGAGTGGCGGGGCGGTCCTGCCCCGTCACACACCTCCCCCCTTCCTCCAGTCGACCTGCCCTCCGGTTGCTCGTCCCCCGGCAACCGCGAGAGACAGTCTGCGTTCACGTTATCTTTACCAGGTCTGTGTTTAATGTCAAAACGAAAAGGTTGCAAGCTCAGGTACCACCGCATTATCCGCGCGTTGTTATCCTTCATGGACTGCATCCATTTCAGCGGTGCGTGGTCCGTCACCAGCGTGAAGGTATTGCCTGTAAGAAAGTAGCGTAAAGAGTCTATGGCCAATTTGATGGCCAACGCTTCCTTCTCTATTACGGCATAGTTCCTTTCCCTAGGGAATAATTTCCGGCTTAGGTAGGCTACGGGGTACTCTGCGCCCTCCTCCTCCTGTGCGAGGACTGCCCCGAGCCCTACCTCGGAGGCGTCAGTCTGCAAGAGGAATGGCTTCTCGAAATCGGGGGACCGTAGTACTGGGCCCGACACCAGGCACTGCCGTAGTGTCTCAAACGCCCTCACCCCTTGGGGCGTCCACACCACCCTCTGGGGTTTCTCTTTCTTTGTCAAGTCTGTTAAAGGGGCCGCCAGGGAGGCAAAATGCTTTATAAACCGTCTATAGTACCCCGCAAGGCCCAGGAACTGGCGTACTTGTCGTTTGGTGTGGGGCCGGGGGTAATCCCTAATGGCGCATACCTTGTCTAGCAGTGGTTTTAGCCGGCCCCTCCCCACCGTGTACCCGAGGTAGGATACCTCCCTCTTCCCGAACTGGCACTTCTTGGGGTTAGCTGTGAGCCCGGCCCGTTGGAGCGTTCGCAGGACGGCTCCCAGCTGCTGCAAATGCTCCTCCCACGTCCTACTGAAGACGACGATGTCATCTATGTATGCTGTGGCGTAGTCACGGTGGTCCTCTAAGATCTCGTCCATCAACCTCTGGAATGTGGCTGCTGCACCGTGTAACCCGAACGGCATGGTGACGAACTGGAATAGACCGAACGGGGTAGCGAATGCTGTCTTCTCTCTGGCCGCCGGCGCCAGGGGTATTTGCCAGTACCCTTTCGTAAGGTCGATCGTTGATAGGTATTCCGCCCGCCCCAGGCGCTCCAGTAGCTCGTCCACCCTGGGCATGGGGTATGCGTCGAACTTCGATACCGCGTTTAACTTACGGAAGTCTATGCAGAACCGTATGGCTCCGTCCTTCTTCGGGACCAGTACGATGGGGCTACGCCACTCGCTCCGTGACTTCTCCACCACGCCCCACCGCAACATGTCCTGCAGCTCTTTTTGGACCGTGTCCCACAACTTCCGGGGGATGGGACGTACCGGATCCCTCACTCGACTCCCCGGTTCCGTCGTGATCTCGTGGTACGCCTGGGTCGTCCTCCCTGGTCGGCTCGTCAGGCTGGCGGCCGCCTGTTGTAGTACCGCCCGCAGTTGTGCCTGTTGAGTATGGTTTAGCTCCCTCCCCATGGGGCTGGCCGCCCAAGTGACCTCTTCCTCGCCCCAGGGTCCGAACTCGATCTCCGTACTAAGGGCTTCCGATGGGGGCTCCTCCCGGGGTACCCATCGTTTTAA
Source organism: Pelodiscus sinensis (assembly GCF_052426305.1). Classification (NCBI taxonomy): domain Eukaryota; kingdom Metazoa; phylum Chordata; order Testudines; family Trionychidae; genus Pelodiscus; species Pelodiscus sinensis. The sequence goes on from NC_143069.1 coordinate 6,602,601, forward strand.
CAGGTTGACGTGGTACACTTGGCTCTGCCGGTGCTTTCCCCCTACCTGGACTTCATAGTCCACCTCCCCAATCCTCTTGGTCACCCGGTAAGGTCCCTGCCACTTGGCCAATAACTTGGACTCCCCTGCCGGCAGCAGGACCAGCACTGGGTCGCCCGGGTTAAAGACCCTTAGCCGCGTCCCTGCGTTGTAATGGCGGGCCTGGGTTTCTTGGGCTTTTTTCAGGTTTTCTTGCGCCCACCTGCCTATAGTTCGCATGCGGTCCCGCAACTTGATTACGTATTGGACCGCCCCTAGGGCAGTGGATGCCTGCTCTTCCCATCCCTCCCGCACCAAGTCTAGTATGCCCCGCGGGCGTCGGCCGTACAATAGTTCGAACGGAGAAAACCCTACCGAGGACTGCGGTACCTCTCGTATTGCGAAGAGCAGGGGTGGCAGCAGCTTGTCCCAGTCTCGTGGGTCGTCTTGGACCAGCCTCCGCAACATGGCTTTTAGGGTTTTGTTGAAACGTTCTACCAGCCCGTCCGTCTGAGGGTGGTAGGCTGCGGTGCGAATCTTCTTTATCTGCAGCCATCTGCACAGTTCTTTCATTAGGCGCGATACCAGGTTCGTCCCCTGGTCCGTCAGGATCTCTTTCGGGAGCCCGACGCGGGCGAACATTTTCACCAGCTCATCGGCTATCGTAGCCGCGTTGGTCTTGCGCAGGGGGACAGCCTCCGGGTAGCGGGTGGCGTAATCAACCACCACTAGTATATACTGGTGCCCTCTCCGAGTCCGCTCCAAAGGCCCCACGAGGTCCAAACCTATCCTCTCGAAGGGTTCGGTCACTAGCGGCATGGGTACGAGGGCAGCCCGTGGGACCCGTGCCTCCGCTGTCCGTTGGCACTGGGGGCATGATCTGCAAAAGTTCTTAACATCCTGGTATACCCCTGGCCAATAAAACCGCTGGATCACCCGTTGTTGCGTCTTCTCGGTTCCCAAGTGCCCGGCCCAGGGATTGTCATGGGCCATCTCCATCACCCGCCACCGGTATGCTTTTGGGACGAGTAGCTGGGTCTTCCCGCCTGCCGTCCCCGGGACCCGGTACAGCCGGTCCCCTTGGATCTCGAAGTGGGGTCCCTGCTCGCTTCGCTGTGGGGTCCCCTCGCCTTCCACCCGGGGCTCTAGCGCGTTTTCCCAGGCGTGCTGTAATGACGGGTCCTCCCGCTGCAAGGCTAGGAAGTCGCCTGTGTCGACCTCTAGGGTCACCTGCGCCTCCTCCCCGCCTAGCCCTTGTGGGGGTATCGTCTCCTCCTCCTCCTGGGTAGCCCACGCCTCCCGCGTGTCCCTTACACCGGGGGGGCCCCGTTCGCCTAGCAACCGCCGCAATCCGGGCCAATCCCGGCCTAGTAACACGGGGTAGGGTAGTCGGTGAGTCACTGCTACTCGTAATTCCCCGCCCTGGCTCCCGTCGTGTAGCCTCACCCGGGTCGTCGGGTACGGCCGGGTGTCCCCGTGTACGCACTTGATCCAGACTTGTGCCCCCGTGTGCCCTGATCTTCCTAACGCGTCTCTCCGCACTAGCGTCTGTCCGCACCCTGAGTCTAGAACGGCCTCTACTACCTCCCCGTTCAAGCGTATCCGCCTTATCATGCGGGCCCGGCTTGCCTCCTGCCGCGGGCCTTTCCGGGGTCTAGGTTGGCCGTAGGTGCAGTCCATCATGGGGCAGTCCCGGCGGATGTGGCCCTCCTGGCCGCACTGGTAGCACGTCGGTTTTGGTTGGATCCTCTGCGCATCCTCCGCCCTCTTTCCGACTTCGGCCCGGGGTTCCCCTTTTCCGTGGTCCTCGGTACCGCGCCATACCGGGGCCAACCGTCGCTCCGGTCCTCGGACTGGGGGGCTTCCAGCCCTAGGCCCCGTGTTGTCCCGCCCTTCCTTCCCTTTGGGGCTAGGGCCTCCCCGACCCACCGGGTTGGTCGTTGTGCCTACCTTGCCATGTCCTTCCGGCGTCTCGGCTGCCAGGAAGTGTTCCATGAGCGTGACCGCTTCCTCTAGGGTCCCGGGCAGGTGTCGCCGTACCCATTGTTGGCCCTCCGCGGGGAGCACTTGTAAGTACTGCTCGAGTACGACCAGGTCGGCCACCTGCGTTGCGGTCTTGGTGGACGGTTCCAGCCACCGAAACCCGGCTTCCCGGATCCGCTGCGCGACTGCCCGCGGCCGTTCCCCCGTTGCATATCTGGCCGCCCGGAACCTCTGCCTGTAGGTCTCGGGCGAAATACCAAGTTGGTCGAGGATCGCCTCCTTGACCTTGTAGTAGCACAACGAGTCCCGGTCGGACAAACTCCGGTAGGCGAGCTGGGCCGGACCGGACAGGTAAGGGGCGAGTATAGTAGCCCAGTGCTCTTGGGGCCAACGGGCCGCCGTGGCCACACGTTCGAAAGTTACCAGGAATGCCTCGGCGTCGTCCTCGGCCCCCAATTTGGTGAGCCTGATGGGGAGTCGCGCTGGGCCCGCCGCCTCCTCTTCTTCGTCGTTGGTGGGTCCGATCAGGCCCGTCCCATCCTTCAGCTCCCTTACCAGCTGCTTCTGCTGTTCTCTAAACTCGGAGGTTAGTTGTCGCAACGCCTCCGTTTGTTGCCTCTGGAGCTGGCGTTGGCTATCCACCAGCCATTCTACAATTTTGTCGGCATCCATGGTGCCGTGTCCAGGTCTGAAATGGTAGTTAGGATAGAGTGGCCACCAGCCAGCGAGAACAGAAAACAAAACAAACCACCACCCTCGCACCCTCGGTTTCAGGGGCGCAAAAGTGCCCACATTCTCCACCACGTGTCACGGGGTGCGGCCCCAGTCCGCCGCCCCCACTGCTTTGCTTACAGACAGGTAGTGCCCAATGCACCGCTTGCTCGCGTACCTCCTTGGCGGAGTGGGGGGTCCGGGCCCGCCCTCACTCCGGACCCCGACCCAGGGCCCTGACACCGAGAGCGTGCCTCTCGGTGGTAGCAGGGGGGTAGTACCCCAAACACACCTGCTCCCGGGATACACGACCCGCCCTGGGTCCTCCTCCACTCCGCTGGGCCGCTCGGCCTACGTGGTCACCCTGACCGGCCCCTTCTGCTCCGGGGCTACTCCCTCCGTTGCCTCCCACTCGCCGTCCTCCCTTCGCTTTCCCTCTCCTTCCCCCTTGCCGGACACACCCCACGCCTTTTCTACTTCCCCGGCTCTTCCGGGTTCCCCCTCCCCCTCCCCCGTCGCAGCCGTGACGTCCTCGGCCGCGTCCCTGGGCGCGCCGTGATGACGCGTCACGGCCTCCCCGGCCCCGCTCCCTCGATCGCCGGGCCCTGCCGCGGCCGCGTCTAGCTCCCCGGGGGTCCCCGTTAGCGCCCGCGAGTGGCGGGGCGGTCCTGCCCCGTCACACTACACTACAGAGTTTTTCTGGGATACCCTGAAAAAATTCTGCCACATCCAGGGAAAGCATCCGCTTTTTTTGGACCAATTTCCAAAAAAGCGGGCACATGCATTGGGAAGCCCTGTATTCCTCATTTTATGAGGAATAAGGGCTCTTCTGAAAGAGGAGGTTTTTCCTGCATTTCGCCCAATGTAAACAGGCCAAATGTTGCAAATGTCTCTTCCGAAAAAAGAATCAGAAAAAGCCCCCCCTGCAGTGTAGACATAGCATATGGGAAAAAAGGGGTGAGAGAAGGTTATTCTAATCTAAATCATATTTATGTTTTCTCCAGCCGGCCTGGGTTAGATGTGTTCTCCCCCACTGTTCAAAGAGAAGAGCTAAATAGGCATCTTTAGGAATCTTTTTAGGTTAAATGTGTTTCTTCTGTCCTGCTTGCTAAGAGTTGAAATCACTTGAGACTGATGGGAAGAAAAGTCCCAGCCAAGAGGTAGATGGCAGCAGATGATGTCTGATACCCATCAAGGCATAGTGGACCAGTCAGAACGAGTAAGATGCCTCTTTACATCCCTCCGAGCTCAGAGTGGGAGGTGAAGTCTGCAGATGGGTCTGCCCTGACTGAGGGCAGCAACGGAGAGAGGGGTTCAGAGAAGGGTTGAGCATATGAAGGGGACATTCTGGTGAAGTAATGAAATAGCAGATTGATTCATAGTAACTACATATTCTGATCCAAGAAATATTGTCCAAGAAGTAGAAGTAGGCATTCAGGGAAGAGAACACACAGTTAGAATCAATAAGCTAATGTTCCCTGCATTCAGTAAAAGGGGTTCTCTTTCTTAATTCCCATTTAAATATTGGCTATAACAGGGATCCATTTGGCATATCTAGTTTATTGGTCTTCTGCTCATAAAATGTATAAATAGACTCCCATTCATGCTTATGTAATTTGTGTTTTTGGTAACAATTTCGTTTGGATTTAAAAAATCATTTTTTTTCATTTCCTCAAGTCTGAATTTACTTTCATTTCCTCAAGTCTTTTTTTTAAAACTTGTCATTGTTGAAAAATGTTGGTATTTTGACCCATTGGCTTGATTGGGGATGGAAGAAAATGTCAAAATAATGCCATTTTCCATGGGATGGAAATTCATTTTTCTAACCAGTTGCTGGGTAAAAGAGTCACTTTGGTGCTTTGACAGTTTTGTCCAATATGTAATACTGGTGACGAGATGAAAACTATGTATCCCAAATATCAACTACCCAGATGAGAATGTATATAGCTAATAAATCCTTTTAGGGTAGCAGCAGAAATGTATTTCTTCACTTCTAGGCTTCTGTCTGAGAAAGCAGGACTAGCTCATCAGCTTCAGAAAAGTTGTCTGGAGCCTGTGATAATCAGAGTTTTGATGCCTCATGAACAGAATGGGAGGGGGAAATCCTGAACCTCAAAAATACATACCCAGTTTTATTGGGTATACAATAGAGCAGTGTTTCTCAAAGTGGTCCACGGACCCACTCTGCCTTTGAAGCTTAGCAATAGCCCTTCAAAGGTGAAAGTGCCGTGTGGAGCCCAGGATCAGCTGGGGACTCCTCCACTGACCCCAGGCTCCATACAGTGCTGACACTTTGAAACTCCACAGGGAGCCTGGAGTCAAGCTCCTTGCAGCATTTCAAAGTGGCACTGCTGTGTGGAGCCCAGGACTCCCCAGCTGATCCCTTCGGTGGTTCAAAGCGGGAGCGCTGCACGGAGCCTGGGGTCGGCAGGGTAGTCTCCCCCGCTGACTGCAGGTTACATGCGGCACTTTCACCTTTCAAGTGTAGCATCAGCCCTAGGACTGTTGCTACACTTCAAAGGCAGAGGTGCCCTACCAAGTAATTGAATAGTCAATGCAAAACGCATTCACTATTCGATTAGTCAAGTAGTCAATATTTAACATTCTTAATACTCACTTCATATGAAAATACAGATGTTAAAGGTGGGAGAAATTGGCTTTCTAATGCGCCAATCAGATAATGTTGTTGTTCAAGACTAAGGTACCAGTGTCAGATCTGTAGATGAATTCCAAGTTCTGCAGAGTGTCTCTGTAATTGGTTAGTGAAATTCCTTTGTCAACGAATGGCTACTTTTAAATCCATGATTGAGTGACCAGGCAAGTTGAAAGGTTCCCCTGCAGGTGTCAGCCTGCATTTTCACAAGCATTACGAGGGTTTGTCCACTGAGTGAGGCTCAGTCAATTTAGCTACCGGGACTGGAAGCCAGGCCTTTTCTGAGGTCACCACCTGGCCACAGAGTTCATCAGGTCTTAGCTAAATGAGCAGAAAGGAACATGCTTGATTGCTTCATCAGAGCCAGCAAGTTGGCTCCTTTTGCTCGTGCAACTAACAGTAAACTGGTTAGAGCCCAATCTGGGCCTGGCTATGGTGTGACTCCTTTAGCAAGCATGAGTAGCTGCACCCAGAAAGGCCTGTCTTCTTGGGTGCCCATCACTGTGGAATGGCCAGCGCCGGCCTGCTGCAGCCTGTAAAGTCCCCATACAGATGTAGTGCCTATAAATAGATCTGAGCTGTACAGTGGTTTTGTAGAACTGATGTAGAACCCTGTCTTTGACCTCACATTAACCCCGCTCAGAGACCCAGCCACAGGATATGGTGAGAGGAACACTAAAATAGACCATGAAGAAACTTTGTCCAGCCATCTCCTGCCTCCAGCCACCCTCCCCCTCGTAGCATGTGTAGCTATAGGGCAGTATGTTCACGTACTGTACGGACTTGATGGTACATTCTGTGTTTCTTCCATTTGCTAGAGAAATCTGGTCTCTTTTTTCTTTAAAGTTGCTCCTTAACACACAAACTTTTCCAGGAGGCCTATAGAATGTCCACCCCATCTCAGGAGTTTTTAAACAAGAGTCAGTGGGAAATGTACATTTGAATTTACAATATCACGGATCAAGCTGAACTTCACAGTTGCATCACTCTGATCCTGTGAAAACCTTCATTGGGAAACAAAAGACAGGACTATGCAGCGCTTTAAAGACTAACAAGATGGTTTATTAGGTGATTAAATGGGCAAAAATGGTTTACTGGGCAGCTTGAACCCACCCCTCCACCTTACCGTGGGTAGGCCCTTTATCCCTCCTGCCCCGGTGCCTCCCGGGACTGTATGGGCTACATGGCCAATGTGAGCACGACACACACAGAGAGAGAACACATACGCAGACAACAACTGACAGCAGTTTTATATTCTGGAATGCAACATTAAAACATTAGACAGAAAGCCACTTTAGGAGGGAAAATAGAAAGGTTCCCTTTCAATCTGATGGCAACAACTCATTTACCTTTTTTTTTTCATTACCCAGATTTTTGTCAAAATTGACAAGTTTCTTTGAGGTGTTTCAATTTTGATGAAACTGCATTTTCCAGTGGAAAAGCATTGCGCTGGAAAAATTCCAGCCAGCTCTAGGAAATAGGTAATACACCAACCAATGGCTCTCAGGAATATGTAGCATAGCTCAAGAGTGTACTAGAACGAATAAAACGGCCTTGTCATGCACTGCAAGAGGCTTTTTGTGTTCAGTTATTTCCTTTTTTTAAAAGCCCTTCACCCCAGACAGTTGCAGCTTCCATCCGTGCAGGACTCTGCTGGAGAACACACAGCACGCTGGCTGCCCAAGTTTATCGTCCACATGATGCCCCCTCTGGGAAAGGTGAGAAGGTTGCTCTGTGGTTGTTTGGTCCTCTGGTCTCAGCTCCTCACTGGTTCCCCTGCACAGACATCCCTCTCTGAAGAGCTACACAGCACTTGAGTTGCAACCTTTCCTGTCACTTCACATAGCACCATGATCTGATCTATGTTGATTTTCGTCTGGCTTTTGGCATTGTCCCTCCTGGCATTCACACCGGAAGACTGGGGAAATGTGCTCTAGATGAAATTAGTATAAAGTGAGTGAACAACGGCTTCTACATTTTGTAGATTACTCCAAACTGGGATGGGTTGCAAACACATTGTAGAATGGGATTACAATTCAAACAGATCTTGAGAAACTGGAGAATTGGGCTGGTATCCCGGATTCTGACTGCACCTTTATACAGCCACAGCCTCCTGCCCCGGCACCAACACTGACAGCGGATGGTGATGGCTTCCCCCATGGCAACCACCCCGCCGGGGCTGATGGAGATGGAGGGTCCGGGCGCAGGGAGCTCTGCATTTACACACAGACAGGAGTGAGCTGGGGAGGCACAAACTCCTCCCCGTGTTAGCACCCACCCCCAGGGACAGCGCCGGGGCTCACAGACACCTCTCTGCACCCACAGGGGCCCTGCGGGCTGGGGACTGATCTCTGCCCCCCTTAGAACAATCTGGAGTCACCCCCGACTGCCCTGGGAGTAGGGCCTGGTTCAGATCTAAGGCCCCCAGTGTCGATCCGCAGTCACCCCCCAACTGCCCTGAGGACCCGTCCGGATTCTGATCTAAGCCCCCCAGTGTCAAAACAAGGAGGTGGAACTCAGCTTTGGGGTGAACATTCAGGTATCAACAGCTCTTCTCTGTCCCCACCTGTCCCAAACAGAGATACTCATGTCCCAACACCCTGAATTGCTCCGCCAGCCAGCATCCTGGAGAGGAGACAGCTCATTAGGGACCAGAACTCAGAGCGATTGGATCCCACACCCTGGTCTCGGATCTCCCACACACACACCTGCCATAGGCACGTGCACCAGCTGTCTCCGATACTCACCGAGGAAGAGGACGGTGATAGCAGATGCCATGATGGGGCTGTGAGGGGCCCCTTAGCACCACCACCAACGCCCCGGTGCCCAGTTCTACCCAGTCCCATATAAGGAGCTCAGATGCTAGCTGCAGCTACAGGAAGATGTCGATGTCTTGTCACTTCCTGCGTCCGTCACACCTTGTCTCTGATCTTCAGGTGAAATCTAGTGCCGTCACAGTTAGCAGCAAAGGTCCCTGCACAAATCAGGAAACCCTGCAGCCAAGTGTCACGTAGCTCGCAGCTGGCCTGTTTGTTTTGGGGAGGGGGAAACTGGTCACCATCAAAGTACTCTGTGTCCTGGGCTAATGTGCATCTGAGCGAGATCTAGGAAGCCGCAGTCTCATCTTCCATCTTTAATCGACGACTATTTCCTGCAGATTACACACACCCCTTTTTTACAAATGATCCAAAGGATGGCATCAGAAGCCACGTGACTGAGGGGGCAGAGTTAAGGGCATTTGGGGGACAGTCACTGTGTCATTTCCAGTTGCTGGAAAGTTTGATTCTGCAGCCTCCCCTCCTAGCCTGCAAATCTGCCGCCATGTGACATGGGCCCTGGTGCCATGCATGGAGAGGACGCAATGGGGGGCACCTGGGTTTGCTGCCTCTTATGCCATACTTCAGCGGTGATGATGGCTTAATGCCTGGAGCTAAGCGTGTTTTCTCTGTGTGTGAATTAAATCAACCAAGTTCAAAAGGAAACGGAAACAAGATAAATTCGATCCTGTGCCCCCAGTAGGTTACCAATGAGGAGAGACCCAGGGACTTACTGGGTTTCTGATGTGACTTGAGTTATCGCCCCTTCCTGACAGCACGTCCCTGCCCCCAAAAGTGGGAGCTGGAAAAAAAAAACTGTAAAGAGTCTCTGAGGAGCAGGGTTATGTGCGTGTGGGGGAGACCCCCAGACACCTGGGCACAGAAAGGGCAGCTCCCCTGGGCCCTGACTGGGCTCTCATCGCCCAGCCATCCTCACCACTGCCCTACTTCTGTCCTGCTCCTCATCCCCCACCCTCCGCTGTTCCCATCCCCTGTTCTCCTCCATCTCCTCCCCCTTCCCTTCTCCTTCCCCTCCCCATTTCTACCTGCCCAGCTCTCTGCCCATCCCCATCCTCTCCCTCCTCCCCATCTGTCCCCCTCTTATGTGAGGGGCTTTGCTGGAAATGTCCCTTCCCCCCCCAGCCAGGGAGATCTCCCCTCCGGGAACAATTCACCCCCCCATCTCGCTCCCTCCCCTCCACATTGTTTCCTCCATTCCCCACAGTTGAAAATTGAGTTCCCCCGTCCTCTCAGGTGACAGTCGGGCTCCTCCATCCCCTCAGGTGACAGTTGGGCTCCCCCATATGCAGCTGCCTAGGTAAGCGCCCCCCAGCCAGAGCCTGCCCCGGCACCCACATCCCCTCCCCCACTGCCTGTCCCAGGCGACCACCTGAACCTGCGTCCCCCTTTCCCCAGGTCACAGCTCCCTCCCTGACCCTGCACCCCCCCCCGACACCCCTCCCCCAGGCCAGACTCCTCTCTGGCACCCTGTGACGACGCGTTGGGGTCCCCCGCCTCCTGCACCCCCGTAATGGCACGAACAGACTCCACCAGCCGGTGGAATAGAGGTGGTTTATTGCTTCTTCAGGATACAGCACAGCACAGATGTCATCAGGCTACAGGGCAGGTCTAGGATGCCTCAGCCCCCCTTGATATAGGGAAGGGGGGTCTCGGCTTCTAAACCCCCCAGCCTGTAGCTGAGGATGCTTCCTCCATGCTCCCAGACAGAAACTAACTAACTCTCCTCCAGCCCTGCCCCCCAGCCAGGGCAGACTTCCACCCCCTCCCTGCACCCAGGCTCCTACCCTAAACTCCCTTCTGCACCCATCCACCCCGTCCCAGACCCCAAACCCCTCGGTAGAAATGTGGCCCTTGATCAGTTACCAAAATGCCCCCCCCCATTAAAAATTATTGACCAAGCCTGATACAAATGTTTTTTCAAATGTTGTTTATTCAGAGTTTAAATCCAGTTCTATACAATTAGGAGGGTTGGGGAGAGGGGGACGCAGCTGCTGGCTCCTCAGCTCCCTCACTGGCTGTCTTCCTGCTGCAAGGGAAGCAGAATCCGTCAGCGGTTCATCCCCCAAGGACTCAGGGGTACTGGGCCCCCCGGGATTTCCACCCGCCTCCCCCCTGCGCTGAGACTTGTTCTGCTCTCTGGTCACGCCTGTCAGGCCTGCAGCCCGTAGGGTGAGCTCCTGACCCCCCCAGGGCTCCTGACACCTCTGCCCCCTCCCGCCTCCTAGGACACGGTTTCTCCCCCAACCATGCGGGTAGGACATGGGGGTGGGGGCAGCCTGAGGAAAGGGGTGGGGGGGACTCACTGAGGGGAAGAAAAGGAGACCCTGCCCCTGCCCCATTCTCCTGCATTTGCTCCTGCTGCTCACCATGTATTCCAGGAGCTGATGGGCCTGCCCCTGCAGGGCGTGGGCCAGGACCAGCCCGGCCTGGCTGGGGCGCCGCAGGGGGGAGCGGGCAGCGAGCAGAGCCGTCTCCAAAAAGCAGTTCTCCTGCTCTGGTGTGAAGAGCTGCCCAAAGACCTGAAATCAAGAGCACAGGAGGTTTCAGCTGACGGCCCAGAGCCCGGCCCCAACTCCTGGGGCTAAAACAGCTTCCTCCTCCCCCAAACTCCCTTCCAGACCCTGCACCCAGATGCTCTCCTCACCCTGCACCCCAAACCCCTACCCCGGGTCACCCCTTCCTCCTGCCCCCAAGGCCCTCCCAGACCTCACCCCCTCCGCACAACAGAGCAGCCCTAGGCCACTGGCCAACATCTTGGAGCGGCCTCCATCAAAAAGTGTTGCCCCCCGTCCCGCCCTGGTTCCCCTCCTACGGGAGATCCGGGCTCCGTGCGTCACTGCCCCTAGGAAGCGCCGCCCCTTTGAAACGCCGGGACAGCGTCACAAAGGGGCAGCGCCGCCCTGTCCACGGCTCGAATAGCCGAGGGAAAATGCATCGACCATTCGATCAGCGACTCACTCCCCGCTTCCCCCCCGCGTCCTACCCGCACGAGGGCCCCAGCCAGCCCCACCCCCGAGCCCTGCCCTGCCCTGGCAGCGCGTCCTTACCTCTCCCACCCTGACGGTGTTGCTGTGAGCCAGGACCCACCTCTCCTTGTACCAGTGCCTGCACCACAGGTCCTCTGCCTGGTGGATGTTGAGGCCTGGAAGAGACACAACAGGGTCATTCTGCTGGCAGGTCTGAGCCCTTCCCCTCCCACGGGTCCCTGCAGGCATCCCTGGGCAAATGGAGGGGCACAGGGGGCAGAAGGAGGGGAACACAGAGGGACGCATCCCCCCTTGGACCAGTCTGGGGAAAAGGGCTGGGTCCCCTCCCCCCGCCGCCGGCACCCTCAGGGTGTCCCTGGGGCCCAGATCCCTGCTGGGTTCCTTACCCCTGTGGTGCAGGACTAGTTGGAAGAGGCGGTGCACCCCCTCCCGGGCCAGCCGGCTGATGTCCTCGGAAGGGTCCGAAATGAAAAGGCCCAGCTGGGCCACGTGGTGACCCATCCTCGGCCAGTCGGCGGAGTTCTGAGGGGAGAGAGAAGAGGGGGGGTCCCTCAGCATCCTGTCCCACGCAAACGGCCGCTCCCTGAAAGGCCCAGGGTCGCCCCTCCCCAGGGAAAGGGGAACGCGGATCACTCCCGGCCCATTCCCGACCCTGCCTCTGCCTCCCGGGGATGCTCCCAGCCCCGCGCCCTGCAGCCCCAGACCCCCCGGCTCTGAGGTCACTTACGTCAAACCCCGGGAGGGTGGTGGCGACTCCCAGCAGGGCCGTGGTGCTGCCAAGGGCCCTGGCTCGCTCCTGGGGCAGGCGGGACTCCAGCCAGGGGCTCAGGTGCTGGGGGGGAAAGAGACAGGTCAGGACCCGTAGGGAGGTGCCGGTTCTGGGCAGAGCCTGGGGCTCCTCTCAGACTGTGCCCCCCCCCCCCAGCCACTGACACAGCCCCTCTCTCGACCCCCCGGGGAAGCAGGGCCAATGGCCCCGTCCCCCCCACGGGGCTCACCTCCAGAATCAGCTGGAGCCGGGCGGTGTCTGGGGACTCGGCGAGGAGATTGCCCAATAGGACATCGAGGATGTCAGCAAGGCCCCGGCTGAACTCCTGCAAGGCAAGGGGGAGCCCTGGGTCAGAGGGGGGGCTGGGGTTGGGGGATCCAGGCCGCCAGAGGCTGCTCCTGCTCCTGGCTGGGGGGGGGGGGCGAGGGAGGGGACGTACCTGATTGTGGGTGGGCTCCTGCTGCCAGTCCCCAGACACTGTCTGTCCTACGGCCGCCCTCAGCAGGGGGCTCAGGAGCTGGGCCCGCAGGGGAGGCTTCAGGGTGCTGGCAGGAGAGAGGGGCAGAGACTGTTAATTCAGCAGCAGGAGACTTTCCCACTCCCTGGTCAGGGGATCTGCTCTTGGGGGGGGGGGGTCGGGGGGGTCGGTACCTGAGGCTGCAGGCGGCGCTGAGGCAATTGGCCAAGACCAGAGGTGGGGGGAGGCCTCCATGATCTCCTGGGAGACCCAAGGAGACAAAGGGGCGTGTGAGACTGGGGCCCCCAAGAGACGCTCACACGGCCAGCGCCCCCACCCAGCAGGATCCAACCCCACTGCCTCCCACTGCCCTGTAGCCCCCCTGCCCGGCACAGGGCCCCTCCCAGCACCCCCCTCCCAAACCGGGACCAGCTCAGTCCTTGTCCCCAGGCCGTCTCCTGCCCCTCCCTGCCCTGGTGACCAGCCTCTGAACCTCCTCATCCCTGCTCCCCAGGCGCATCCCCAGCAGCCCGCTCTGCTGCCTTCCAGCCCCCCCCCCCATGGCCCGGGGAGACCCCTCCCTGTCCCGAATCCCCCTTCCTGTCCAGCACCCCAGACCTGCCCCATTTCTCTGTCCCTCCCTCCTCCACCAACCCCACCCACCCACCCACCCCCTCCAGCTCTCCTGGCCCCACCCATCCCATTTCCAGGTCCCCCACCCACACCCATTGCCCAGGCACACCCCTGTCCACCCCTCGTATCCCATCCCCTCCTCCCGGCCACCGCGACTCGCTCACCACAATCCTGGCCACCACGGTGTCCCTGCTGCAGCGCGTCGCCAGGGTGCCCTCGCCCCTTTGGAGGGCGGCGAGGCAGGCGGTGGAGATGGCCAGGAGGAACCGCTGGAGGGCGGCTGGGCTCTGCACCCCAGAGAGAGTCTGTGAGCCTGGGGCCTGTCCCCCCCCGCCCCCGGGCAGCGGCAGGGCTCAGGTCTCCCAGGAGTGGAGGTGGGAGCTGCTGGTTGTCCAAGCACCCACACTCCCCCCCCCAACTGCTGCCCCAGGCTTGAGGGGGCCCAGCTGGTGCATGACAAGAGACCCCAGCTTGGGGGGCCCATGTCATGCAGGAGAAGGAGCCTCAGGGGGATGCCCAGGGACAAGTCCCTCCCGGGCGGGGACGTGCTGGGAAGGGGCCAGACACACTCGGGACCCCCCATGTGGAGAAGGTTCCTACCGTGTCCCGGGTGTGGAGCTGCTCTTCGATGTCGTAAATGGACACGTCCTCCACCCAGGAGTCCACCCGCTCCCGGCAGCGCTCCGGTGAGGCGCAGGGGGACTCTGTGCGGGAGGGAAGGGACCAGGGTGACTCCAGCGCCCAGCAGGGGTCACGCGCCCCCATGTCAGGGACCCAGGGCAGGTTGGGCCCCACACGCCCCTCGCAGGGACCCATCCCCCTTCCACCCTCAAATCTGCCAACGCCCTCAGCAGAGCCCCCACCAGGAACAAGAGAGCCAAGCAGCAGCCCCCGCCCCCATCCATTGCCCTGGCTGCAGGGCAGACACTGGGGCTGCCCCTCCCCGCCCCCCCCCCGGGTACTGGGTGAGCCCCTGGGCCCAGCGTGTTCACGGCCCCTCACCTGGGTCTGAGCGGCTGCGGGAGGTGGCCCGGCTGCAGCTGGAGGCCCAGGCGCTGCTGCTGATGGACCTGGACCCACAGCTGCAGGGGCTGGTGCGGGGAGCGACGGGCTGGGGGCTCCCGGAGACTGGCAGGTCCCCGGGGGCCGGGCAGGGCGATGCCCCCTGGTGGTAATGGGGGCTGGGCTCCCGGGGCAGATGTTTCTCTCCACAGAGGAGGAGGCCCCAGAGCCACCCTACCCGGCTGCCCCGCTGGGCTGGGTCCCGCCTTCCCAGCCGCCCCTGGAGCCAGGTCCGGGTGGGCCTGGCCGGTGGGCGAGTCGCCCCGAGCTGGTGGGATTCAGCATCCCCGCCCATGGGGACGGAGGAGCTGCTCCCCACTGGCCCTGGGGCCATCTTCAGGGTGTTCTTGAAGAATTGTCTGAAGCGTTTGGCCATTCTGCAAATGAGAGGAGCAAAGAGGAGCTTGGGGCGCAGCCTGAAGAGCGAAGTCCAGGGGTTCCAACTCCCCAGAGCGACTGCCCCCAGCCCTCAAATGGCCCCTTGCTTACCGGCTCGGTCTTGCACAGGCACTGCAAGGACCTGAGGGTATGTCTACACTACAATGTTAGTTCGAACTAACGGACGTGAGTTTGAACTAACATTCCTAGGCGCTACACTAGCGCTCTGCTAGTTCGAATTTAAATCGAACTAGCGGAGCGCTTAGTTCGAACTAGGAAAACCTCATTTTACGAGGATTAAGCCTAGTTCGAACTTACTAGTTTGAATTAAGGGCTGTGTAGCCCCTTAATTCGAATTAGTGGGAGGCTAGCCCTCCCCAGGTTTCCCTGGTGGTCACTCTGGCCAACACCAGAGAAACTCTATTGCCCCCCTCCAGGCCCCAGACCCCTTAAAGGGGCACGGGCTGGCTACGGTGCCCGTGCCAGGTGCAAGCCTGCCAGCACCCAGCTAGCAGACCCTGCACCTGGCACGGCACAGAGCCACCCACCCGATGTCCCCCAGCCCACCCCCTCTTCCCGGGACCAGACTGGAGGCTCCCGGGAGCTTGCCCGGGACCACAAGAGGCGGGCACCCACCTGGGCTAGTGCGGACATCGTGGACCTCGTCCACGACCTCCGCACTAGGTCACAGGAAAGTGGACGGCTAGGGCAGGAGAGCTGCCAGCCTGGCCACCCAGGAGCAGGTGTGCATGAAAATCAAGGGGGTCCACTGAGACCCCCGACCCTGAGACCTGAGCTTACAATGGCCGTCCTGGGTCAGACCAAAAGTATATCTAGCCCAGTAGCCTGTCTGCCGACAGCGGCCAACCCTAGGGACCCTGGAGGGGATGGACGGAAGACAGTGACCAAGCCATTTGTCTCGTGCCATCCCTCTCCAGCCTTCCACAAACCTTGGGCAGGGACACCACTCCTACCCTCTGGCTAAGACTACTCCATGGACCCAACCTCCATGACTTGATCTCACTTCCCTTTAAACTCTGTTCCAGTTGTAGCCTTCACAGGCTCCTGCAGCAAGGAGTTCCACAGGTTAACTATTTGCCTTGGGAGATAGGCCGGGCCTTGCCCACACACAACACGCCAACCTGAAGCAGATTCTCACCAGCAACTACACAACGCACCATAATCACTCGAACTCACGAACCAATCCTTGCAACAAACCTCGCTGCCAACTCTGCCCACATATATACACCAGCAACACCATCACAGGACCTAACCAGATCAGTCATACTGTCACTGGTACATTCTCCTGCACATCCACCAACGTAATATAGGCCATCATGTGCCAACAATGACCCACTGCTATATACATCGGCCAAACAGGACAGTCCCTACGTAAAAGAATCAATGGACACAAATCTGATATTAGGAACGGCAACATACAAAAACCTGTAGGGGAACACTTCAATCTTCCTGGACACACAATTGCAGATCTAAAAGTAGCCATCCTGCAGCAAAAGAACTTCAGGACCAGACTTCAAAGAGAAACTGCGGAGCTACAGTTCATCTTTAAGTTTGACACAATCAACTCTGGATTAAACAAAGACTGTGAATGGCTTGCTAACTACAAAAGCAGCTTCTGCTCTCTTGGAATTCACACCTCCAGATCAGCTGCTAGAAGTGGGCCTCATCCTCCTTGACTGGATCCACCTCGTCATCTCCAGCCTGATCCTGGCCTGCATATTTATTCCTGCCTCTGGAAATTTACACTACATGCATATGACGAAGTGGGTCTTTGCCCACGAAAGCTTATGCTCCTACACTTCATTTAGTCTATAAGATGCCACAGGACTCCTCGTTGCTTTTGCAGATTCAGACTAACACGGCTACCCCTCTGATACTTAACTTTCTCTTACTAGTTTGAAGCCTGCTACCCATTCCTTTCCTCTGGTGTCCTCTAGTCCTTCTTTATGGAAACTCATGAAGAACTTTTCTGAATGCACCCTCTCCATCCAGCCCCTGCTTTTAGAGACCTCTATCCTGTCCCTGCTCCATCTCTTCTTTTCTAAGCTGAACAGTCCCAGTCTCTGTAGCCTCTCTTCATCTGGGACCTGTTCCCAACCCCTGATCATGTTAGTTGCCCTCCCCTCTCCCAGCCTTTCTCTTCCCCTCTCCCACCTCCTTTTCCCAGTCTCCCCCAGTTTTGTTCAATAAAGACAGTCAATGTTGGAAGAAACGTTATCTTTATTTTGTACATCAGGAAGGGGGGCTAGGGAAGGGTAAGTGGAAGGATGTGAGGGAGGAATGGGGTACGAGCCCCTGATGGGGAGGACTGGGCTGGCTCTGCGGGCTTCTGGGGGCGGAAGCTCTCCTGCAGCCCCCCAATTGCCCCCTCTCCCCAGATGGCAGCCTGCGGCAAGTGCAGCCGGGCTGATGGCCGAGTGCTGTGATGTGCCCAGTGTGGGCACTCCGGGCACTCCAAGCCAGGACTGCTATGCAAGCGGGGCACCCCTGAGAACTGTCTGTCCGGGGTGGGGCTCGGGACCGTTTAAGCGCAGCCCTCGGCTAGCCTGAGACAGCATCTCCACGCTCTAAGTCCTCCTCTGATGCCCTGCCGGCACTGCTTCCAGCCATCCTTAAGCCCTGTTCAGGGTCCACTCAATGTGGACATGCTAGTTCGAATTAGCAAAACGCTAATTCGAACTAGTTTTTAGTTCTAGACGCGTTAGTTCGAATTCGCTTAGTTCGAATTAACTAATTCGAACTAAGTTAGTTCGAACTAACTCTGTAGTGTAGACATACTCTGAGTCTCCTACCCATCAACAGCCCCTGCTCAGCCAATTAGGGGCGAGTCTAAGCTGTGGGGGGTGGAGCTTTCTTCTGAAAGACACCAGCATAGACCTGTTCCAGACCCACTTCCCCAGTCCCCACAACGGGGGCTGCATCCCCCGCTCCACGGGCTCCTGCAAATCTCACCCCATCCCTCAGCTTGTCTGTTGTGTCACAAGCTGGGGGGGGGGGGGGCAGCAGGGGAAGGGCACAGAAGAGGTAAGAACAGAGCAGAAATGCGGGCGGGATGGAGGAACCCAGCCGGCCCCGGGCGGGATCCAAACCCCTGGGGGCTCTTACCTTTTGCACAAAGGTGTCGGGATGTGGAACTCACAGAGCACAAAGGAACCGTGAGGAGGAGACGCACCAGAGCTAAAGCAACCGGGGGTCTCCAAAGTCCCCTGGGCCCGCCCCCCCCTTTATCAGCCTGAGATGTGGGTCCCTCTGTGAGGTCACCACCTCCCCACCTGCCCTTTGCCTCATATGCTGAGGGCTGCCCAAAGCCACTGTGAGGTCACTGCCCCCCCCCTCACCCTGCCAGGCAAATGTCCTGCCTCTAGCCACCCCTCTGGGAAGTTTGAGCCATTCCTAGGGGTGCCCCCCACTCCCTGACTGGGCATCCTGCGGCCAGCAGCTCCAGTAGCCCCACAGGCTGCTCCCTGCCCTACACTGCAGGCTTCTTGCACGAGAACTGTTTCACGCAGGAGTTCTTGCGCAAAAGGTCTCGTGCAAGACCGCCTCCACCCTGCCATGTGCTTTTGTACAAGAGCGTCCATGGCAGTTGAATGCTCTCTTGTGCAAGAAAGCTCTGCTGGCCATATTAGCCATAAAAGTGTCTTGCTCAAGAAGCCCCTGGAGCCTGTCCACGCTGCCTTCTTGCACAACAGCTCTTGCACAAAAGGGGCTTATTCCTCATGGGGAGAGGAATAACTCTTGTGCAAGAAGCCCTCTTTTCTGATGATTCACTGCAAATTTACTTGCGCAAAAATTCATGTGCAGTGTAGACGTGCCACAAGTTTTTGCACAAGAACAGTTGTTCTTGAGCAAAATGCCCGCACTGCAGCCGCAATGTGTACGTTAGGCATGTCCACTGGGAGCAGAGGAGAGGGTAGAGGAGCGGGGTCCTGGGATGGGTATGTTAATGTGGGGTGCACCCTTGGCTCACTCTGCACCTTTTGGGTGACCCTGCCTTGTTCTGTGCCTCAGTTTCCCCCCACTGCACCATGGGACCAGGGACTCTGCCCCACCTCGGTGTGCTTGGATGCAGTCAGGCCAGTCTGTGACAATTATAAAATTGTCAGACATATGGATGAACATAATTTGTTGGGGAAAGTCAACATGGTGTCTGTAAAGGGAAATCATGCCTTACTAATAGCCAGAGTTCTTTGAGGGAGTCAACTATCATGTGGTCAAGGGGGATCCAGTGGAGATAGTGCATTTAGATTTCCAGAAAGCCTCTGACAAGGTCCCTCACCCAAGGTTCTTAAGTAAAGCAAGTTGTCATGGGAGAATAGGCTCGGCTTATGGTCTCCCCATAACCCTCCTGCAGCTGGTTCTGCCACATCCAGCCGCTCAGACCCATACCCTCCCCATTGGACACATGCCTCAGTTTCCCTCCAATGGGCACATGCCCTGGTCTCAGATCTCCCCACAGGCGCATGCCCCTGGCTCTCTGCAATACACACCGAGGAAAAGGATGGTGAGAGCAGATCCCATCATGGGGCAGTGAAGGGTACC
Source organism: Pelodiscus sinensis (assembly GCF_052426305.1). Taxonomy (NCBI): domain Eukaryota; kingdom Metazoa; phylum Chordata; order Testudines; family Trionychidae; genus Pelodiscus; species Pelodiscus sinensis. The sequence continues at coordinate 6,621,652 of NC_143069.1, forward strand.
ACCGATCCCCTAATGCGCAGCTCCACCCCTCCTCAAATAAGGTGCTCAGCTGGTGGTTGCAGCTACAGGAAGTCAATAATATTTCATCTCTTCTGGTATCCCTTGCCTCTTATCGGCAGGCGACATGTCATGCAATCACAGTTAATTAGAGGTCTTTGCAAAACCGAGGAAATGATCAGCCTGGCTCAGTGTCCTGCAGCTCCAGCTTGTCCGTATCCCTGTGGGGAGAAAGGGAAGTCTCCTCTGTCTGTGGGGAGCCAGGAGACCACAGGTTCTGAAATTCAATCATGGACTGACCATTATTTCCATGACGATTCCCCTCCCCCTTTCTTTGTTTCTAGATCCAAGTGGTTGGTGACTCATGTAAATAAAATCAGGAAGTGATCATGCAATTAAAGGAAGCTGTTGTGAGGCCTGTTAGTGAAGGGACAGAGTTAAGGGTATTTAGGGAACAGTAAGTGGCATTTCCTGGCTTTGGAGGCTTTGATTGTTTAAAGCCTCCTGCTCAGCTTGCAAACCTGCCCACGTGCAACACAAGCCCTGGCACCATGCGAGGAATGGGCATGAAGGGGAACACCTGGGTTCACTGCCCCTTGCACCATAGCTGAGCGGTGTTGGCGGCTTTACGCTGTAACGCTTGGTTCTAAGGGTCTTTAGTCAGCCTGTGAATTAAATCAGCCAGGTTCAAAAGAAAATGGGAGCAAGAGAAATTCCATTCAACCCAATGGGTCACCAACCAGGAGAGACTCAGGGACTTTCCCATGTGCCACATAAACCTTGCCCACTGAGCTGCCAGTGGGTGTGTGGCTAGGCCCCTAGAGAGGGACATAAGCTGTGTTTGTGCAGCTGCTGGCTACCTGGCAGGAGTAAGCTAGTAGTCAGGCACATTTGGCCCTGGTCCCAGCTCTGGGAGGGGAGTGGGGACTAAGGGTTAGAGGAGGAGGTTGGGAACTAGGACTCCCATGTAACAGCTAAGAACCAAGCCCTTTCTGTTTGCAGATCCTGGTTGGGCCTGGCCAGCCCTTAGACCTGCTGTGGGGAGCCAGGCTCATAAGCCTCCCCCAGCAACACACAGACAGCCCCTTCCCTCCCCCTCTCCTCCCCCCCCCCTCCCGCCAGCTGCAGAACGATACAGATGCTGAGAGCATCTCTGGGCAGGCTCAGCTGAAGGGACTTGCCCCAGGCCAGGTGTTCCCCTCCCTTGGAGACCAACATCATTCCCCTTCTCATGGGCCCACAGGTCACATCCACACTTGGCCCGTTGGCCCTGGGGGAACCCGCTTCAGGGCGACAGCCCCTTCTCGTATGGTCCTTGGGGCCACACACTCCTGGGGGGGCACTAGAGCCCTTTATTTCCAACCTTCTACTGTGCTGCTTTCCATGGGAACCTCCCAACCAGCACACACAGGGACAAGGGCCGGCAATTCCTCCTGTGGCCGCTAGGTGGCGCTGCAGCCTCGCACTGCCCCATTCCCCAGAGAATCTGGATTTGTGCTGATCTGATCTGGCCCCTCTGCATTTGATGGGATAAATGAGGCCCTGTTGCACTCGCGGCTGGCTGAGTCAGGCTATGTCTGCACTCGCGGCTTCTTGCCTGAGAAATATGCAAATGAGGCTAAGCGTGGAATATCGCCTAATGAGCCACCATTTTTGCAGAAGAAAACCCTCTTGCGCGATGCTGTTACGCCGATTATTTTCAGGAATAACGGCATTGCGCAAGAGTGTAAAGCTGCAAAGTTGCCATCCCCACTCAGCTATGCAGTAAAGAGCAGCAAACCCATCACACCTGCTTTTCTCCCCATCACACCTGTTCTTCTCATGGTGCCAGGGCTCATGTTGCACATGGGCAGGATTGCAGGCTAAGCAGTAGGCTTTGAATAGTCAAACTCTCCGGAACCAAGAAATGCCACTTACTGTTTCCCAAACACCCTTAACTCTGCCCCCGCATGCACATGCCTTATGACACCTTCCTTTAAATGGTCAGTCAAAGACTGAATTTCAGATCCTGTACACATCTGTGTCAAGGCTGTCCCCAACTCTGGCATGATGAATGCAGAAGTGGGTCCCTCAAAAGCACTCCAAAATCTTGCCTCTGCAGGCTCTGGTACAACTCCTCCCCCTAAAAAAATCCTAATACCCAGATTTTGGGGAATCTGCTGCCACCACCTAAGTAAATCCAAGAAAACCAGGGAAGAGATCACTTGGGAAACCTCCTACCTAAGGTAATACTCTCCCCGTGCCCCAAGCTCTGTTTTACTTGGAGTTGGGAAAACAGGAGATTCACAGACAACAATGAACTCTGCCCTTGTAAGTAGGCACTGAGTCCTAAGGACACAACAATCAACCAATTCCGGTTAATTACAAGATACAACAATTCTTTATTATCAAAATAAAACTACAGTAGCAAGCACATTAAAGTGGTTAGATGGAAAGAGCCACCAAATTGATAAAGATACTCAGGGAAACCCCATGGGCTAAAACTTGGTTACAAAGAAAAAAGAAAAACACAATTAACAGCTTAGACATTATTTCCAAATCCCCAAAAAAGGAAAACAACAAATCCTGACGGACTAGCTAAACTTTTCCCTACTTACACATTCTAAGAAATCCGTTCTTGGAGAGAGAATCATAGAATCATAGAATACTAGGACTGGAAGGGACCCTGAGAGGTCATCGAGTCCTGTCCCCTGCCCCCTTGGCAGGACCAAATACTGTCTAGACCATCCCTGATAGACATTTATCTAACCTACTCTTAAATATCTCCAGAGATGGGGATTCCACAACCTCCCTGGGCAATTTATTCCAGTGTTTGACAACCCTGACAGTTAGGAACTTTTTCCTAATGTCCAACCTAAACCTCCCTTGCTGCAGTTTAAGCCCATTGCTTCTTGTAAAAGCGACGAGGAGTCCTGTGGCACCTTATAGACTAAATGAGGTGTAGGAGCATAAGCTTTCGTGGGCAAAGACCCACTTCGTCAGATGCATGAAGTGGGTCTTTGCCCACGAAAGCTTATGCTCCTACACCTCAGTTAGTCTATAAGGTGCCACAGGACTCCTCGTCGCTTTTGCAGATTCAGACTAACACGGCTACCCCTCTGATACTTGCTTCTTGTACTATCCCCAGAGGCCAAGATGAACAAGTTTTCTCCCTCCCCCTTATGACACACTTTTAGATACCTGAAAATGACTATCATGTCTCCTCTCAATCTTCTCTTTTCTAAACTAAACAAACCCAATTCTTTCAGCCTTCCTTCATAGGTCCTGTTCTCTAGACCTTGAATGAGTCTTGTTGCTCTTCTCTGGACCCTCTCCAATTTCTTCACATCTTTCTTGAAATGCGGTGTCCAGAACAGGACACAATACTCAAACTGAGGCCTAACCAGCGCAGAGTAGAGCAGAAGAATGATTTGTCATGTCTTGCTCACAACATACCTGTTAATGCATCTCAGAATCATGTTTGTTTTTTTTGCAACAGCATCACGCTGCTGACTCATATTCAGCTTGTGGTCCACTATAACCCCTAGATCCCTTTCTGCCGTACTCCTTCCTAGACAGTCGCTTCCCATTCTCCCATTTCCCTCAGTCTTGGAAGAGACTACTCTACCTCTCAAACACAGAAGAGAGAGAGAAAACCCCTGTTTTTCAGTTTGAATTTTCTACCTGCATTGTTATTGACTTACCACCTGATACTTGGCTAGCTACAGGGTTAACCCCTTAGTCACCAGACACTGGTCAGCACTCCTGATTATGACAACCCGGCTCCCAGCCTAGTGTACCCTCCCCAAAGAAGATGACCTCCCTCCCTCCCTCCCCACAGAGACATGGACAAGCTGGTGCTGCTGGACATTTGGCTAGGCTGATGATTTCAGGGTTTCCTCGGTTTTGCAGAGACCTCTGGTAACTGTGACCACATGAGATTTTGCCTGCAGATGAGAAACAAGGGGTGGTGGATGCAGTGGAACTCCTTATCTGAGGCTGGGTGGAGCTGGGAAAAGGGGTGTGGCTGGTGCCCCTCACTGGCCCATTATGGCATCTGCTCTCACCATCGTTTTCCTCAGTGAGTATTGCAGATAGACAGGAGTGGACAGGGGGGATCTGAGACCAGGGCATGTTTCAATGGGGGCGGATCTGAGACCAGGGTGTGGGCCCGTTGGGGTGGGTCTGAGACCAGGGAGAGGGGAGGGAATCTGAGACCAGGGCATGTACCCATGGGACTGAGGGTGAGGCATGTGACTGGGTGGGGCAGTACCAGATGCGGGCGGGGGAAGGGATTCAGGAGAGACCATAAGCTGAGCCTGTTCTCTGGGAGGTGTCACTGCATCACTCTCTGGGGACCATCCTCCCTGCCCCATTGATCTAGTGACTTCCTCTATGGGGGCAGAGGACAGGTGCTGACTGCGGCATACAGGATGGGTTTGGGGACAGGGCCCCCCGCTTAGTCTGCAGTGCTGGGGGGTCCAGTTCGGCATAGGTGAGTCCCTCAGCGCTGGGGTTGGGCTCCTGGGGTAGGGAGGGAAGAGAGTCACTATGTGTATGAGTCAAAACCAGCACACAAACACACACAGCCACACACCAGACAGTCCTGATCCCAGACAGCAGGGGGTATTCATATGCAGTGAGGGGATGCATGGTGCATTGGTGTGGGGTGAGGCAAGGCACAGAGCTGGGGAGTTTTGGGGGGCACTTACAAAGACATCTTGCAGTTTCCCTTGGCCCACGAGGGCATCTGTGGAACAAAGACACTCAGGGGCAGGGAGGGTGTGAGAAAGCCGGAATCTGTGGCTAGTTATACAGGGTGTCTATACACCATGGGCTGAGCCAATTCCCTGGAGTGAGGATGGGACACAGGGACTGGGGCTGGATCAGTGTCCCTGGGATCGCAGGATGGGTCCCAGTGAGACCCTCAGCGAGATACGGCCCCTGCCTGGCTCCATGGAAACCACAATCCCTAATGACTCGTGCTAATCACCAGGAGCCCTGTCCTGGGTGTGAAAGTAGAAAGAATTATACTGTAAGAAAAAGATGAATTGTGCTGTAATAATTGAATAAGTTGAAGGAATTCTGTTTGTCTTTTTAAGAGGAAGAAGAAAAGTATGTTAATGTTGATTGTAGGTATGCAGATCAAGGTGCTAGCCAATTTGGGCCTGAGTTTAACAGGAAAAGAAACATTAGGTGTTAGACAGGAAACAATTCCAGATAATCAGGGAGATATAGCCAGGAGATTGCTGTGTGCTTAATATTGAAATGAAGAGTACTTGAGTAGCCTCACACTAATTATGTGAAGTTTTGCCCCCCTTTTAATCCTGTTAATTTTGGCTTTCTTTTGACTGTATAAAATCAAGGGGTTTGAACCTTGTATGGTACTCACATTTTCTGAATGCATTTTAGCAAAGCTTTGCTGAAATAAACAGAGCAGTCTGCCAAATCTGTGAGTCCTGTCTGACTTTGACAATTTGGAGGTTCCACCGAGATGGCAACCGTCTTCGCTGAGGCTGTGTGATCCCTGACTGTCTGGCAGGATGACCGTGGCAGCCGGCACCTGGGCATTTGGCCCGAGCGGTCCTCCGCCAGAACGGAAAGGTGCACAACCACAGCGAAGTCTACGCCATCGAACCTGTTGGTTCCTGCTCTGTTCTGGTAGGGATCCCGGGATCTAACATCAGGACTCTGGTCAGGTAATTATTTTGTCCGGACTGAGGACTGTCTTGTCTCTGTGTCTATCCGTCTTCCCTGTGGTGTGAGTGAGTCTGGGAGCCATCCCTGTCCAGGGACTGGCCGACCAAGGGGCTCCTGTCCCCGCGGTCTGTGTGACTGGAATCTGCACAATCGCAGCCGCACCGCACCTTGGATAAAATCCTTGGAGTGAACGCAAGGGCGATTGAGGCAGTAGCCTGTGGGCTTCTTTTGTGTGTTGCACTGGGCACCGCTCTGACGAACCCGAATTTCCTCCTTGTGTGATTGGTGTGTGAAGTCCTCCTGTATGGGTAACTAGACATCTAAGCAGGGATAGTTCCCTAAAGGGACCCTGGCTCAGTTTATATATTTTAGAAAGGGTCCGGACTCCTGTAAATTTCTGGAAAAATGATCTAGATTGACTCTGGGGGGATCCCAAAACTCAGTGGCCACTGTTAGGATCTTGGAACAAAGACCAAGTGGACGTCTTAAAAGACAAACTTGGCCTTCCCAAAACTAAATTGGCTAGAGGAGAGGTAGATAGCTTCATGCAGTGGTGGGACGAGGCAAATCTTAAATGAACTGAATCGAAGCTCGCCTCCCTTAAAAATTCTAATTATAAGAAAAAGCTTTATTGGAAACCTCCTCTCCCACCACCAGACCGAGCGCTTCCCTTTACCCCGTCCTCCAAGAAGACTCAGACCGGTCCCACTTGAAGCTATAAACCCTGGACCCACACGGAGCTCCACTCGATTTTAAAAGGTTTTCCAAAGCCCCAGGAAAACCCTACCAAATTTGCAGAGAAATTTTGCTAGTGTGCAATGCCTATGAACCCTCTGAAGCAGACCTCCTGCAACTGTGTAAACTACTTATAACCCCGTAAACAGCAACAAAGAAAAAAACCTGGGCAACTATCACACAGACTGACTGATGGTTTTTTTTGTTTGTTTGGTTTTTTTGGGGGGGTTTTTGGGGTACAGCAACCAGGTAAAAATGGACAGGGCGCCCTGGCGCATGCGTTTGTTAATAGCCTCTTATCTGCTATTAGCAGTATGTTAAAGCAAATAAGTGTTGGATGGGAGGCCAAGACCATGGACAAATTGCAAGCAGTGGCAGAGCATTGCCACTGCACTCTAAAAAGAAAGAGAAGCAGTCCTCACAAAAGTTGATAGCTCTGCAAATACAGCATTATTCAGGGCAGGGCAGACAGTACTGGGAATGGGGAGGGTACCAAGAATGGGGATAAGGTCAGAGAAGGGGTCGTGGCACCGGGTTTTTGGGATTTAAAGGTTTCAGCTCCGGTCAAATCCACCCTGTGGGAACAAGGCATTATTGTCCCCTGTTCCAGCCCCTGTAACACCCCTATCCTCCTCCCAGTTCGAAAAGCTGATGGTAAATCATGGTGGTTTGTTCAGGATCTTCAAGCTATTAACTGCATTGTTGTACCCACCTTTCCTGTAATCCCTAACCCAGCAACTAATCTGGCTTCTATCCTGCCAGATGCAACTCATTTTACTGATGTTGATCTGTGTTCTGCTTTCTTTTCTGTCCTGGTTCACCCTACGTCCCAGTATCTTTTTGCCTTTTCTTACAAGGAGCAGCAGTATGCTTCCCAAGGGGTACACAGAAAGCCCGTCTTACTTTTCCCAAGCATTAGCCAAAGACCTTGTTGACCTGGTCTTCCCCTCTGGGTCCACATTGGTCCAATGTGTAAATGATCTACTCCTCTGTTCCCCTTCATTATCTGCCTCAGAAACTGACTCTTTAGTGCTTCTCACTGCCCCCCCAGCCACCTTAGGGTTACCTGACTACTGTAAGCCTTTACCCTTTTCTGCCACGAGCAATCTGGTTGTGCACTTGGGGTTCTTACTCAGGAGCATGGTGGCAAAAATCGTCCAGTAGCTTATTTCTCTGCCACCTTGGATCCTGTTGCCCAAGGTCTACCCCCCTGTCTGCGTGCTGTGGCTGCCGCGGCACGCCTAATTGAAATGTCTGAGTCCCTTGTCCTCTGCTCTCCTGTTTCTCTCATGGTCCCTCACTCTGTAGAAACTCTCCTGCTACAATGTAATACAGCTCACCATTCCTCTGCCCGCCTCACTAGGTACAAACTTTTACTGCTTTCTGCCAAATCTGTGAGTCCTGTCTGACTTTGACAATTTGTTTTAGAAAGACATCCAATCTTTATGGCTTGTGTGTAGTTCAACGCATTAAATTCCAAGCAGGTTGCTGAAGTTTCTTTTTTTCATCATGATTGGCAATTTGACCAGCCTTATACAGTAATGGATCTTTACCATTCCTCTGATTTCTTTTGTTCCCGATATATTTAAACATTTCCTAATTATCCTTTATGTTACTGGTTATAGATTTTTTTCCCCCAATTTTAGCTTCTCCTATCAACTGTTTGCTTTTTCATAACTCGCATCCTCCCTTTTTTCCCATTTGCTTTATATTTTTTTCTTGTGGTGTTTATGACAAAAACTAAAACATAGGACATAAACTTTGAGTCCTATTTATAGTACTTTAGGTTGGTTTAATGGAAAAATGGGTTGATACAGAGTAAATTGGAGTTCAAAATAACCCTTTCTCGGGCAATTTTTCTCTCGAAAGCCTCACCTTTTTCAGCCTCCTTCCACTAACTTCTGATTTTAAATGTCTGGATTGTTAGACATGTGCTCAGGAAACCTTACCTGTCACTAAACATAGATTTTGTTTGTGTTAATTATAGATATGAATGGAGCTAGTTAATCCCTGTTGTAAGATTCCAGTGGAGCCAAAGAAAGTAAACAAGTAACTAATTTGGGTCAATCTTTCTACTTGACAGTCCCTAGGAATCTACCGTTTCAACATTTCCTGGGAACAGAAACACAAGTTAGAACAGTGATAGAAATGTAGCCGTGTTAGTCTGGTGTAGCTGAAACGAAATACAGGACTATGTAGCACTTTAAAGACTAACAAGATGGTTTATTAGATGATGAGCTTTCGTGGGCCAGACCCACTTCCTCAGATCAAATAGTGGATCTGAGGAAGTGGGTCTGGCCCACGAAAGCTCATCATCTAATAAATCATCTTGTTAGTCTTTAAAGTGCTACACAGTCCTGTATTTTGTTACAAGTTAAAACACTCATTAATTTTGGCTTCATTCAGCTTTCCCTTGGAACAAATTAAAAACATAGTTGATAAGTGGCAAAGTTGGTGCATGGGAGTGAAGGACACGTTAGCTCATTATGCCTACACAGGGGGATGTCACACTGGTCTGACCAGTTCCAAGGACAGTTGGGCTGCCATAGAAAGGGATGCAGAGCTGCTCTTCAGGAGCTCCATGGATTAGACCTATACTGCTGTTGAAGGAATTGGGGCTCTCAAATAAAAGAAGTCCCTTGCCTTAGAATCATAGAATCCCAGGGCTGGAAGAGACCTCAGGAGTCATCGAGTGCAGCCCCCTGCCCAAAAGCAGGACCAATCCCAACTCAATCATCCCAACCAGGTCTGTGTCAAACCAGGACTTAAAAACCTCTAGGGATGGAGATTCCACCATCTCCCTAGTTAGCCCATTCCAGTGCTTCCCCATTCTCTTAGGGAAAGAGTTTTTCCTAATATCCAACCTACACCTCCCCCACTGCACCTTGAGACCATCACTCCTCGTTCTGCCATCGTCACCACTGTGAACAGCCTCTCTCCATCCTCTTTGGAACCTCCCTTCAGATAGTTAAAGGCTGCTATCAAATCCCCCGTCATTCTTCTGCAGACTAAACAAGCCCAACTCCCTCAGCCTCTCCTAAGTCATGTGCTCCAGCCTCCTAATAATTTTTGTTGCCCTCCACTGGACCCTCTCCAATGTGTCCACATCCTTCCTGTAGTGGGGGGCCCAGAACTGGACACAATACTCCAGACGTGGCCTCACCACATCCCAATAAAGGGGAATAATCACTTCCCTAGATCTGCTGGCAATGTTCCTCCTAATGCACCCTAATATGCCATTAGCCTTCTTGGCTACAAGGGCACACTGTTGACTCATATCCAGCTTCTCATCCACTGTAACCCCCAGGTCCTTTTCTGCAGAACTGCTACTTAGCCAGTCGGTCCCAGCCTATAACAATTCTTGGGATTCTTCCATTCAAGTGCAGGACTCTGCACTTGTCCTTGTTGAACCTCATCAGATTTCTTTTGGCCCAATCCTCCAATATGTCTTGGACACTCTGCACCATATACCCTACCGTCCAATGTATCTACCTTTCCCCCTAGCTTAGTGACATAGGCAAACTTGCTGAGGGTGCAATCCATCCCCTCATCCAGTCATTAATAAAGATGTTGAACAAAACCGACCGTAGAACCGGTCTTTGAGGTACTCTGCTTGAAACTGACCGCCAGTCAGACATCGAGCTGTTGATCACTACCCATTGAGCCCAACAGTCTAGCCCAATTTCTATCCATCTTACAGTCCATTAATCCAATCCATACTTCCTTAACTTGCTGGCAAGAATAAGTCCAGGTATATCACATCCACTGAATTCCCCATGTCCACAGAGCCAGTTACCTCGTCATAGAAAGCAATCAGGTTGGTCAAGCATGACTTGCCCTTGGTGAATCCATGCTGACTGCTCCTGATCCCTTTCCTTATTCTAAGTGCTTCAAAATGGATTCCTTGAGGATCCCCTCCATGATTTTTCCGGGGAGTGAGGTGAGGCTGACCGGTCTGTAGTTCTGTGGATTGTCCTAAGGAACATCTTGGTACCATTTACCTTCCACAAATAAAGTACATACCGACCTATGTTCAGGACCAGGTCAAAGTTGACAGCATAACAGATAGTAAGTTGACAGTATGAAGACTAGGAAGTAAGCCCCCTTCTGCAAGGTAAGGGACGGTAACCAGGTAACAGGGGGTAGCAACCTGATACATCAGGAATGTATAAAAGTTCACCTCAAATGGTGTTCACCAGCTGACTGTGTGGGGGCACTGGATGGTGCTCAGTGGGTGTTAGGACATTGCCACGGCTTCCATAAAGTGTAGCGGCGCAGCGCTGAGTCTGTTCGCTGGCAACTATTATTGCATGTTGTTACGCAAAAAATCTGCTTGGGCGATTTCGAATCTTATCTGGTTTGTGGTCTCTGGGGACTCTGGGCACGGAGACCACATCCAGCGATAGTGACTCGGCTCTGCAACTTTAGCGAAGAGCCAGGTGGCTTGTACCTCATGCAGTAGAGAAGGCTCCAGACTTACAAACCAGGTAACAGAACTTTTGCGTTCTCCTCCAGCAGCAGGCGCTCCGACACAGCTGGACTGAGTACAACACCTGCAAATAACCCAGTTAGTTAATGCAAGCATAAAGAGAGGCAGCCTGGCCAGATGTAACCATTCATTAACTTCCAGGCCAGAGAGGGCCATTGTGATCTTCAGTCTAGCCTGGCATCCTATGAGGTGCACACAGGCCCTTCTCTTCCACTTGTTTAAACAGAGGCACCCTGGGGCACCTTAAAGACTAACACGTGTATTTGGGCATCCGCTTCCAGGGGTAAAAAACACTTGGACCTGCTTTTCCTCCGCAACAGCTGATGCCCAAATAAATCTTCAAGGTGCCACAGGACTCCTTGTTAGTAATGACTGTTGGGGTTGCCCCTCTAAGGCTATGTCTACACTGCAGGCTTTTTGCACAAGAACAGCTGTTCTTGCGCAAAAACTTGCAGAGTGTCTACACTGCGTGCGTGTTTTTGCACAAGTATTACAGTACAGCATCAGCAAACAGGGCTTCTTCTGGAAGAGTTATTCCTCTCCCCACGAGGAATAAGCCCTCTTGCACAAGAGCTCTTCCAGAAGGCGGCAGTGTAGACAGGCAACATGAATTTCTTGCGCAAAAAACCCCTACGGCTAAAATGGCCATCAGAGCTTTCTTGTGCAAGAGAGTGTCGACACTGCCATGGATGCTCTTGTGCAAAAGCACATCTCTTCTGCAAAAGCACATGGCAGTGTGGACGCGCTCGTATGGAAGACCTTTTGCACAAGAACTCTTCTGCAAAACAGTTCTTGTGCAAGAAGCCTGCAGTGTAGACAGAGCCCACGAGTTTCAGAGGGGTAGCTGAGTGAGTCTGTAACAGGAAAAACTTAAAACACAACATATAGTCACCTTAAAGATTAACAAACCGTGTCAATGGGATCATGAGCTTTCCTGGGCATAGCCCACTTCTTCAGACGACTGGAGTGTTGTATGTCCAGAACCAAAATGAACAGGGGAGGAAAAAATGGGAGGGGCGAAAAAAGGAGGCAGGGGGTATGTAAATATCACAGGGAAAACCCAGCTGGTATGTAACAGGCACCACTGATAAGAGTTGTTTGGAATTTCCCAGGAACCGATCGGGGTTTCTTAGGAACAAGTTTAAAAAGGGGTGAGAATCGGGGTGAACTGGGTGGATGCCTGGGTGAGGGTTGGGTCGAACAACGCAGGGAGGGAAAAGCAGGAGCGTGGGGCGTGAGGGCAGGTGAGCGCTGCGGTGAAAGCCACGTGCGCAGGCCGGGCCGGGCCCCTCTCTCCTCCAGCTGACTTGCAACTTCCACTGCCGGCCCACGTGGCCCTCGAAGGGCGGAGCTTCCCCTTTCCTGCGCCCGCCCCTGGGGCCCTCCAGCCAATGGGAAGTGAGTGCTAATGTTGCTGGTGTTTCAACATTCGGAGCTGGCTGGCACAGCTGCTGCCGCGGGCCCGGGAGCTGCGAGCAGGCAGGAGGCGGAGGTGAGGGGCGGGGGGCGGTGACTCCTGGCCCCCCAGCGCAGAGGGGTCCAGGTCCGGGTCCGTCCGGGGTTACCAGGCCGCGCACTCCCCTCGCTCTTGGAGGCGACGCTGGTGCCAGTGTCTGCTTCAATGCGACCCTACAATAACAAGCCCCAATCGGCCGAGTCGCTGCTTGTTTCACCTCGTGTCCCCCTGCGCTGCAGAAATCCCGCCTCTGCTGGGCCAGCCCCGAGACACGGGGTTGCCCCTGGATTGTAAGCAAGCTGCCCCCTTCTCCCCCATGCTCCCCATTCCCTGAGTATCAGTCCTGCCCCCGCAGCCTGCACAAATCTTCATCCTTTAGGACCAAATAGGAAGGGGAGGGGGCGAGGGATTATTTTCTTTATTCCCACCCCCCCCCTAACGGAAGGAGCTGTTCTCTGTGTCTGTGTTTACAAACCAAGGAACGTGTTTCTCCCTGGTTTGGGTTGGGTTTTTTTTTTTTGCCTGTTTCTTGACAAGATTGATTGAAATGTTGGTCTGACTAGAGTAGTCCCCAAGTTTAGCGCCCTGCCCTGAAGCAGGACAAAGTCAACCAAGACCTACGGGTTTGTCTAACCCTGTCTAATTCTTTCTTCCCACCCATGCTTCCCCAGAAGGGATCAGACAGGCTGTACACAGCGGGTGTTTAAGTCTCAGCTTGACAAAGCCCTGGCCGGGTTGATTTAGTTGGGATTGGTCCTGCCTAGAGCAGGGGGCTGGATTTGATGACCTTCTGAGGTCTCTTCCAGCTCTATGATTCTATGATTCCCTCCCCTTTCCTTCACCATCATTAATATCCTTTTGCAGTGAGTTCCAGAGGTTGATTATACACTTCAAAATACGTCCGTTTTAACTAGAGCTGGAAGGAAGTTTTCTGAGGGGATGTTTTTCCATTGGAAAATGCTGATTTTAGTGACCTTTTGTTTGGAAGGGGAAAACTCCACCATTTCAGAACATTAAAATGTAGTTTTCCATTCCTGAAATGACTCTTTGTTTGGTCTCTTTAAAGTTTATCTTCCGTAATCCACCGTACTACATTTAAAAAAAGTCAAAATCTAAACAAAACGTGAATTTATTTGCAGAACTGTGTGTGATCAGGAAAAAAAAGTCAAAATCCTGGAATTTCTAGTCCCAATTCAACCCTACTTTTAGCCACCTTGGTGCCAGGGATGTAAAATCTCATTTAATTAGCTAACCAGTTAAACAATATGTTGAACCAGTTAACCGATTAAATGGGACACGTAGGACGTGTTAAAGATGGGCTTGGAGCAGCCCCAACACCTACCCCCTTGGCACACTGCTGTGACTGCTGAGCAACCCTACCCGTGGCGTGCCAGAGTGCCCTCTGCCTATGGCTGGTGGAGGGCTGCTCCAGCCCCCTCTGGTTAACCATAACCGGCTTACTGGTTAACCATTCACTTCCGAACTTGGTGTCCCCACTGCTAACATTAGGACAGTGGTCCCCAACACGGTGCCCGCATTTGTATGCGCCCGCCAAGTGCTCAGGGCTGGCCTGGCCCCGGGCACGTGGCGCATGTGCGGTGCCGGAGCTGGCCCCGGGCGCATGGTGCACGGTGAGCGCCGGCCCCGGGGGCGCCGCAGATTGGCTGCCCGCGCTATGGCCACGTGGCGCATGGGGGGAGCGCAGGCTCCGGGCGTGCGGCACTTGCAGGGTGCGCCAGCCCTGGGCGCACAGTCCTTGGAGAGCGCCGGCCCCGGGCGCGCGGTGCTTGGGGGGGGGAGAGTGTCAGCGCTAGTGCCAGCCCCGGGCGCGTGGCGCTTGCAGGGTGCGCCGGCCCCGGGCACGCGGTGCTTGGGGGGAGAGCGCCGGTCCCGGGCGCGCGGCGCTTGGTGGGAGGCCCGGCCCTGGGCATGCGGTACTTGTGGGGGGGGGGGCGGCCCTGGGAATGTGTCTATGGGGGGGCCCCGCCCCCGGGTGCGCAATGGGGGGCTCCGCTCCAGGGCGCCCTGCGGGCAAACAGCCACACCCCTTGGCGCCCGGCAACCTCAAATGGTTGGGGACCACTGCATTAGGAGAAGCCATTGGCTGCCTCCCCTGCCCCGCCCCATTCCTTCTTTGACATTCCCCTGCTCCCATGGGGGTCACGCTGCCCCCCTTTGAGAGCTGATGCTGAAAAGTGCTGGGAAAGCTCGGGGCGATTATCTGCCTGACCCCGGTGAATAGGAGCTGCCAAAGGCCCTGAAGTGTGACAGACCCTGGAGCTGTGACCGGCCCTTTCACCCAGCAGGATGTGCCGAATGCCCCAGAGGACCAAGGGATGGTGGGCGTGGCACTTCAAGCACACCTTGATTTTCTTCTGTCAGGGCTGGGGCATGGGACCGTCCAGGCTGGGTTCCTGTGATTTCCCGCGCGTGCTGGGCGGATGGTTTCCTGTCCAGTGCAGATCGCTGCTGGTGCGGGACCTCTGCATATAAACGCTGGGTAAGTCCTGGTGGGTTTTTAATGGGCAGTGTCATGTGGTTTGGTAACTCAGGGTGCCCCTGTATAAAACTATGGTACGCCCACATCTTGAATACTGTGTACAGCTGTGGTCTCCTCACCTCAAAAAAGATATTTTGGCCTTGGAAAGGGTTCAGAAAAGGGCAACTAACATGATTAGGGGTTTGAAACGGGTCCCATATGAAGAGAGGTTAAAGCGATGGGACTTTTCAGTTTAGAAAAGAGGAGACTGAGGGGGGATATGATAGAGGTCTATAAAAACATGAGTGGTGTGGAGAGGGTGAATCAAGAAAAGTGATTTATTAGTTCCCATAATAGAAGAACTAGAGGACACCAAATGAAGTTAATGGGTAGCAGGTTTAAAACTAATAAAAGAAAGTTCTTCTTCACACAGGGTGTAGTCAACCTGTGGATCTCCTTGCCAGAGGAGACTGTGAAGGCTAGGACTATAACAGGATTTAAAGAGAAGCTAGATAATTTCACGGAGGTTAGGTCCATAAAAGGCCATTAGCCAGGAGATAGAAATAGTGTCCCTGGCCTCTGTTTGTGGAAGGCTGGAGAAGGATGGCAGGAGACAAATCGCTTGATCATTGTCTTTGGTCAACCCTCTTTGGGGCACCTGGTGCTGGCCACTGTCAGCAGACAGGCTACCCAGTACTGCCATTCTTATGTTAGGGTTCTTGGTTGGGGCACAGGGCAGAGCCCATCGGTTCAGAGCTGCTAAGAGCAGAGTTATTTGCACTTACATCCCAGCCAGACTCCCTCGTATCCCCTAACGCAAGGCTGGGGGGATCCTTTTTTGGGTCGGGGGCCACAGAGAAATCCGTCGGGCCTTGTAGGAGTTGGGCGGCAGGAGTGGAGCTTAGTGCCTACGGGGCCAAGGGAAACAGAGAGGGCACCATGTCCACAGGGCCGGGGTGCCATTTTCCCTAGGGCCTCCGGGGGGGTGGGGGGGGGGGAGTGTGTCTATGGTCTAGGAGCCAGGGCCCACCAAAGATGAATCCGACCCAGGCTCTGGTACATCTCTGCAGCGCTGCCGGCCGGTTCCCCCACCTCTTGGTCCTCAACCCAACTAGACCCGCTTCCCGACGGCTGGTTGCCCCCCGGCCAGCCCCGCTCCCTCCAGCCCCCTCCCAGCCAGCCCTGCTTCCCGGCGGCCGGTTCCCCCCCACCCCCTCTCTTCCAGCCAGTCCCGCCCCCTCCCCCCCCCCGGCCCCTGCTGTTCGGTATTTTTTTTAAACCATCTGGTAACCCTAGCAGGTGGGGGTGAAAAGTGCATGGAAATGCCTGCACAGGCGCGTCTGGGAATGAGATGCTGCTCTAACATCTCTGCCTCTGTTCACTTCCAGCCCCTGCCTCGTGGCGCTGGCCCCCCCGTGGCCTGGGAGGGCTCCCCAGGCGCACCATGGCCCGGCATAGCAAGCTGCAGAAGCACGTCCTGAGCCTATACAGGCAGTTCCTGCGCGCCGGCCGGGAGAAGCCGGGATTCCTGCCTCGCATCCAGGCCGAGTTCCAGAAGAACGCCAGCATCCCCCGGGCCGACGTGATGCACATCGAGTATCTGCTCCGCCGTGGCCAGAGGCAGCTGGCGCAGCTCCGAGACGCGAACACCAAACAGATGGGCACCTTTGTCCAAGCCAAACCGGAGGAGCAGTGACCCCTGCTGGTTGGCGCAAGCGTCTGTCTTGTACTGGGACGGTTGGGGGTGAATTCACAGATCAGCCTTCCTGGTTCTCACATCCCTGTGCACCCCTCGTGTCCAAACACAGGTGCCTGGCTTGGCATTTGCTGAGCTAAGGTGTCTTTATTGGCAGCCAAGCTTTTAAACAGTTCAGGTGTGGATGGGTGATCTGGAGGAGATGCTCTTGTTTCCAGGACCTGGTACACAATTCATTCTACCCCTGCTGGCTCCTCTCTTTGGGTATGTCTACACTACAGCGCTAGTTCGAACTAAGCTAATTCGAACTAACGGGTCTAGAACTAAAAACTAGTTTTGCTAATTCGAACTAGCAAGTCCACATTGAGTGGACTCTGAACAGGGCTTAAGGATGGCCGGAAGCAGTGCCAGCAGGGCATCAGAGGAGGACTTAGAGCGTGGAGATGCAGTCTCAGGCTAGCCGAGGGCTGCGCTTAAAGGGTCCCGACCCCCACCCCGGACAGACAGTTCTAAGGGGTGCCCCGCTTGAAAACCAGTCCTGGCTTGGAGTGCCCGGAGTACCCACACTGGGCACATCACACCACTCAGCCATCAGCCCGGCTGCACTTGCCACAGGCTGCCATCTGGGGAGAGGGGGTAATCGGGGGGCTGCAGGAGAGCTTCCACCCCCAGAAGCCTGCAGAGCCAGCCCAGTCCTCCCCATCGGGGGCTCGTACCCCATT
Organism: Pelodiscus sinensis; assembly: GCF_052426305.1. Classification (NCBI taxonomy): domain Eukaryota; kingdom Metazoa; phylum Chordata; order Testudines; family Trionychidae; genus Pelodiscus; species Pelodiscus sinensis. The sequence continues at coordinate 6,638,905 of NC_143069.1, forward strand.
CCTCCCTCACCTCCTTCCACTTACCCTTCCCTAGCCCCCCTTCTTATTGATGTACAAAATAAAGATAACGTTTCTTCCAACATTGACTCTGTCTTTATTGAACAAAACTGGGGGAGACTGGGAAAAGGAGGTGGGAGAGGGGAAGATTAAGGCTGGGAGAGGGGAGGGCAACTAACATGATAAGGGGTTGGGAACAGGTCCCAGATGAAGAGAGGCTACAGAGACTGGGGCTGTTCAGCTTAGAAAAGAGGAGACGGAGGGGGGACAGGATAGAGGTCTCTAAAAGCAGGGGTTGGGTGGAGAGGGTGCATTGAGAAAAGTTCTTCCTGAGTTCCCATAAAGAAGGACTAGAGGACACCAAAGGAAAGGACTGGGTAGCAGGCTTGAAACTAGTAAGAGAAAGTTGTTCTTCTTGACAAAGCAAATAGTTAACCGGTGGAACTCCTTGCTGCAGGAGGCTGTGAAGGCTACAACTAGAACAGAGTTGAAAGGGAAGTGAGATCAAGTCATGGAGGTTGGGTCCATGGAGTAGTCTTAGCCAGGGGGTAGGAGTGGTGTCCCTGCCCAAAGTTTGTGCAAGGCTGGAGAGGGATGGCACGAGACAAATGGCTTGGTCACTGTCTTTGGTCCATCCCCTCCACGGTCCCTAGGGTTGGCCGCTGTCGGCAGACAGGCTACTGGGCTAGATGGACCTTTGGTCTGACCCAGGACGGCCATTGTAAGCTCAGGGCTCAGGGTCGGGGGTCTCAGTGGACCCCCTTGATTTTCATGCAAACCTGCTCCTGGGTGGCCAGGCTGGCAGCTCTCCTGCCCTAGATGGCCACTTTCCTGTGCCTAGTGCGGAGATCGTGGACGAGGTCCACGATGTCCGCACTAGCCCAGGAATGTACCCGCCTCTTGCGGTCCCGGGCAAGCTTCCGGGAGCCGCCAGCCTGGTCCCGGGAAGAGGGGGTGGGCTGGGGGACATCGGGTGGGTGGCTCTGTGCCGTGCCAGGTGCAGGGTCTGCTGGCTGGGTGCTAGCAGGCTTGCACCTGGCACGGGCACCGTAGCCAGCCCGTGCCCCTTTAAGGGGTCCGGGACCGGGAGGGGGGCATAGAGTTTCCCTGGTGTTGGCCAGAGTGGCCACCAGGGAAACTTGGGGAGGGCTAGCCTCCCACTCGTTCGAATTAAGGGGCTACACAGCCCTTAATTCGAACTAGTAAGTTCGAACTAGGCTTAAGCCTCGTAAAATGAGGTTTTCCTAGTTCGAACTAAGCGCTCCGCTAGTTCGATTCAAATTCGAACTAGCGGAGCGCTAGTGTAGCGGCTATGAATGTTAGTTCGAACTAACGTCCGTTAGTTCGAACTAACATTGTAGTGTAGACATACCCTTCCATCCTTAGCCAAAGAGGAACAAGCCAGTTAGCCCAGGGAAATAAAAGAAAGGGAGAGCGGTGACGGAAAACCCTGTGTCTGTCATTTTTTCAAATGATCTATCTTGCCTAAAAGCCTGTCAGGGATTGGGCTCTGTTGCAGGAGGTGCTGGCGAAACACTCCGTGGATTTGGGTGCTACAATTCCTGAGTGTCGTCCGCCTTCCTGCCCCCTCCCCCCACCGAAGCGCTTTGGAAGGCTCACAAAGGACAGAGACCTGCCTTTTGAAAATCCGACTCCCCACCGGTGTCTCAAGACAGGCGGCTCTCTCTCGCCAAAAACGGAGGCAGCAGCGTGGGATGACAGGCAGCCAGGTCGCAAGGGGAGGTGCTTTTTAGACCAGTTCCCTCCTGGCACTCCGTACTGCTGCCTCTGTATCAGAGGCAGCAGCACAAGCTGGCAGCAGCCCTTGCCTGGGGGCTGGGTCTGAGCTTCTGGACCTGGTGCAAACTGGAACTGAGCGAGGCTGCCTGCCTGCCTGGCTCCTAACACACTGTAAATGCAGAGCCGCAGAGGGGGTAGGTCCCGCACCCAGCGCGAGCCAGGACTGAGACAGCTGGCCCCTGGGGACTATCGAAAAGTCAAGTAACCGATAAGAAATCATGAGGTTAATTGACTACTCAGTGAATATCTAACGTCCCTAATCCCTTTTCATAGTTCCCCTCTGGACTCTCTCTCCTAAAGCATGGCCCTGAGATCTGGACACAGTGCTCCAGCTGAGGCCTCCTCCGTGCCAAATAGCTAGGAGAGTGACCTCCCATGTCTGCCGTACGTCTCCTACCACGCCCCAGGGCTATGCCCTCTTACTGAAGGGCTTTGTGTCTGAGATCGCTTCTCTCCTAGGCTACGTCTACACAACGAGTTTTTTTGGCAACAAATATGCTAACGAGGGACTCTATGACACGCAATGTCATTTGCATATTTTCTGCCGATCCGTTTTTGTGCTCGGGGTTTGTGCGCAAAACCAAGCCATGTGGATGTTTACTTTTTGTGCAAAAAACCCCCTTTTCCCACAAGATCCCTATGCCTGCAAAAAGGCCGACCGATCTTGTGCAAAAAGGGGCTTTTGCCTAAAAAGAAAACATCCACATGGCTTGTTTTTGCGTGTTCTTGCGAAAAAACTTGTGGCGCGTCTACACTCTACGTGTGTTCTTGCAGAAGTAAATTTGCAGTAAAGCATCAGAGAACAGGGCTCCTTGCACAGGAGTTATTCCTCTCCCGACGATGACTAAGCCCCCTTTGTGCAAGAGCTGTTGTGCAAGAAGGCAGCGTGGACGGGCACCAGGGGCTTCTTGAGCAAGACACTTTTATGGCTAAAATGACCATCAGAGCTTTCTTGCACAAGAGAGCGTTCACACTGCCATGGACGCTCTTGTGCAAAAGCCCATGGCAGGGTGGAGGCACTCTTGCACGAGACCTTTTGCGCAAGAACTCCGGCGTGAAACAGCTCTCGTGCAAGAAGCCTGCAGTGTAGGGCAGGGAGCAGCCTATGAGGGAGGGGGAGGGACCCCTAGTAATGGCTCAAACTTCCCAGGGGGGTGGCCAGAGGCAGGACATTTGCCTGGCAGGGTGAGGGGGGGGCGGTGACCTCACAGGGGCTTTGGGCAGCCCTCAGCATATAAGGCAAAGGGCAGGTGGGGAGGTGATGACCTCACAGAGGGACCCACATCTCAGGCTGATAAAAGCGGGGGGCGGGCCCAGGGGACTTTGGAGACCCCCGGTTGCTTTAGCTCTGGTGCGTCTCCTCCTCACGGTTCGTTCGCGTTCTGTGAGTTCCACATCCCGACACCTTTGTGACGAAGGTAAGAGCCCCCAGGGGTTGGATCCCGCCCGGGGCCGGCTGGGTTCCAGGCAGGCCCAGCCCTCGGTCAAGGGCCAGAAGGTGATTCCTCACCTGGGCTGCGTCCTTAGCGCCACTGGGGCTTTCTCCTGGTTGGTTTCCCTTTTCCTCCATCCCCCCACATTTCTGCTCTGTTCTTGCCTCCTCTGTGACCTTCCCTTGCTGCCTCCCCCAGCTTGGGACCCAACAGACTAGCTGAAGGACGGGGGGTGGTTTGCAGGAGCCGTGGGGTGGGGGATGCAGCCCCCATTGTGGGGACTGGGGAGGTGGGGCTGGAACAAGTCTATGCCGGTGTCTTTGGGGAGAACGCTCCACCCCCCACACCTTAGATTCTCCCCTGATTGGCCAAGAAGGGGCTGTTGATGGGCAGGAGACTCGTGGAATGAGGAGTAACGGTAGTTTGAACTAGGAAGCCTAGTTCGAACTACCTAGTTCGTGCCCCGTGTAGCCGCGCTGCACGGGGTTCGAACGAGCGGGGTTTTAAAAATGGCGGCTCCCCGCTTATGCAAATGAAGCCCGGGAAATTCAAATCCCGGGCTTCATTTGCAAGTGCGGTATGCCTACATTACCCTCCTAGTTCGAACTAGCGGGGTAGTGTAGACATACCCTCAGGTCCTTGCAGTGCCTGTGCAAGACCGAACCGATAAGCAAGGGGCCATTTGGGGGCTGGGGGCAGTCGCTCTGGGGAGCTGGAACCCCTGGATTTCGCTCTGCAGGCTGCGCCCCAAGCTCCCCTTTGCTCCCCTCATTTGCAGCATGGCCAAACGTTTTCGGCTGTGGTTCAAGAAAGCCCTGAAGATGGCCCCAGGGCCGGTGGGGAGCAGCTTCTCCGTCCCCGCGGGCGGGGAAGCTGGATCCCACCAGCTCGGGGCGACTCGCCCACCGGCCAGGCCCCCCCGGACCTGGCTCCAGAGGCGGCTGGGCAGGCGGGACCCAGCCCAGCGGGGGAGCCGGGTAGGGTGGCTCCGGGGCCTCCTCTGTGGAGAGAAACACCTGCCCCGGGAGCCCAGCCCCCATTACCACCAGGGGGCATCGCCCTGCCCGGCCCCCGGGGACCTGCCAGTCTCCGGGAGCCCCCAGCCCGTCGCTCCCCGCACCAGCCCCTGCAGCTGTGGGTCCAGGTCCGTCAGCAGCAGCGCCTGGGCCTCCAGCTGCAGCCGGGCCACCTCCTGCAGCCGCTCAGACCCAGGTGAGGGGCCGTGAACACGCTGGGCCCAGGGGCTCACCCAGTACCCGGGGGGGGGGAGGGGCAGCCCCAGTGTCTGCCCCGCACCCTGGGCAATGGATGGGGGCGGGGGCTGCTTGGCTCTCTTGTTCCTGGTGGGGGCTCTGCTGAGGGCGTTGGCAGATGTGAGGGTGGCAGGGGGATGGGTCCCTGCGAGGGGCGTGTGGGGCCCAACCTGCCCTGGGTCCCTGACATGGGGGCGCGTGACCCCTGCTGGCCGCTGGAGTCACCCTGGTCCCTTCCCTCCCGCACAGAGCCCCCCTGCGCCTCGGCGGAGCTCTGCCAGGAGCGGGTGGACTCCCGGGTGGAGGAAGGGGCCATCTACGACATCGAAGAGCAGCTCCACACCCGGGACACGGTAGGAACCTTCTCCACACGGGGGGGACCCGAGATTGTCCGGCCCCTTCCCAGCACGTCCCCCCCTCCGGGAGGGGCTTGTCCCTGGGGATCCCCCTGGGGCCCCTTCTCCTGCATGACCTGGGCCCCCCAAGCTGGGGGCTCTTGTCATGCACCAGCTGGGCCCCCACAAGCCTGAGGCAGCAGTTGGGGGGGAGTGTGGGTGCTTGGACAACCGGCAGCTCCCACCTCCACTCCTGGGAGGCCTGAGCCCTGCAGCTGTCCGTGGGGGGCAGGCAGGCCCCAGGCTCACAGACTCTCTCTGGGGCGCAGAGCCCAGCCGCCCTGCAGCGGTTCCTTCTGGCCGTCACCCCCGCCTGCCTCGCCGCCCTCCAAAGGGGCGAGGACACCCTGGCGCCGCGCTGCTGCAAGGACACCATGATGGCCAGGATCGTTGTAAGCGAGTCGCGGCGGCCGGGAGGAGGGGAGGGGATACGTGGGGTGGACAGGGGTCTGCCTGGGCCATGGCGGCGGGTGGGGGTGCTGGAAACGGGATGGGTGGAGCCAGGAGGGCTGGAGGTGGACATGGGGAGGGCGGGTGGGGATGCTGGAGGAGGGAGGGACACAGAAATGGGGCAGGTCTGGGGTGCCGGACAGGAAGGGGGATTCGGGACAGGGAGGGGTCTCCCCGGGCCATGGGGGGCTGGAAGGGAGCCGAGCGGGCTGCTGGGGATGCGCCTGGGGAGCAGGGATGAGGAGGTTCAGAGGCTGGTCACCAGGGCAGGGAGGGGCAGGAGACGGCCTGGGGACAAGGATTGAGCTGGTCCCGGTTTGGGAGGGGGGTGCTGGGAGGGGCCCTGTGTCGGGCAGGGGGGCTACAGGGCAGCGGGAGGCAGTGGGGTTGGATCCTGCTGGGTGGGGGCGCTGGCCGTGTGAGCGTCTCTTGGGGGCCCAGCCTCACACGCCCCTTTGTCTCCTTGGGTCTCACAGGAGATCATGGAGGACTCGCCCCCCCGCTGGTCTTGGCCGACTGCCTCAACGCCGCCTGCAGCCTCAGGTACCGACCCCCCCCCCCCGCCGACTCCCCCAGAGCAGATCCCCTGGCCAGGGAGTGGGAAGGTCTCTGTCTCCTGCTGCTGAATTAACAGTCTCTGCCCCTCTCTCCTGCCAGCACCTTGCAGCCTCCCCTGCGGGCCCAGCTCCTGAGCCCCCTGCTGACGGCGGCCGTGGGACAGACAGTGTCTGGGGACTGGCAGCAGGAGCCCATCCACACTCAGGTATGTCCCTCCGGGCCCTGCTCCCGGGCTGGGCTGGAGCTCCAGAGAGGAGTGGGGGGCAGAGGGAGGGAAGAAGCTGCAGGTTTGGATCCTTCCCTCCAGGGTTCCCGTTGCTCTCCCGGGGGGCCCGTCCCTTCCACGCCCAGCCTGGGCTCCTCCCTGCTCTGCGAGGCGGCTCAGACCCTGCTCAAGGCTGCACCCCGGAGCCAGCGGGTGGCCTGGATTCCCCAACCCCCCTCTGACCCAGGGCTCCCCCTTGTCTTGCAGCAGTTCATCCGGGCCCTTCCCTACGACCTCCAGGCCCTACTGGCGAGCCTCCTCGCCGAGTCCCCAGACACCGCCCGGCTGCAGCTCATAATGGAGGTGAGCCCCGTGGGGGGGACGGGGCCATTGTCCCTGCTTCCTCGGGGGGGGGCCGAGAGAGGAGCAGTGTCAGTGGCTGGGGGGGGCACAGTCCGAGAGGAGCCCCAGGCTCTGCCCAGAACCGGCACCTCCCTACGGGTCCTGACCTGCCTCTTTCCCCCCCAGCACCTGAGCCCGTGGCTGGAGTCCCGCCTGCCCCAGGAGCGAGCCAGGGCCCTTGGCAGCACCACGGCCCTGCTGGGAGTCGCCACCACCCTCCCGGGGTTTGACGTAAGTGACCTCGGAGCCGGGGGGTCTGGGGCTGCAGGGCGCGGGGCTGGGAGCGTCCCCGGGAGGCAGAGGCAGGGCCGGGAATGGGCCGGGAATGGGCCGGGAATGGGCCGCGTTCTCCTTTCCCCGGGGAGGGGCGACCCTGGGCCCTTCAGGGGGGCTCTTGAGGGACTGGGCCTGGGGACTGGGGAGTGGCCGTCAGTGGATCCCCTTGTTCCACCCCCGGAGTGACCCTTCAGTTGGGGCCATTGCTCAGGGTTGTCTCCTCGCAAGGCCGGCCCCGCCCCGCCCCGGGAGGTGTCTCTGTCCGTCCCCCGAGCTCAGACCCGCCTCGGCGGCCATTTGCATGGGACGTGCAGCCCCAGGATGCTGAGGGACCCCCCCTCTTCTCTCCCCTCAGAACTCCGCCGACTGGCCGAGGATGGGTCACCACGTGGCCCAGCTGGGCCTTTTTATTTCGGACCCATCCGAAGACGTCAGCCGGCTGGCCCGGGAGGGGGTGCACAGCCTGTATCAACTCCTCCTGCACCACAGGGGTAAGGAACCCAGCCGGGACCTGGGCCCCAGGGACACCCTGAGGGTGCCGGCGGCGGGGGGAGGGGACCCAGCCCTTTTCCCCCAGACTGGCCCAAGGGGGGATGCGTCCCTCTGTGTTCCCCTTCTGCCCCCTGTGCCCCTCCATTTGCCCAGGGATGCCTGCAGGGACCCGTGGGAGGGGAAGGGCTCAGACCTGCCAGCAGAATGACCCTGTTGTGTCTCTTGCAGGCCTCAACATCCACCAGGCAGAGGACCTGTGGTGCAGACACTACTACAAAGAAAGATGGGTCCTGGCTCACAGCAACAGCGTGAGGGTGGGAGAGGTAAGGACGCGCTGCCAGGGCAGGGCAGGGCTCGGGGGTGGGGCTGGCTGGGGCCCTCGTGGGGGTAGGAGGGTCTTGGGGGCAGGAGGAAGCTGTGACCTGGGGCAGGGGTTGGGGTGCCGGGTGAGGAGAGCGTCTGGGTGCAGGGTCTGGAAGGGAGTTTGGGGGAGGAGGAAGCTGTTTTAGCCCCAGGAGTTGGGGCCGGGCTCTGGGCCGTCAGCTGAAACCTCCTGTGCTCTTGATTCCAGGTCTTTGGGCAGCTCTTCACAGCAGAGCAGGAGAATTGCTTTTTGGACAAGGCTCTGCTCGCTGCCCGCTCCCCCCTGCGGCGCCCCAGCCAGGCCGGGCTGGTCCTGGCCCACGCCCTGCATGGGCAGGCCCATCAGCTCCTGGAATACATGGTGAGCAGCCGGAGCAGATCAGGAGAGTGGGGCAGGGCCAGGGTCTCCTTCCCATCCCCTCAGGGAGTCCCCCGCCCCTTTCCTCAGGCTGCCCCCACCCCACGTCCCTGCTGGCAGAATCCCTCCTGCCCCTGCGAGCGTCCCTGGGGGTGGGGGAGGCTCTGAACACAGAAACTGTCCTAGGAGGCGGGAGGGGGCCGAGGTGTCAGGAGCTCTGGGGGGGGGGGGGTCAGGAGCTCACCCTGCGGGCCTGACGGGGGGTGACCAGAGAGCAGGGGGAGGAGGGTGGAAATGCTGGGGGGCCAGTTCCCCTGAGTCCCCAGGGATGAATGTGACGGATTCTGCTTCCCTTGCAGCAGGAAGACAGCCAGTGAGAGCAGCAAGAGCTGAGGAGCCAGCAGCTGCGTCCCCCTCCCCCCAACCCTCCCAATTGTATAGAATTGTATTTACATTCTCATTAAACAATGTTTCAAAAAACATTTGGATCAGGCTTGGTCAATAATTTTTAATGGGGGGGGGCCATTTTGGCAACTGATCAAGGGCCACATTTCTACCGAGGGGTTTGGGGTCTGGGACGGGGCGGTTGGGTGCAGAAGGGAGCTTAGAGTAGGAGCCTCGTTCGCCCTGAGATGGGGACACTGTGCAGACGCGACTCTTGCACCTACAGCAGGGCCTTGTCGTGGTGAGAACGCCAATGAGCACTTCAGTGGCGGTTACCTTCCTACCTCCCATTGACGTTCCATGGGAACTGAGCACCTCACTTTGTACCTTTCACCATCACACCTCCCGTCCTTTGGCCAAGATCCATAAAGCTACATAAAACCCACCTGCAAGCAGCTTTATGGATCTAGGCCAAAGGACAGCGCTCATGTAACCCACACACCTACTGGGTGGGTTGTACTGTCCCAGCCAGTGGCACGGAGACCACATGCAGCGACAGTGACTGGGCTCTGCAACTTTAGCGGCTTTTACCTCATGCAGTAGAGGAGGCTCCAGACTTACAACCCAGGTAACAGAACTTTTGCGTTCTCCTCCAGCAGCAGGCGCTCCTACACAGCTGGACTGAGTACAACACCTGCAAATAACCCAGGGTATGTCTACACTACCCCGCTAGTTCGAACTAGGAGGGTAATGTAGGCATACCGCACTTGCAAATGAAGCCCGGGATTTGAATTTCCCGGGCTTCATTTGCATAAGCGGGAAGCCGCCATTTTTAAATCCCCGCTGGTTCGAACCCCGTGCAGCGCGGCTACACGGGGCACGAACTAGGTAGTTCGGACTAGGTTCCTATTCCGAACTACCGGTACACCTCATTTCACGAGGAGTAACGGTAGTTCGGAATAGGAACCTAGTCCGAACTACTTAGTTCGAGCCCCGTGTAGCCACGCTGCACGGGGTTCGAACCAGCGGGGATTTAAAAATGGCGGCTCCCCGCTTATGCATATGAAGCCCGGGAAATTCAAATCCCGGGCTTCATTTGCAAGTGCGGTATGCCTACATTACCCCACTAGTTCGAACTAGCGGGGTAGTGTAGACATACCCCCAGTTAGTTAATGCAAGCATAAAGATGCAGATGGACCAGATGCAACCATTCATTAACTTCCAGGCCAGAGAGGGCCATTGTGATCTTCAGTCTAGCCTGGCATCCTATGAAGTGCACACAGGCCCTTCTCTTCCACTTGTTTAAACAGAGGCACCCTGGGGCACCTTAAAGACTAACACGTGTATTTGGGCATCCGCTTCCAGGGGTAAAAACACTTGCACCTGCTTTTCCTCCGCAACAGCTGATGCCCAAATAAATCTTCAAGGTGCCACAGGACTCCTTGTTAGTACTGACTATTGGGGTTGCCCCTCTAAGGCTATGTCTACACTGCAGGCTTTTTGCACAAGAACAGCTGTTCTTTCGCAAAAACTTGCAGAGTGTCTACACTGCGTGCGTGTTTTTGCACAAGTATTACAGTACAGCATCAGCAAACAGGGCTTCTTCCGGAAGAGTTATTCCTCTCCCTACGAGGAATAAGCCCTCTTGCACAAGAGCTCTTCCAGAAGGCGGCAGTGTAGACAGGCAACATGAATTTCTTGCGCAAAAAACCCCTACGGCTAAAATGGCCATCAGAGCTTTCTTGTGCAAGAGAGTGTCGACACTGCCATGGATGCTCTTGTGCAAAAGCACATCTCTTCCACAAAAGCACATGGCAGTGTGGACACGCTCGTATGGAAGACCTTTTGCACAAGAACTCTTCTGCAAAACAGTTCTTGTGCAAGAAGCCTGCAGTGTAGACAGAGCCCACGAGTTTCAGAGGGGTAGCTGAGTGAGTCTGTAACAGGAAAAACTTAAAACACAACATATAGTCACCTTAAAGATTAACAAACCGTGTCGATGGGATCATGAGCTTTCCTGGGCATAGCCCACTTCTTCAGATGACTGGAGTGTTGTATGTCCAGAACCAAAATGAACAGGGGAGGAAAAAATGGGAGGGGGGGAAAGGAGGCAGGGGGTATGTAAATATCACAGGGAAAACCCAGCTGGTATGTAACAGGCACCACTGATAAGAGTTGTTGGGAATTTCCCAGGAACCGATCGGGGTTTCTTAGGAACAAGTTTAAAAAGGGGTGAGAATCGGGGTGAACTGGGTGGATGCCTGGGTGAGGGTTGTGTCGAACAACGCAGGGAGGGAAAAGCAGGAGCGTGGGGCGTGAGGGCAGGTGAGCGCTGCGGTGAAAGCCACGTGCGCAGGCCGGGCCGGGCCGGGCCCCTCTCTCCTCCAGCTGACTAGCAACTTGCAACTTCCACTGCCGGCCCAGGTGGCCCTCGAAGGGCAGAGCTTCCCCTTCCCTGCGCCCGCCCCTGGGGCCCTCCAGCCAATGGGAAGCGAGGGCTAAGGTTGCTGGTGTTTCAACATTCGGAGCCGGCTGGCACAGCTGCTTCCGCGGGCCCGGGGGCTGCGAGCAGGCAGGAGGCGGAGGTGAGGGGCGGGGGGCGGTGACTCCTGGCCCCTCAGCGCAGGGGGGTCCGGGTCCGTCCGGGGTTACCAGGCCGCGCGCTCCCCTCGCTCTTGGAGGCGACGCTGGTGCCAGTGTCTGCTTCAATGCGACCCTACAATAACAAGCCCCAATCGGCCGAGTCGCTGCTTGTTTCACCTCGTGTCCCCCTGCGCTGCAGAAATCCCGCCTGTGCTGGGCCAGCCCCGAGGCACGGGGTTGCCCCTGGATTGTAAGCAAGCTGCCCCCTTCTCCCCCATGCTCCCCATTCCCTGAATATCAGTCCTGCCCCCGCAGCCTGCACAAATCTTCATCCTTTAGGACCAAATAGGAAGGGGAGGGGGCGAGGGATTATTTTCTTTATTCCCACCCCCCCTAACGGAAGGAGCTGTTCTCTGTGTCTGTGTTTACAAACCAAGGAACGTGTTTCTCCCTGGTTTGGGTTGGGGGTTTTTTTTGCCTGTTTCTTGACAAGATTGATTGAAATGTTGGTCTGACTGGAGCAGTCCCCAAGTTTAGCGCCCTGCCCTGAAGCAGGACGAAGTCAACCAAGACCTATGGGTTTGTCTAACCCTGTCTAATTCTTTCTTCCCACCCATGCTTCCCCAGAAGGGATCAGACAGGCTGTACACAGCGGGTGTTTAAGTCTCAGCTTGACAAAGCCCTGGCCGGGTTGATTTAGTTGGGATTGGTCCTGCCTAGAGCAGGGGGCTGGATTTGATGACCTTCTGAGGTCTCCTCCAGCTCTATGATTCTATGATTCCCTCCCCTTTCCTTCACCAGCATTAATATCCTTTTGCAGTGAGTTCCAGAGGTTGATTATACACTTCAAAATACGTCCGTTTTAACTAGAGCTGGAAGGAAGTTTTCAGAGGGGGTGTTTTTCCATTGGAAAACGCTGATTTTAGTGACCTTTTGTTTGGAAGGGGAAAACTCCACCATTTCAGAACATTAAAATGTAGTTTTCCATTCCTGAAATGACTCTTTGTTTGGTCTCTTTAAAGTTTATCTTCCGTAATCCACTGTAATAAATTTTTAAAAAGTCAAAATCTAAACAAAATGTGAATTTATTTGCAGAACTGTGATCAGGAAAAAAAAGTCAATATCCTGGAATTTCTAGTCCCAGTTCAACCCTACTTTTAGCCACCTTGGTGCCAGGGATGTAAAATCTCATTTAATTAGCTAACCAGTTAAACAATACGTTGAACCAGTTAACCGATTAAATGGGACACGTAGGGCGAGTGGTCCCCCTGCGTGTTAAAGATGGGCTTGGAGCAGCCCCCACACCTACCCCCGTGGCACACTGCTGTGACTGCTGAGCAACCCTACCCATGGTGTGCCAGAGTGCCCTCTGCCTATGGCTGGTGGAGGGCTGCTCCAGCCCCCTCTGGTTAACCATAACCGGCTTACTGGTTAACCATTCACTTCCGAACTTGGTGTCCCCACTGCTAACATTAGGACAGTGGTCCTCAACACGGTGCCCGCATTTGTATGCGCCCGCCAAGTGCTCAGGGCTGGCCTGGCCCCGGGCACGTGGCACATGTGCGGTGCCGGAGCTGGCCCCGGGCGCATGGTGCACGGTGAGCGCCGGCCCCGGGGGCGCCGCAGATTGGCTGCCCGCGCTATGGCCACGTGGTGCATGGGGGGAGCGCAGGCCCCGGGCGCGCGGCACTTGCAGGGTGCGCCAGCCCTCAGTGCGCAGCACTTCGAGAGCACCGGCCCCGGGCGCGCGGTGCTTGGGGGGGAGAGTGTCAGCGCCAGCGCAGGCCCCGGGCGCGCGGTGCTTGGGGGGAGAGCGCCGGTCCCAGGCGTGCGGCGCTTGGGGGGCCCGGCCCTGGGCGTGCGGTGCTTGTGGGGGGGGGCGGCCCTGGGAATGTGGCTATGGGGGGGCCCTGCCCGGGAATGTGGCTATGGGGGGGTCCCCGCCCCCGGGTGCACAATGGGGGTCCCCGCGCCAGGGCGCCCTGCGAGCAAACGGCCACGCCCCTTGGCGCCGGGAAACCTCAAATGGTTGGGGACCACTGCATTAGGAGAAGCCGTTGGCTGCCTGCCCCGCCCTGCCCCATTCCTTCTTTTACATTCCCCTGCTCCCATGGGGGTCACGCTGCCCCCCTTTGAGAGCTGATGCTGAAAAGTGCTGGGAAAGCTCGGGGCGATTATCTGCCTGACCCCGGTGAATAGGAGCTGGCAAAGGCCCTGAAGTGTGACAGACCCTGGAGCTGTGACCAGCCCTTTCACCCAGCAGGATGTGCCGAATGCCCCAGGGGACCAAGGGATGGTGGGCGTGGCACTTCAAGCACACCTTGATTTTCTTCTGTCAGGGCTGGGGCATGGGACCGTCCAGGCTGGGTTCCTGTGATTTCCCGCGCGTGCTGGGCGGATGGTTTCCTGTCCAGTGCAGATTGCCGCTGGTGCGGGACCTCTGCATATAAACGCTGGGTAAGTCCTGGTGGGTTTTTAATGGGCAGTGTCATGTGGTTTGGTAACTCAGGGTGCCCCTGTATAAAACTATGGGACACCAACATCTTGAATACTGTGTACAGATGTGGTCTCCTCACCTCAAAACAGATATTTTGGCCTTGGAAAGGGTTCAGAAAAGGGCAACTAACATGATTAGGGGTTTGAAACGGGTCCCATATGAGGAGAGGTTAAAGCGATGGGACTTTTCAGTTTAGAAAAGAGGAGACTGAGGGGGGATATGATAGAGGTCTATAAAAACATGAGTGGTGTGGAGAGGGTGAATCAAGAAAAGTGATTTATTAGTTCCCATAATAGAAGAACTAGAGGACACCAAATGAAGTTAATGGGTAGCAGGTTTAAAACTAATAAAAGAAAGTTCTTCTTCACACAGCGTGTAGTCAACCTGTGGAACTCCTTGCCAGAGGAGACTGTGAAGGCTAGGACTATAACAGGATTTAAAGAGAAGCTAGATAATTTCACGGAGGTTAGGTCCATAAAAGGCCATTAGCCAAGAGATAGAAATAGTGTCCCTGGTCTCTGTTTGTGGAAGGCTGGAGAAGGATGGCAGGAGACAAATCGCTTGATCATTGTCTTTGGTCAACCCTCTTTGGGGCACCTGGTGCTGGCCACTGTCAGCAGACAGGCTACCCAGTACTGCCGTTCTTATGTTAGGGTTCTTGGTTGGGGCACAGGGCAGAGCCCATCGGTTCAGAGCTGCTAAGAGCAGAGTTATTTGCACTTACATCCCAGCCAGACTCCCTCGTATCCCCTAACACAGGGCTGGGGGGATCCTTTTTTGGGTCGGGGGCCACAGAGAAATCCGTCGGGCCTTGTAGGAGTTGGGCGGCAGGAGTGGAGCTTAGTGCCTACGGGGCCAAGGGAAACAGAGAGGGCACCATGTCCACAGGGCCGGGGTGCCATTTTCCCTAGGGCCTCCGGGGGGGTGGGGGGGGGGGAGTGTGTCTATGGTCTAGGAGCCAGGGCCCACCAAAGATGAATCCGACCCAGGCTCTGGTACATCTCTGCAGCGCTGCCGGCCGGTTCCCCCACCTCTTGGTCCTCAACCCAACTAGACCCGCTTCCCGACGGCTGGTTGCCCCCCGGCCAGCCCCGCTCCCTCCAGCCCCCTCCCAGCCAGCCCTGCTTCCCGGCGGCCGGTTCCCCCCCACCCCCTCTCTTCCAGCCAGTCCCGCCCCCCCCCCCGCCCCGGCCCCTGCGGTTCGGTATTTTTTTTAAACCATCTGGTAACCCTAGCAGGTGGGGGTGAAAAGTGCATGGAAATGCCTGCACAGGCGCGTCTGGGAATGAGATGCTGCTCTAACATCTCCGCCTCTGTTCACTTCCAGCCCCTGCCTCGTGGCGCTGGCCCCCCCGTGGCCTGGGAGGGCTCCCCAGGCGCACCATGGCCCGGCATAGCAAGCTGCAGAAGCACGTCCTGAGCCTATACAGGCAGTTCCTGCGCGCCGGCCGGGAGAAGCCGGGATTCCTGCCTCGCATCCAGGCTGAGTTCCGGAAGAACGCCAGCATCCCCCGGGCCGACGTGATGCACATCGAGTATCTGCTCCGCCGTGGCCAGAGGCAGCTGGCGCAGCTCCGAGACGCGAACACCAAACAGATGGGCACCTTTGTCCAAGCCAAGCCGGAAGAGCAGTGACCCCTGCTGGTTGGCGCAAGCGTCTGTCTTGTACTGGGACGGTTGGGGGTGAATTCACAGATCAGCCTTCCTGGTTCTCACATCCCTGTGCACCCCTCGTGTCCAAACACAGGTGCCTGGCTTGGCATTTGCTGAGCTAAGGTGTCTTTATTGGCAGCCAAGCTTTTAAACAGTTCAGGTGTGGATGGGTGATCTGGAGGAGATGCTCTTGTTTCCAGGACCTGGTACACAATTCATTCTACCCCTGCTGGCTCCTCTCTTCGGGTATGTCTACACTACAGCGCTAGTTCGAACTAAGCTAATTCGAACTAACGCGTCTAGAACTAAAAACTAGTTTTGCTAATTCGAACTAGCAAGTCCACTTTGAGTGGACTCTGAACAGGGCTTAAGGATGGCCGGAAGCAGTGCCAGCAGGGCATCAGAGGAGGACTTAGAGCGTGGAGATGCAGTCTCAGGCTAGCCGAGGGCTGCGCTTAAAGGGTCCCGACCCCCACCCCGGACAGACAGTTCTAAGGGGTGCCCCGCTTGAAAACCAGTCCTGGCTTGGAGTGCCCGGAGTACCCACACTGGGCACATCACACCACTCAGCCATCAGCCCGGCTGCACTTGCCGCAGGCTGCCATCTGGGGAGAGGGGGTAATCGGGGGGCTGCAGGAGAGCTTCCACCCCCAGAAGCCTGCAGAGCCAGCCCAGTCCTCCCCATCGGGGGCTCGTACCCCATTCCTCCCTCACCTCCTTCCACTTACCCTTCCCTAGCCCCCCTTCTTATTGATGTACAAAATAAAGATAACGTTTCTTCCAACATTGACTCTGTCTTTATTGAACAAAACTGGGGGAGACTGGGAAAAGGAGGTGGGAGAGGGGAAGATTAAGGCTGGGAGAGGGGAGGGCAACTAACATGATCAGGGGTTGGGAACAGGTCCCAGATGAAGAGAGGCTA
The DNA here is from genome assembly GCF_052426305.1 of Pelodiscus sinensis. Taxonomy (NCBI): domain Eukaryota; kingdom Metazoa; phylum Chordata; order Testudines; family Trionychidae; genus Pelodiscus; species Pelodiscus sinensis. Next base: position 6,654,926 of record NC_143069.1, read on the forward strand.
CAGAGACTGGGACTGTTCAGCTTAGAAAAGAGGAGACGGAGGGGGGACAGGATAGAGGTCTCTAAAAGCAGGGGTTGGGTGGAGAGGGTGCATTGAGAAAAGTTCTTCCTGAGTTCCCATAAAGAAGGACTAGAGGACACCAAAGGAAAGGACTGGGTAGCAGGCTTGAAACTAGTAAGAGAAAGTTGTTCTTCTTGACAAAGCAAATAGTTAACCGGTGGAACTCCTTGCTGCAGGAGGCTGTGAAGGCTACAACTAGAACAGAGTTGAAAGGGAAGGGAGATCAAGTCATGGAGGTTGGGTCCATGGAGTAGTCTTAGCCAGGGGGTAGGAGTGGTGTCCCTGCCCAAAGTTTGTGCAAGGCTGGAGAGGGATGGCACGAGACAAATGGCTTGGTCACTGTCTTTGGTCCATCCCCTCCACGGTCCCTAGGGTTGGCCGCTGTCGGCAGACAGGCTACTGGGCTAGATGGACCTTTGGTCTGACCCAGGACGGCCATTGTAAGCTCAGGGCTCAGGGTCGGGGGTCTCAGTGGACCCCCTTCATTTTCATGCAAACCTGCTCCTGGGTGGCCAGGCTGGCAGCTCTCCTGCCCTAGATGGCCACTTTCCTGTGCCTAGTGCGGAGATCGTGGACGAGGTCCACGATGTCCGCACTAGCCCAGGAATGTACCCGCCTCTTGCGGTCCCGGGCAAGCTTCCGGGAGCCGCCAGCCTGGTCCCGGGAAGAGGGGGTGGGCTGGGGGACATCGGGTGGGTGGCTCTGTGCCGTGCCAGGTGCAGGGTCTGCTGGCTGGGTGCTAGCAGGCTTGCACCTGGCACGGGCACCGTAGCCAGCCCGTGCCCCTTTAAGGGGTCCGGGGCCGGGAGGGGGGCATAGAGTTTCCCTGGTGTTGGCCAGAGTGGCCACCAGGGAAACCTGGGGAGGGCTAGCCTCCCACTCGTTCGAATTAAGGGGCTACACAGCCCTTAATTCGAACTAGTAAGTTCGAACTAGGCTTAAGCCTCGTAAAATGAGGTTTTCCTAGTTCGAACTAAGCGCTCCGCTAGTTCGATTCAAATTCGAACTAGCGGAGCGCTAGTGTAGCGGCTATGAATGTTAGTTCGAACTAACGTCCGTTAGTTCGAACTAACATTGTAGTGTAGACATACCCTTCCATCCTTAGCCAAAGAGGAACAAGCCAGTTAGCCCAGGGAAATAAAAGAAAGGGAGAGCGGTGACGGAAAACCCTGTGTCTGTCATTTTTTCAAATGATCTATCTTGCCTAAAAGCCTGTCAGGGATTGGGCTCTGTTGCAGGAGGTGCTGGCGAAACACTCCGTGGATTTGGGTGCTACAATTCCTGAGTGTCGTCCGCCTTCCTGCCCCCTCCCCCCACCGAAGCGCTTTGGAAGGCTCACAAAGGACAGAGACCTGCCTTTTGAAAATCCGACTCCCCACCGGTGTCTCAAGACAGGCGGCTCTCTCTCGCCAAAAACGGAGGCAGCAGCGTGGGATGACAGGCAGCCAGGTCGCAAGGGGAGGTGCTTTTTAGACCAGTTCCCTCCTGGCACTCCGTACTGCTGCCTCTGTATCAGAGGCAGCAGCACAAGCTGGCAGCAGCCCTTGCCTGGGGGCTGGGTCTGAGCTTCTGGACCTGGTGCAAACTGGAACTGAGCGAGGCTGCCTGCCCGCCTGGCTCCTAACACACTGTAAATGCAGAGCCGCAGAGGGGGTAGGTCCCGGACCCAGCGCGAGCCAGGACTGAGACAGCTGGCCCCTGGGGACTATCGAAAAGTCAAGTAACCGATAAGAAATCATGAGGTTAATTGACTACTCAGTGAATATCTAACGTCCCTAATCCCTTTTCATAGTTCCCCTCTGGACTCTCTCTCCTAAAGCATGGCCCTGAGATCTGGACACAGTGCTCCAGCTGAGGCCTCCTCCGTGCCAAATAGCTAGGAGAGTGACCTCCCATGTCTGCCGTACGTCTCCTACCACGCCCCAGGGCTATGCCCTCTTACTGAAGGGCTTTGTGTCTGAGATCGCTTCTCTCCTAGGCTACGTCTACACAACGAGTTTTTTTGGCAACAAATATGCTAACGAGGGACTCTATGACACGCAATGTCATTTGCATATTTTCTGCCGATCCGTTTTTGTGCTCGGGGTTTGTGCGCAAAACCAAGCCGTGTGGATGTTTACTTTTTGTGCAAAAAACCCCCTTTTCCCACAAGATCCCTATTTCTGCAAAAAGGCCGACCGATCTTGTGCAAAAAGGGGCTTTTGCCTAAAAAGAAAACATCCACATGGCTTGTTTTTGCGTGTTCTTGCGAAAAAACTTGTGGCGCGTCTACACTCTACGTGTGTTCTTGCAGAAGTAAATTTGCAGTAAAGCATCAGAGAACAGGGCTCCTTGCACAGGAGTTATTCCTCTCCCGACGATGACTAAGCCCCCTTTGTGCAAGAGCTGTTGTGCAAGAAGGCAGCGTGGACGGGCACCAGGGGCTTCTTGAGCAAGACACTTTTATGGCTAAAATGACCATCAGAGCTTTCTTGCACAAGAGAGCGTTCACACTGCCATGGACGCTCTTGTGCAAAAGCCTATGGCAGGGTGGAGGCACTCTTGCACGAGACCTTTTGCGCAAGAACTCCGGCGTGAAACAGCTCTCGTGCAAGAAGCCTGCAGTGTAGGGCAGGGAGCAGCCTATGAGGGAGGGGGAGGGACCCCTAGTAATGGCTCAAACTTCCCAGGGGGGTGGCCAGAGGCAGGACATTTGCCTGGCAGGGTGGGGGGGGGGGCGGTGACCTCACAGGGGCTTTGGGCAGCCCTCAGCATATAAGGCAAAGGGCAGGTGGGGAGGTGGTGACCTCACAGAGGGACCCACATCTCAGGCTGATAAAAGCGGGGGGCGGGCCCAGGGGACTTTGGAGACCCCCGGTTGCTTTAGCTCTGGTGCGTCTCCTCCTCACGGTTCCTTCGCGTTCTGTGAGTTCCACATCCCGACACCTTTGTGACGAAGGTAAGAGCCCCCAGGGGTTGGATCCCGCCCGGGGCCGGCTGGGTTCCAGGCAGGCCCAGCCCTCGGTCAAGGGCCAGAAGGTGATTCCTCACCTGGGCTGCGTCCTTAGCGCCACTGGGGCTTTCTCCTGGTTGGTTTCCCTTTTCCTCCATCCCCCCACATTTCTGCTCTGTTCTTGCCTCCTCTGTGACCTTCCCTTGCTGCCTCCCCCAGCTTGGGACCCAACAGACTAGCTGAAGGACGGGGGGTGGTTTGCAGGAGCCGTGGGGTGGGGGATGCAGCCCCCATTGTGGGGACTGGGGAGGTGGGGCTGGAACAAGTCTATGCCGGTGTCTTTGGGGAGAACGCTCCACCCCCCACACCTTAGATTCTCCCCTGATTGGCCAAGAAGGGGCTGTTGATGGGCAGGAGACTCGTGGAATGAGGAGTAACGGCAGTTTGAACTAGGAAGCCTAGTTCGAACTACCTAGTTCGTGCCCCGTGTAGCCGCGCTGCACGGGGTTCGAACGAGCGGGGTTTTAAAAATGGCGGCTCCCCGCTTATGCAAATGAAGCCCGGGAAATTCAAATCCCGGGCTTCATTTGCAAGTGCGGTATGCCTACATTACCCTCCTAGTTCGAACTAGCGGGGTAGTGTAGACATACCCTCAGGTCCTTGCAGTGCCTGTGCAAGACCGAACCGATAAGCAAGGGGCCATTTGGGGGCTGGGGGCAGTCGCTCTGGGGAGCTGGAACCCCTGGATTTCGTTCATCAGGCTGCGCCCCAAGCTCCCCTTTGCTCCCCTCATTTCCAGCATGGCCAAACGTTTTCGGCTGTGGTTCAAGAAAGCCCTGAAGATGGCCCCAGGGCCGGTGGGGAGCAGCTTCTCCGTCCCCGCGGGCGGGGAAGCTGGATCCCACCAGCTCGGGGCGACTCGCCCACCGGCCAGGCCCCCCCGGACCTGGCTCCAGAGGCGGCTGGGCAGGCGGGACCCAGCCCAGCGGGGGAGCCGGGTAGGGTGGCTCCGGGGCCTCCTCTGTGGAGAGAAACACCTGCCCCGGGAGCCCAGCCCCCATTACCACCAGGGGGCATCGCCCTGCCCGGCCCCCGGGGACCTGCCAGTCTCCGGGAGCCCCCAGCCCGTCGCTCCCCGCACCAGCCCCTGCAGCTGTGGGTCCAGGTCCGTCAGCAGCAGCGCCTGGGCCTCCAGCTGCAGCCGGGCCACCTCCTGCAGCCGCTCAGACCCAGGTGAGGGGCCGTGAACACGCTGGGCCCAGGGGCTCACCCAGTACCCGGGGGGGGGAGGCGGGGGGGGGCAGCCCCAGTGTCTGCTCCGCAGCCAGGGCAATGGATGGGGGCGGGGGCTGCTTGGCTCTCTTCTTCCTGGTGGGGGCTCTGCTGAGGGCGTTGGCAGATGTGAGGGTGGCAGGGGGATGGGTCCCTGCGAGGGGCGTGTGGGGCCCAACCTGCCCTGGGTCCCTGACATGGGGGCGCGTGACCCCTGCTGGCCGCTGGAGTCACCCTGGTCCCTTCCCTCCCGCACAGAGCCCCCCTGCGCCTCGGCGGAGCTCTGCCAGGAGCGGATGGACTCCCGGGTGGAGGAAGGGGCCATCTATGACATCGAAGAGCAGCTCCACACCCGGGACACGGTAGGAACCTTCTCCACACGGGGGGGACCCGAGATTGTCCGGCCCCTTCCCAGCACGTCCCCCCCCCTCCGGGAGGGGCTTGTCCCTGGGGATCCCCCTGGGGCCCCTTCTCCTGCATGACCTGGGCCCCCCAAGCTGGGGGCTCTTGTCATGCACCAGCTGGGCCCCCACAAGCCTGAGGCAGCAGTTGGGGGGGGAGTGTGGGTGCTTGGACAACCGGCAGCTCCCACCTCCACTCCTGGGAGGCCTGAGCCCTGCAGCTGTCCGTGGGGGGCAGGCAGGCCCCAGGCTCACAGACTCTCTCTGGGGTGCAGAGCCCAGCCGCCCTGCAGCGGTTCCTCTTGGCCATCCCCCTCGCCTGCCTCGCCGCCCTCCAAAGGGGCGAGGACACCCTGGCGCCGCGCTGCTGCAAGGACACCATGATGGCCAGGATCGTTGTAAGCGAGTCGCGGCAGCCGGGAGGAGGGAAGGGGATACGTGGGGTGGACAGGGGTCTGCCTGGGCCATGGCGGCAGGTGGGGGTGCTGGAAACGGGATGGGTGGAGCCAGGAGGGCTGGAGGTGGACATGGGGAGGGTGGGTTGGGATGCTGGAGGAGGGAGGGACACAGAAATGGGGCAGGTCTGGGGTGCCGGACAGGAAGGGGGATTCGGGACAGGGAGGGGTCTCCCCGGGCCATGGGGGGCTGGAAGGCAACCGAGCGGGCTGCTGGGGATGCGCCTGGGGAGCAGGGATGAGGAGGTTCAGAGGCTGGTCACCAGGGCAGGGAGGGGCAGGAGACGGCCTGGGGACAAGGATTGAGCTGGTCCCGGTTTGGGAGGGGGGTGCTGGGAGGGGCCCTGTGTCGGGCAGGGGGGCTACAGGGCAGCGGGAGGCAGTGGGGTTGGATCCTGCTGGGTGGGGGCGCTGGCCGCGTGAGCGTCTCTTGGGGGCCCAGCCTCACACGCCCCTTTGTCTCCTTGGGTCTCCCAGGAGATCATGGAGGACTCGCCCCCCCCGCTGGTCTTGGCCGACTGCCTCAACGCCGCCTGCAGCCTCAGGTACCGACCCCCCCCCCCCCCGCCGACTCCCCCAGAGCAGATCCCCTGGCCAGGGAGTGGGAAATTCTCTGTCTCCTGCTGCTGAATTAACAGTCTCTGCCCCTCTCTCCTGCCAGCACCTTGCAGCCTCCCCTGCGGGCCCAGCTCCTGAGCCCCCTGCTGACGGCGGCCGTGGGACAGACAGTGTCTGGGGACTGGCAGCAGGAGCCCATCCACACTCAGGTACGTCCCTCTGGGCCCTGCTCCCGGGCTGGGCTGGAGCTCCAGAGAGGAGCGGGGGGGGGCAGAGGGCGGGAAGAAGCTGCAGGTTTGGATCCTTCCCTCCAGGGTTCCCGTTGCTCTCCCGGGGGGCCCGTCCCTTCCATGCCCAGCCTGGGCTCCTCCCTGCTCTGCGAGGCGGCTCAGACCCTGCTCTAGGCTGCACCCCGGAGCCAGCGGGTGGCCTGGATCCCCCAACCCCCCTCTGACCCAGGGCTCCCCCTTGTCTTGCAGCAGTTCATCCGGGCCCTTCCCTACGACCTCCAGGCCCTACTGGCGAGCCTCCTCGCCGAGTCCCCAGACACCGCCCGGCTGCAGCTCATAATGGAGGTGAGCCCCGTGGGGGGGACGGGGCCATTGTCCCTGCTTCCTCGGGGGGGGGGCCGAGAGAGGAGCAGTGTCAGTGGCTGGGGGGGGGGCACAGTCCGAGAGGAGCCCCAGGCTCTGCCCAGAACCGGCACCTCCCTACGGGTCCTGACCTGCCTCTTTCCCCCCCAGCACCTGAGCCCGTGGCTGGAGTCCCGCCTGCCCCAGGAGCGAGCCAGGGCCCTTGGCAGCACCACGGCCCTGCTGGGAGTCGCCACCACCCTCCCGGGGTTTGACGTAAGTGACCTCGGAGCCGGGGGGTCTGGGGCTGCAGGGCGCGGGGCTGGGAGCGTCCCCGGGAGGCAGAGGCAGGGCCGGGAATGGGCCGGGAATGGGCCGCGTTCTCCTTTCCCCGGGGAGGGGCGACCCTGGGCCCTTCAGGGGGGCTCTTGAGGGACTGGGCCTGGGGACTGGGGAGTGGCCGTCAGTGGATCCCCTTGTTCCACCCCCGGAGTGACCCTTCAGTCGGGGCCATTGCTCAGGGTTGTCTCCTCGCAAGGCCGGCCCCGCCCCGCCCCGGGAGGTGTCTCTGTCCGTCCCCCGAGCTCAGACCCGCCTCGGCGGCCGTTTGCATGGGACGTGCAGCCCCAGGATGCTGAGGGACCCCCCCTCTTCTCTCCCCTCAGAACTCCGCCGACTGGCCGAGGATGGGTCACCACGTGGCCCAGCTGGGCCTTTTTATTTCGGACCCATCCGAAGACGTCAGCCGGCTGGCCCGGGAGGGGGTGCACAGCCTGTATCAACTCCTCCTGCACCACAGGGGTAAGGAACCCAGCCGGGACCTGGGCCCCAGGGACACCCTGAGGGTGCCGGCGGCGGGGGGAGGGGACCCAGCCCTTTTCCCCCAGACTGGCCCAAGGGGGGATGCGTCCCTCTGTGTTCCCCTTCTGCCCCCTGTGCCCCTCCATTTGCCCAGGGATGCCTGCAGGGACCCGTGGGAGGGGAAGGGCTCAGACCTGCCAGCAGAATGACCCTGTTGTGTCTCTTGCAGGCCTCAACATCCACCAGGCAGAGGACCTGTGGTGCAGACACTACTACAAAGAAAGATGGGTCCTGGCTCACAGCAACAGCGTGAGGGTGGGAGAGGTAAGGACGCGCTGCCAGGGCAGGGCAGGGCTCGGGGGTGGGGCTGGCTGGGGCCCTCGTGGGGGTAGGAGGGTCTTGGGGGCAGGAGGAAGCTGTGACCTGGGGCAGGGGTTGGGGTGCCGGGTGAGGAGAGCGTCTGGGTGCAGGGTCTGGAAGGGAGTTTGGGGGAGGAGGAAGCTGTTTTAGCCCCAGGAGTTGGGGCCGGGCTCTGGGCCGTCAGCTGAAACCTCCTGTGCTCTTGATTCCAGGTCTTTGGGCAGCTCTTCACAGCAGAGCAGGAGAACTGCTTTTTAGACAAGGCTCTGCTCGCTGCCCGCTCCCCCCTGCGGCGCCCCAGCCAGGCCGGGCTGGTCCTGGCCCACGCCCTGCATGGGCAGGCCCATCAGCTCCTGGAATACATGGTGAGCAGCCGGAGCAGATCAGGAGAGTGGGGCAGGGCCAGGGTCTCCTTCCCATCCCCTCAGGGAGTCCCCCGCCCCTTTCCTCAGGCTGCCCCCACCCCACGTCCCTGCTGGCAGAATCCCTCCTGCCCCTGCGAGCGTCCCTGGGGGTGGGGGAGGCTCTGAACACAGAAACTGTCCTAGGAGGCGGGAGGGGGCCGAGGTGTCAGGAGCTCTGGGGGGGGGGGGGTCAGGAGCTCACCCTGCGGGCCTGACGGGGGTGACCAGAGAGCAGGGGGAGGAGGGTGGAAATGCTGGGGGGCCAGTTCCCCTGAGTCCCCAGGGATGAATGTGACGGATTCTGCTTCCCTTGCAGCAGGAAGACACCCAGTGAGAGCAGCAAGAGCTGAGGAGCCAGCAGCTGCGTCCCCCTCCCCCCAACCCTCCCAATTGTATTGAATTGTATTTACATTCTCATTAAACAATGTTTCAAAAAACATTTGGATCAGGCTTGGTCAATAATTTGTAATGGGGGGGCCATTTTGGCAACTGATCAAGGGCCACATTTCTATCGAGGGCTTTGGGGTCTGGGACGGGGCGGTTGGGTGCAGAAGGGAGCTTAGGGGTGGAGCCTGGGTGCAGGGGGGGGGGGTATGATCTGGGGCGGTGGATAGGGGTGCAGGGTCCAGGAGGGGGTATGGGCGCAGGAGAGGACTCTGGCCTGGGGGAGGGGCTCTAGAGGGGTGCAGGGTCAGGGAGGGAGCTGTGACCTGGGTGAAGGGGGAGCAGAAGGTTTGGGGGAGGGGGTGCGGGTGCCAGAGAGGAGTCTGGCCTGGGGGAGGGGTGTCGGGGGGGTGCAGGGTCAGGGAGGGAGCTGTGACCTGGGTGAAGGGGGAGCAGAGGGTTTGGGGGAGGGGGTGCAGGTGCCAGAGAGGAGTCTGGCCTGGGGGAGGGGTGTCGGGGGGTGCAGGGTCAGGGAGGGAGCTGTGATCTGAGGGAATGGGGGATGCAGGTTCAGGTGGTCGCCTGGGACAGGCAGTCGGGGAGGGGACGTGGGCGCCAGGGGCAGGCTCTGGCTGCGGAGGTGCCTACCTAGGCAGCTGCGTATGGGGGAGCCCGACTGTCACCTGAGGGGATGGGGGAACTCAATTTTCAACTGTGGGGAATGGAGGAAATACTGTGGAGTGGAGGGAGCGAGATGGGGGGGGCTGAATTGTTCCCGGAGGGGAGATCTCCCTGGCTTGGGGGGGGGGGGGGCGTTTCCAGCAAAGCCCTCACATAAGAGGGGGACAGACGGGGGGAGGGAGAGGACGGGGATGGGCAGGGCAGGTGGAAATGGGGAGGGGCAGGAGAAGGGAAGGGGGAGGAGATGGAGGAGAGCAGGGGATAGGAGTGGGGGCGGGGATGAGGAGCAGGACAGAGGCAGGGCAGTGGTGGTGATGGCTGAGCGATGAGAACAGCTCGCAGGGAGCTTAAAGCCAGCAGATGCTTTTCGGCAGAGTTGCCATTTGCCCTGGCGGCTTTGCCAGAATAGCTGTGCCAGCGGGGGGGGGGGGGCGGGGGGGCTTTTGCCACACACCCAAGCCAAGCCAGCTGTGGCGGCAAAGCCTTGTGATGTAACCTAAGCCCTTGGCAAGGTCGGGATCAACCTGCTCTGACAATTTCTCGGACCGGCGGGATGAGAAACAAGGATCGTGCAGGGAGATGGGGATGACTAGGAAGCGAATCCAGGTGTGGGGGGAATATCCTGGGTTGGAGGGTCAGTCGATACCCCCGCCTGCCACTGTCTGCCGGGGCTCTGCCCGCAAGATGGAACCAACAGCTGAGTTTGCTTTTCTGCCCCGTCGTGGGCACAAAAGGCCCAGAGCAGCCTCCTGCTATCTTGGAGGAAAGGGGCCAAAGTTCAGGAAGCAGGTGCCAGGCTGGGCTGGAATCCGCGAGCTCCGCTTTTGCTTTGCCCTTCCTGGAAGCTGGGCTGCAGGTGAGTGGCGGTTTCATCTCTGCTCTTGGGGTGTTTCTTGTGGGTTCCGAGTGTGGATCTGAGAGGGGCTGCGCAGGGGCAGTGTCATGAACGAGCTGTAAGCGTTACAGCCCCTTCTGCGCAGGCTGGCTCCAGCCTCCCGTCTGTCTCCAAGCCCTGGGGGAGAGGCGGGAGGCCAGCAGCATGGCCTAGTGGAGGGGGCAGGGGGTTGGGCGTAAGAACTCCCGGGTTCTAATCTAATGCCACCTAGTGACTAAGGCACAGAGTTGTGTGTTAGACCCTTGCTCCTCAATTCTGCGCTCACTCTCGCGCTGGTGACCTTGGAGAGGCCTTTCAGGTCTCCCTTTCCCTGTCCATCAAAGGCAGGCAAGTGCGATGTAATGCCCTGGAGCAAGTGCTTTGGGACGTGTCGCACAAGTGTGCCTGGCTCACAAGCGTGTCAGCACAGGTGTGTAAAAGCGTGACGAAGGCTTTGAGATCGATGCCGAAGGCTTGTGAGGCTGTGGCTGGCCAAGTGACAGGGAAATGAAAGGTCAGAGTTTGGTCAGTTAGATTTTATGGTAATACACTGAGACGAAGCACTTTGGGCGTATATACGATAATGTCTTTCCAAGTGCGTTAGTTCAAGCCGTGTCCTAGGAGCCAAGAGGTGAGACAAACATGCTTGGTCCTGTCTCGGTGCAGGGGTGGACTAGATCAGTGCTTCTCGACCAGTGGTACGAGTCCCCTTAAAGGTACTCAAGAGATGTCTGGGGGACACGTCAACACAACTGAAATTTGGAGAAAACTGAATTTTAGTTTTCAGTTTGACAGCGCTTTATTCTTTTTGTACCTTTTACACCCAAAAATGCCATCGCCCGCCCGGCTACGATGCAGTTGTTTAAACAAATGTGTTGCAACGGTAGAAAAAAATTGTGTGTGTCTGAAAACTGTAGGTACTGGGGGTACTTACAAATTTTTTTTTAAAGGGGGTACATTATAAAAAAAGTTTGCGAAACACTGGACCTATCATGGTCCCTTCCACTCAGACTTTTCTATGATTCTGTGACAGGGCTGGGCGATAATTTTCAGAAGGGGGCCACTTAATGGATTTTGGTATGGGGTCATAGGCCGGCTCCACCCACAGAAGGGGCGGAGCCTGAGGCAGAAGGGGCGGTGTTGTGGACTAGCCCACCCTCAGAGTTCTCCGTGGCTGAGGCTTTCAATTAAAAGCACAGAAAAGAGCTCACAGCTTTGCCACTACTGGCAGCTGTCCAGCGTGGCTACAGCTTTTTAAAGGGCTCGTGGCTCCTGCCCCTGCTGTAACCATGAGCCGTGAATCATTTAAAATTGGATCCTGCTGCCTGAGTCCCCACTTAGAATTCGGCGGCATGGGCAGCAGGATCTAAACAGAAAGCGGCCAGATCACAGTGTTTGGTAGGTTGCATCTTACCCAGCCCTGTTCTCTGAGCTGGTTTCGAAACCTCCGTGTCCTCCTTATGGTCTGACAGCTGCAGATTTACTGCCTGTCTCTCCTCTCGTGGCCCAGCCTAGCCGCAGCTAATGGACTAACTCAGGTTAGCATCACCTGCCCTGTCTTGGTGACTCTTCACAGCTGAACGGCCTATAAGGCATCGTGCTGGTCTTCTGATCTCTTGGTGACTCCTCTGCCTTCTGTTTATTTCTTTCTCCCTAGCTGGCCGATCAAGTCAAGCCCTGTCAGTGCGTGAAGGCCCCAGGAATTACAAGTGCGATGGTCTCCCATGCCCAAGGTAATCGGCTGGCTAGTAATGGATGGACTGCTTGGTTATCAGGTTAGGCTGCACAAGCCAGGTCTATGGGACCCCATGGCCAGCTGGCACCTGGTTCACAGCTGTACTAATCTGAAAATGGCTGGAAGACACCACCATCATTAGGCTCCAGAGTCAACAGCACTTGCTCCTCTTGGAGCTACTTGTCCGTGGCAGGCAGCACAGCTTAGCAGCTCATTGGGACGTCTCCTTTCTGTTGTGAGATCTGGGCACTTTAGAATGGCTGTAGCTATTGAAAGCAAAGGCGCACAGCTATAGGCATGTAGTTTCCAGCTTTATTCACCTAGGTGGCTGATTCCAGGAAGCAAGGGTGTGTGTGTATGGGGGGGGGGGAGTCCTGTACAGAGGGTTCCCTGGCCCCTCTGCTTCCATGGCTGTGCAACTGCCACCAGGTGGATTAGAACCTGGGACTTTTGGAGCTTAGGGCAGGAGCTGCTACAGCTTGAGTTATAAGTCAGTTGCCTCTCAGCATAGGCTGAAGAGCTCCCTTGTAATAATTGCTTGCTGGAAGTGGTCTCAGTGCCACTCCATAGGATAGTGACCCACATCAGGTGGGTGGGTTACAGCTGCAGGCCTGCTCCCAGCATGCGGATCTGCTCTCTGGGCGGCGTCTATAACTCTGTGGCTGCAGCCCTGCTCCCAGCATGCGGATCTGCTCTCTGGGTGGCGTCTACAACTCTGTGGCTGCAGCCCTGCTCCCAGGACTGGATCTGCTCTCTGCCCATTGGCGTGCGCAGCACATTTCATTAGGGTGTGCACCCAAAGAATGTTTTTAAATGTACTCTTTGACCCCCATTAGCCACGCCTCTGGAGGTAACACTTTCAGGGCAATATGGACACATGACCAGAAATAAAAGGTGTCATGTGACCTCCCCCCCCCCAAGGACTTTTCCCACCATCCACTTACCAATAGGGATTAGTTTGGCCCTCACCAAACCCCCCTCATGCAACGATCCTGCAATTGCATTAACCCAATGTGTGTGACATTAACTCGGGGGGTGGGGAGGCTGGGGGAAGTGTTCCCTCTAAGAGTTTCCTCCCATGAGCACAATACATTTTGTGTTGTGCACCAGTACTGAGTGTGGCTTGTTTGGATGTGCCATGGTGGCACCCAAGTTATTCATAAATATCTTATGAACCACTTACCTGTCCCCTCTGCTGCCCTGTCTCCTTCCCTTCCTCCATCAGCTCCCCTGGTGCCTACTGCCCCCCCAACCCCTCACCCACCTCTGCTGTCCTGACTCCTGCCCTTCTCACTGCCCTCGGCCTTCCCGAGACCTGCCCCCTCCAGCAGCCTTTCTCTCTCCCCCTGTGCCCACTCCTCCAGTAGCCCCACTCTGACCATGTGAGCTACCCCTCCTCATCCCCTCTTCTAACACCTCCCTCTACACACCTGTCCTGCCTCTCTCCTCTGCTGCTGGTCCCTCCCCTGCAGGTGTCTGCCCTTCTGCTTCACCCCCGGACTCCCTGGCACCTGCACCTTCCCTTACCCTTGCACCCTCTTGGTGCCTCCCCCTTCCCTCACTGCCCCTACCCACTTTGCCCACTCCCTCACCACCCTCTGCCCCCGTTCCCCTCATGCCCCTGTGCCTTTACACGTGCCTTGCTCCATCTCCGCCTTCCTCATGCCCACCCCTTCTTTCAAGCCTTCTCCCAGCACCTCCCCTTCTCCCCTCTAGCCCCCAAAGCCCTTCCCCTCTCCTCTCCTAGCATCATCCTGTCCCCCCCCCCCACTGACACCTCCCCTCCTGTCCTTTTCCTCATTGTCTCCACTTGGCCCCCTGGCATTTGTCTCTCTCCTACACCCTGACCCTTGGTGCCTTCCCCTTTCATCTCCTGACCTGCCACAAACCCCCACCCCGCAGACTCAGGTTCCCAAAGTTCCGGCAGTCCCCATCACTTGGTGCCTGCGCTGGGTCTGACTCGTAGGGTTGCCAGGTAGACCCTCCCCCCAAAAAACGGACACACTTGATCCTGGGCAGGGGGGAGGGAGGAAGAGGGACTGGCTGGGGGGGGGGCAGGAACTGGCTGGAAGGAAGAGGGGATGGGAAGCAGCTCTGGGGGGGAAGGGCCAGATCCTGACCCTGGCCCCCCCTTCTCCCTCCCCGAGGCCAGTCATGCTGCCCCTGACCCCCCCTTCCTCCCTGAGGCCAGTCGCACTGCCCCCGATCCTGACCCCGGCCTCCCCTTCTCCCTCCCCGAGGCCAGTCATGCTGCCTCTGACCCCTTCCTCCCTGAGGCCAGTCGCACTGCCCCCGATCCTGACCCCGGCCTCCCCTTCTCCCTCCCCGAGGCCAGCCCTGCTCCCCAGCTCAGTGCGGGCCCCTGCTCTCTCCTTAGCTCAGTCCCACTCTGCCGACCCTGGCTCCCTCCTGGCTCCCTGCTCTGCCAGTCAGGCTGAACTGGGACTTTAGCCTCTCCCCGTTGTTCCTGGGGACTGTCAGTCTCAGGATCTTGATCTCTCATTTCCCCTGCCTTTCACTGAGTTTCAGTAAGGAGCTAGCGGCAATAATGCCTCTACTTTTTCCCCCACTCCTGTGCGGAATACATTTTGTTATGTGCACCAAGGCATGCACGGATGTGCACTGTTACGTCACGTGGAGTTTCACAGCATGGGAAGAAATCAGTGGAAATACAGAGAGCTTGAGTAGTTGCAAGTGTCCATTTTATTGCATAGCACGGAGCTAGCTAGAAAAAACCCAAACCAGCTGGGCTGACCCCCAGTGACCTAACGCAGTTACTATAACAACAAGATCTATGTCTACACCCAGTACACCACATGCACCACCACTAGAAACACATGCTACCGGCTAGCAAACTGGGCAGCATTTGAATGTCTCCTGGCTGGCCGCCCAAGAGCTCAGCTTGCAGGGAACACTGGCTAACCGTCCCCTTCCACCTGGAGAAGGGAGAGACAGGAAAGCAGCAACAGAGCATCTGCCTGGGGGAAGCCCGAATCCCATGCAGGAGTGGAGCCCTGTTCCTTGTTCCAGGCCCTTGCTAGAGTCCCCTCCCGTAGCTGCAGCTATGGCCGGCAGTTTTAAAAGCGGACTTACGCTGGCCCTGCAACCCGAGCGACTCTGTCAGTGGGTGCTTATCACTCCATCACCTCGAGCTGTTTAACCAGCTTGTTTAACCAAGGAGGGAGGGAAAGGGAAACCTTTGGCCATTTGAGGGTTGCGTGCCAATGGAGGGAAAGGGGATGGATAAAAAGGGGCTGAGCACACGGTACTGCCTCTTTTTAAACCCAGGCCCAAAGATGTCCTGGAATTCTGGGCCACTGGCCTGAAGGAGATGGTCAAACTGCCTGGCAGCTGGACTTTTGGAGTCTTGTTATTCCTGGGCTCCTGGTAGCGATGGCTCCCATTCCAGGGGATTCCTGCCAGGTAGTTTACCTCAGACAGCAGCTTTTATTCCCCCGTGTCACTTCTCCCAGTATCTGAGACTTTGGTCATGGGGATCAAGCATTTAACATGATTCCAAGAGGAACCGGATGGTTCATCTAGCGAGCCAGGCTCACCGATATTTGAGTAGTTAATAAAAATCCCTAGTTGCTGTGTGTAGGTCTAAAAAGGGAAGGTTAGTATCATTAGTCTTATTTTACAGACAGGGAATAACCTCTCCAACCTGTGGGAGAGGCAGGAATAGAACCCAGGTTTCCTGATACCACAGTCAGGGCTTTGTTACCAGGCTACATCCTGTACTAGAAAGGATGGGCCTGAAGCATGGGCCTGGTGTAAGGCCTGAGGCCTGAACCAAAGTAAGCAAGAGTTAGCTGAAGAGAAACAGGCAGGTCGTGTCAAAAGCAGACGGTTGCCTGAAAGTCTTGGGACTTAACCCTAACTGTCTTGCCTGGAAAGGTTGAAACCATAGACAAAAGGTCCTAGAAAGTCTCCAGGAATGCTAGAGAAGCAGGAAGCGAGTTGACAGGAGGCCAGGAAAGAAAATGGAAACAGAATTTGGGGTTTTGAATTGGAAGCAGTGATGTGCCTGTTGTGTGATCATGCCTGGAAGATGTGAATTAAGCCAGGAACCTGGGCAAGCAGAATCCAGCGACTTTCTTGGCTAGGGAAAGACTAAATCTTGGAACAAGAGAGATGTGAGTAGAACAGGGAATTTTTAGTCAGACGCTACTAGGTTATTTTCTTTATTTTTTTAGTTTGTTGGACTTCTTTTTGCTAAGCACATGTAACTATCCCCCTTTACCCTAGAACTCTTCAAACTGAATCCCAGGGAAGCGATTTTCTGTGTTTTAATCTTTCTTTTTTCAGTTTCTTTGTAACACCTAGCAACCAAGTAGATACGCTGGAGGGCAGTAGATATGCTGGAGGGCAGGGATAGGGTCCAGAGTGACCTAGACAGATTAGAGGATTGGGCCAAAAGAAATCTGATGAGGTTCAACAAGGACAAGTGCAGAGTCCTGCACTTGGGATGGAAGAATCCCGAGCATAGTTCAGGCTGGGGACCGACTGGCTAAGTAGCAGTTCAGCAGAAAAGGACCTGGGGGTTACAGTGGATGAGAAGCTGGATATGAGTCAACAGTGTGACCTTGTAGCCAAGAAACCTAATGGCATATTAGGGTGCATTAGGAGGAGCATTGCCAGCAGATCCAGAGAAGTGATTATTCCCCTTCATTCGGCTCTGGTGAGGCCACATCTGGCGTATTGTGTCCAGTTCTGGGGCCCCCACTATAGAAAGGATGTGGACGCATTGGAGAGGGTCCAGCGGAGGGCGACCAAAATGATTAGGGGGCTGGAGCGCATGACCTATGAGGAGAGACTGAGGGATTTGGGTTTGTTTAGTCTGCAGAAGAGAAGAGCGAGGGGGGTTTGATAGCAGCCTTCAACTTCCTGAAGGGAGGTTCCAAAGAGGATGGAGAGAGGCTGTTCACAGTAGTGACGGATGGCAGAACAAGGAGAAATGGTCTCAAGTTACAATGGGGAAGGTCTAGGTTGGATATTAGGAAAAACTATTTCACTAGGAGGGTAGGGAAACACTGAGATGGGTTCCCTAGGGAGGTGGTGGAATCTGCATCCCTAGAGGTTTTTAAGTCTTGGCTTGACAAAGCCCTGGATGGGTTGATTTAGTTGGGATAGGTCCTGCCTTGGGCAGGGGCTGGACTTGATGACTCCTGAGGTCTCTTCCAGCTCTATGGTTCTATGATTCTAAGTAATGTTTCACCAAGTGTATTTGTTTTGTTAATAGACGTCACATTTTTAAAACCATGATCTGATTCCTGCATCCTAGAGGGCGGAAGGTTCTGTATGCACGTGCCTAAGACAGCAAGCCATACTTCTAGGAGAAATTACAGGTTTTCAAGCTCTCTCTGGAGGGAGTGTCAAGGACAAGGAAGGTACCCCACAGGAGGGAATTCTGAAATGCGCCTGTCTGGTTCTCAAAGGGGTTTGTGCATTTGGATGATGGCAGCAACACCAACGCAAGCCTCCAGTGGCAGGGTATTTTAAAGTCTCTTGTGGGCCCCCACCTTCTGCACTTGGAGTGCCAGAGTGGGAAACAGCCTTGACATGACCCCTCTCCAATTTATCAACATCCATCTGGAATTCTGGTCACCAGAGCTGGGCACAGAACTCCAGCAGCAGAAGTTCAAGTGCCGAATAAAGAGGCTAAGTCGGTTCCCCACTCTGGCACTTGGAGTGCAGAAGGTGTGGGCCCAAAAGAGACCTTAAAATACCGTGTCTCTATGGGCTTCTGCTTCAAAACTCCCCAAGGTCACAGATTCCCTGAGCTTAGGAGGGTTGCTGCCTCTACCCAAGTGGAAAAAAACTTTTTCTTCTTGAACGCAGGAAGAAGTCACTTGGGAACGTATTCCAGAAGGGTACCCCAAACTCTTTTACACAAGAGCCAAAAGAAATCTGATGAGGTTCAACAAGGACAAGTGCGGAGTCCTGCACTTGGGACAGAAGAATCCCAAGCATTGTTACAGGCCTGGGACCAACCAGCTAAGTAGTAGTTCTGCAGAAAAGGACCTGGGGGTTACAGTGGATGAGAAGCTGGAGATGAGTCAACAGTGTGCCCTTGTAGCCAAGAAGGCTAATGGCATATTAGGTTGCATTAGGAGGAGCATTGCCAGCAGATCCAGAGATGTCATTATTCCCTTTTATTTAGCACTTGGAAAGAAAAAAAGAAAAATGAAAACAAACTGTAATTTCTGATAGCTGTCCTCTTAGTCTTAGGCAGGTATACACAGACCTCCTATTACTTTCCAGGATACAAAATCAGATCATAGCCTTAAAATAGGTGATTATATTAAGAAAACAAAAAGGTATTCATTTGTAAAGCTGACTTGGCTGCTAGGAGTTATAGCGCAACTGAGAAAAGAACAGATTAAAACACAGACAATTGCATCCCTGGGATTCAGTTTAAAGTTATAGTGGGGAGAGGAGGGGATATGGATTTAGCACAGAGGAGTTTAACCAAACAACAAAACAAAAAAATAACCTGATCGCATCTAAATAAACATTCTCTATCTACTCAAGTATCCACACTTCCAAGGTCCAGTCCAATTCTAGGCCCAGGTATTCTTTTTTTTAGGCATGATGTCCCTGCCCAGTTCAATTCATCCCCCCCCTCATCCCCTTCCGCAGCTCCAGGATTAAACTCACAAAGAAAAACAGCAGACAGATTCCCTTTTAATGCAGATCTGAACTCTTTCTTCTCACTGGTGCTCCTGGCTCCCTGCCAACACTTTCTAGCTAGCTAGGTTTAACCCTTTAGTCACTGAATACTGGGATGTTCAGAAAAGAACAGTGGGCCTCCCATCCATCACAGAAGCGAGACAGCCTCTTTACTCCTGCTCAAGCGTTTCCTGTTTATACATCCCAGAATTACAATAGCTTTTTAAGCCCCAACGCCACAATGGGAGCTCATGTTCTGCTGATTACCCACCATGACCTCTACATCTCTTTTCCCCGCCCTGCAAGTCTGGCCCACAGAACCATGGGAAGTGGCATAGGCTAGCCTGGGCCAGGGCAAAGGAACACGTGGGCCTTTCTCTTCTCCATCTCTCCCTCTGCATTGCACAGCAGGGCGCAGGAGTGCCAGGGGGCTCTGTGGACGCTGTTTGGCTTAATGCCAGCGAAAGCAGGGTCTACAGGAGTACTTACGGGCTCCTAGTGTTAAGAGCTGTGATGTGGTTGCCTCAGCAGCGTGGCTCAGTGCTTCTGTTCTTGGAGCTCTGGTGTTATCAGTGGTCAGTGCAGGTAACGCAGCCTGCTCCTGCTGCAGATCTCGCTGTTATGCACAAAGACCGACCACAGGCACCGTCTGGTGACAGAGGCACTTGGCCAGGTTTATAGCCGTGTAGTCACAGATCTAGTGCCCTGGATTTGCGGTTACGCGTGCACCAACTCAAGTGCTCCAGGACGAGGAGCAATTCAGTCAGTAAGTCTCTGTTGTCCCTTCGGCCATGCAAAGGGGGTAAGGCCAGGCACCCCAATATTTATAGCCTAAAATAAACTTGTCTGGTTTCGGACATTTGTTTGCTCCCTCCCCTTGTACCTAGTACCTTGAACCGAAAAATATTAGCGGAGACACTGTTGAGCATCCACTGCGGATGCGCTCGGTGAGGCTAATCTTCGTGTTTTACCTCATCCCCGTTGCAGGGTTCCAGACCAAGGAGGATATCTACTGCCTCGCTTTAGCGAAGGCCCTGTACACTGTGCCCACGCCAGTGACTGCTGGGTTTTATGCACCATGGGGACATTGCAAAAACCTGCTCTTACACAAAATCAAGGGTGAGTACTGCCCCGGGGAACGTAAGACGGGGAAGGAACCTTGTGGGGATGGGGATTAGTGGATGACAACTATCTCCAAAGAGCCAGAGCCACCCGTACTCATTTGCCGATTATGCAATCGCATAGGGGACCTGAAAATTTGGAGCAGCACTGGGTTTTCATGTCCACTCCACCCACCTGCCTCTTCCTATCCATGGTCTGTGGCTCTGCTTCCTCCAGCAGCAGAAGTTCTAGAAGATCTAGTTAATTTACAAGTGACAAAGTCTGCTCGAGCTACTGGCAGAACATCGACGACATGGTAATGAAGCCATTTAACAGGCATTTGCCAACCTCTGCTAAATGTTTGCTGAATTTACTGTGAGAGTCGACAGGACCTTAGTTTAAAATGTGTTTGTTTATTAGTGTGTGGATGAGGATTATAAAATCACATCGCTAAAAATTCAACATCCATCTGGGCTGCTGTTGGGCAGATGGGCACCAGTTTAATAGTACGGCGTAGGATCCCATCAATCCTAAGGATGGCTTTGCCAAGAGCTACCCATTCTTGATTGCTTCCCAGAAGGGAGGGATTGTGAAGCTGGAAGACCCTTCAGGAGGAGAGATTTAAGGCACTGCCAGGTACCTAACATATCTTCCTCTTTTATCTCAGAGAACATGGAAAACGAATCGAAGAAGAAAGACCAGGAGGAATTTCAGCGGACGCAGAAGATGCAGCGTGACAACACTGGCCGGGATCTACTCAAGCTCCTGTTACTCATGATCTTCTACCGGCCGGTCCTGACGGAGCAGCAGAAGTGGAGAAGGAACGTGAAACACGTCTTCATCCATTTCAGCGCCTGGGAGTACGCGGGCTGCGACCAGCTCTGGGCAGGCCTCATTACCACACTGTGCGACGGCATCGAAAGCCACTTTGGTCTCCTACCCATGAGCATTTACAGGACCATAGACAGGAAATGTAGCATCATCGAAAGACCAGGGGATCAGGAATGGGTTAGCAAGAAGTTCCTCTTCCTCCCGCTGTGGGTGGCTGTGATCCTTTTGATCATGGTAGCTATTGGGGTGGGTGGTCTCCTCCTAGTGTTTGGGATCCCCATCGGGGATGCCTCGGGAGACGCCATAGCTGTCGTGGAAGGCATTGGGGTGACGGCTGTCAGCGTCTCTGCAGCAGCTGCCATACGGCTCACTATCACAGTGGTACGAAACATTATCGTCACCCAGAAGAGCCAGCTGGAGAGACAGATGAACCAGACGGCTCTCAGCGCACAGCTGGGCTTCATGAGCTGCGTGAAAAGCGAAGTCAGGACAATCACTGGGTTCCTGCAGTACATGGAGATCTTCCAGCGGCGGAAGCTGCGGGTGGTGCTGGAGATCACCCACTTGGATACATGCAGCCCTGACAAGGTGGTGGGCGTCCTTGATGCCATGAACATCCTCCTCTCAGACGATGACGCCCCTTTCATCTCCATCCTGGCTGTTGACTCCAGCATCATTGTCGACTGCGTGGAAAGCTCCAAGTATATGAGAGGTATGGCCAACAACGGCTACGAGTTCTTAAACCGCATCGTCACCCTGCCCTTCTCTGTCCCTCGGATGGACTGCGACACCAAGCGGAGGCTGATCAGGAATATCATCGCGCGCAAGGAGCAGCTAGAGGCAGAGGTCGGCTTCCGGCAGGATGGCAAGATGGAAGCCAGCTCTGACTTCCTCAACATCTCTCGCTACCATTCGGCCAACCACGATGCCCAGAATCCAGTTGCAGAGGACAGCCAGATACCTCTCATGGTTGGAACCCCAGCGCTGGGAACCGGCAGCTGCGGGAAAGGTATCCGAGCCAAAGACCTCATTCAAGATGCTTTCGACTACCTCCTGGATGACGCCTTGAAGGAATTCATGACAGACAACGTGGTGCAGATGCGGCGCATCGTGAACACCGTCACCATCACCATCAGGCTGCTGGCGAGTAACATCCCCAAGGATGAAGTGTGTCCGAAGAAGGTGGTGGAATGGGTGCTCCTTGCCAACCAGTGGCCGTGCCGTCTGAGCTGGCTCTTGCAGTGCATCGAGGATGAGGAGCAGAGGAGCCGAATGGGCAGCTGCCATGGAAGCCCGCTCCGCCCCGACATGTCTCTGTGGGAGGTCTACGAGAAGTACATGGAAGAGCTGGACATGCTGAAAGGCCAGATGGAAAAGCTGCTGGAACTGGACCAGGATCCCGAGCTGTTCCACACTTTCCTGTGCGGCAGGTTTCGGGTGGAGGAGGCCCTCTTCTACCTCCCCTTCACGGTCAATTTGGACCCATCCCTGAAAAGACAGATGGAGCTGCAACGTGGCAGCCACAGACTGAAACGGACAAAGAAATTCGACAAGCTCAGCACCTGCACTCTGCTGGGTATGACGGTGGAGGATGTCTGCCGAGAGGTGGGTCACCCTTGGGTTTCCTTCCTTCGAGCAGGGCCAGCTGTCGATAGAATGTCCATGCCTCTTCATCGCAAGAAGCATGTCATTCATGTGACAGCAGCTGCCCACAGATGATGGCTACAGGCAGAGCCATCTTTGCAAATCGTGGGGCCCTGAATAATTGAGGGCCCTTCTGCAGGATTGCCTGGGCCTTTTCCCCTCATGCAGCTTCTGCTGGAGGTCTGGTCGTTCCTACTACCTCCCTACCCCAAGCAGGGCTCAGGAACTAGAGCAGAGTTGCAGATCCTCTCTGCTTGCTAGCTTGCTGCTGCTGCTGATTTGAACCCCGTAGCAGATTTGAACCTAGGCCCTCTAGGAGTGTGTCTAAACTACATGGCTCCGTCGACGGAGCCATGTAGATGAGGCTGATCGGCAGAGGGAAATGAAGCTGCGATTTAAATAATCGTGGCTTCATTTAAATTTAAATGGCTGCCGCGCTCTGCCGACCAGCTGATGATCAGCTGTTTGTCGGCAGATCGGGGCAGTCTGGACGCTTCCCCGTCGACGTGAAAGCCCTTTGTCGACCTCCCCGGTAAACCTCATCCCACGAGGCATCAGGGGAGGTCGACAAAGGGCTTTCATGTCGACGGGAGCGTCCACACTGCCCCGATCTGCCGACAAACAGCTGATCATCAGCTGGTCGGCAGAGCGCGGCAGCCATTTAAATTTAAATGAAGCCGCGATTATTTAAATCGCGGCTTCATTTCCCTCTGCCGATCAGCCTCATCTACATGGCTCCATCGATGGAGCCATGTAGTTTAGACACACCCCTAGAGGCCTCGACAGCTGGAGCCATGAAGGCAGCTGGCTCCCAGCTTAGGATGTAGAGCTCCCTTGTTCTTATCTCTGGCTGTAAGAGGTCCAATTGCCACACGAAGGGACAGTGAACCACACACACTAGGCGTGTGGATTACACTGCCAGCTGAGAGGAGCACGTGGGGGAGGGCGAAGGGAAAAGCCCTGCAGCAGACAGGACAGAGCGTCCCCAGAGACGAACCGGCAGAGGCATATCCTCAGACATACAAGAACACATGGCTGCTGCATTGGGGAACTCAAAAATTTGGTGCCCAAATTTTCCGGTGCCCTATGCAGCTACATATTTCCCATGGGCCTAGGGACAGCCCTGACTATGGGCCCCAGAGCTGGGAGAAAACTGTCCCACATAACTGGTGCATAACTGGAGGGAGAGGAGCGAGAACTAGTGGGGGTAGGATGTTGAGGGGAACAGGCGGTGTGGGATGGGGGCTTTCGGGGAAGGCACAGTGTGGGTTTGAGGCCTCAGGAGTAGGGGGGCACATGAGGGGGAATGGGCAGAGTGAGGATGAGGGGGAAAGGGTGATGTAGGGGGCAAGGCCACAGTCCGGGCTCTGCTAGTTCCCCCACTTTCTGCTGCTCCTGACTCTTGGTTTGCACAAAACATTTCTTCTTGGAACAACTCGGTTCCTTGGAGCTCTTTCCTCCAACCCCGAAGCCATTGGCTGGCTCTCCCCGGGTTCATCCTTTACGCTCTGAAGTGACTGGTCGGTTTTAAGACTGGGAGACCCGTAGCTGTCTGTTATGCACTCCAGAGAGAAGAGAGGCAAAAACATAAATACTCTTGCTGGAGGCCTGCAGCGTAATACCCCTTATCCAGAATAACACACAAGAACCCTGAGGCTATGTCTACACTGCTAGCTTTTGCCTGCAGAGAGCATGCTAATGAGTGCCAAGAAGTTGCTAACGAGTGCTTCATTAGCATACTCTCTGCCTGCAAAGGCCCGCAGTGTAGATATAGCCTTAGGTCGAGAGGCCCAACTCCACCCCCGTCAGGCTGACTGCATGCTTCCCTCCAGCCTACAAGCAGGGTCAGGAAACCTTCCCTCTTCATTTCAACACACCCCTCCAGTGGTCCCTGCATTGCTAGCTTTTGCCTGCAGAGAGCATGCTATTTCCCCTGCCGTGCCAACTTGCTCAGCGGTGCCCCTAACAGAATCCAAGCACACGGCAGTGGGGTGTGCAGGGTACCATACCTGGCCCCACAGCCGGCCGGCCCGCCTTGTTTGCTAGAATCTGAGCAAGCCCAGACAGGTTCCTCTCGGGAGCTATAGCGGACCCTTCCTAAAAACGTGTTTGGCGACATGTTCAGTAGATGCACGGCACTAACGGGTGCTCCCACTTCTCTTCCAGATGGACACAATCGGCTTGAAGGAGGAAAACGTCCCGCTGTACAAACAGAGGCTCAGGGACCATAATCTCAACGGGCGCGCGCTGGTCTACAGTGACAACACTGAAATCAAAGAGGCCCTGCACATGAGTCTTGGCGAATGGACCCTCTTTAGCATCCATTTCCTTGGAGTGTTTCCCCCGGCGAATTTGGCCTCTTCTGTGGTGTCCCCCGTCCCGTTCCACGTCAGGCCAGAGGCTCTGAAGAACATGGTTGCCTTAAGAGAGACTGTGGCGAGAGGGAGCAAGCTCTCTCTGAACAGCTCCAGGGAAGATCTTTGGGAAAAGAGATAACTCTGAATCCTGAACACAGAGGTGAAAGTGCCCTGGTGCGCAGCTCCAGCAAGAACTGCAAAGACCTGGGCTGCAACAGGACAGTACCTGTGAGAAACTGTAAAGTTACTTTCACGGCCGCCTGTACAAAACCAGAAGCAAGATCGGGGCTTTCGCCCACAGTGTACCTCCCTGCGTCTCCAGTGACATCGCACGGATGAATCATAGAATCCTAGAGTTGGAAAAGACCTCAGGAGTCATCAAGTCCAGCCCCCTGCCCAAGGCAGGACCAATCCCAACTCAATCATCCCAGCCAGGGCTTTGTCAAACCGAGACTTAAACACCTCTAGGGATGGAGATTCCACCACCTCCCTAGGGAACCCAGCCCAGTGCTTCCCCACCCTCCTAGGGAAATAGTTTTTCTTAATATCCAACCTAGACCTCCCCCGCTGTAACCTGAGACCACTGTTCCGTGTTCTGCCATCCCTCACTACTGAGAACAGCCTCTCTCCATCCTCTTTGGAACCTCCCTTCAGGAAGTTGAAGGCTGCTATCAAATCCCCCCTCACTCTTTGCTTCTGCAGGCTAAACAAACCCAAATCCCCCAGTTTCTCCTCATAGGTCATGTGCTCCATACCCCGAATCATTTTGGTCAAGCTCCCCTGGACCCCCTCCAATGCGTCCCCATCCTTCCTGTAGTTGGGGGCCCAGAACTGGACACAATACTCCAGATGTGGCCTCACCAGAGCCGAATAAAGGGGAATAATCACTTCTCTGGATCTGCAGGCAATGCTCCTCCTAATGCCCCCTAATATGCCATTAGCCTTCTTGGCTACAAGGCCACCCTGTTGACTCATCTCCGGCTTCTCATCCACTGTAATCCCCAGGTCCTTTTCTGCTGAACTGCTGCTTAGCCAGTCGGTCCCCAGCCTGTAACAATGCTTGAAGCAATCAGATGACAAGAGAAGAATTAAGGATCCGGGGGGGGGGGGGGGAGAAGGGGGGGACTGTACTGGGTCTGAGGGATTTGGGGCACATTCATGTCAACGGGGCTGGTGACAGACGTTGTCGGGCCCTGGGTAATGTATGGGAGGGGGTCGGCTCAAGACCCCCTCAAAGGGGCAAGGCTCTAGACCCCCTCAAAGGGGCAAAGCTAAAGGTAGGAGGGGCAAGGCGAGG
Source organism: Pelodiscus sinensis (assembly GCF_052426305.1). Classification (NCBI taxonomy): domain Eukaryota; kingdom Metazoa; phylum Chordata; order Testudines; family Trionychidae; genus Pelodiscus; species Pelodiscus sinensis. Next base: position 6,680,317 of record NC_143069.1, read on the forward strand.
GCCAATCAGGCCTTAGCGCCACCCACCTTGCACCAGACAGAGCTCTAGGATTGATTTCATTTGCCCGGGTCTCTGGCAGTGGCGGCTGCCATAATAGTCGATACAGTGACCCAGAGGCCTGGACCCTTTTAAATCATCAGCTCCCGAGACAACTGCCCCCTTTGCCTCTCCCCCTCCCCATCCGTGGCCCCTGTCTGTGGGGCTTCAGACCCTGGTGGTCAAAGTATTTTGGTCTGGTTAGTACAGCAGGGGACAGGGAGTTGGGACATACGGGTCCTATTCCTAGCGCTGCCACTGGCTTGCTGTGTTTTTGAACAAGCTGCTCCTCCTTTTTGGGACTCAGTTGCCTCTGTAGTAAGTTGCGGGTTGGTAACATAAAATCAGCAGGCCCGAATAAAGGCCGGTAACATAAAAACAGCAACAGGCCTGAAATCTAGGAAGCAAGACTTTGGCTCAGTGGAACCGCAGGCAGGAAAGAGAAATAGTATAAGCCAGATCAAGCATAAAGGTCCAGGCACAGGTACCAAGCACATTTATAGAATCCTAGGGCTGGAAGAGACCTCAGGAGTCAACAAAAAATCCTCATTAAAAAAAAATTGTTTGGTGTTCCTCGGTCTTAAAAAGTTTAAGAAACACTCGTCTAGACAGTACTGGGTCCTGCCATGAGGGCAGGGGACTGGACTCGACCTCTCGAGGTCCCTTCCTGCCAGCTACATGTGGCAATGAAACGGTAACTCGAACTAAGTCCTTAGTTCGAATTAACTGTTACATCTCATTCTATAGCTGCGCGGCTAGTGGAATTTCAAAATGGCGACCGGACGGGAACATGCAAATAAAGCCTGGGCTATTTAAATCCCGGGCTTCATTTACAACTCCGGTTGCCTGCTTTGCCTACCTAGCTCAAATTAACGAGCTAATGTAGACATACCCTTATTGACTAATTGAGTAGTCGATGGAAATTCCACCAACTACTGGATTAGCTGATTAAGCGCAATTTAACATCCCTCGGTTGAGCTACCACATATGTTTTAGAAAGACATCCAATCTTTATGGCTTGTGTGTAGTTCAACGCATTAAATTCCAAGCAGGTTGCTGAAGTTTCTTTTTTTCATCATGATTGGCAATTTGACCAGCCTTATACAGTAATGGATCTTTACCATTCCTCTGATTTCTTTTGTTCCCGATATATTTAAACATTTCCTAATTATCCTTTATGTTACTGGTTATAGATTTTTTCCCCCAATTTTAGCTTCTCCTATCAACTGTTTGCTTTTTCATAACTCGCATCCTCCCTTTTTTCCCATTTGCTTTATATTTTTTTCTTGTGGTGTTTATGACAAAAACTAAAACATAGGACATAAACTTTGAGTCCTATTTATAGTACTTTAGGTTGGTTTAATGGAAAAATGGGTTGATACAGAGTAAATTGGAGTTCAAAATAACCCTTTCTCGGGCAATTTTTCTCTCGAAAGCCTCACCTTTTTCAGCCTCCTTCCACTAACTTCTGATTTTAAATGTCTGGATTGTTAGACATGTGCTCAGGAAACCTTACCTGTCACTAAACATAGATTTTGTTTGTGTTAATTATAGATATGAATGGAGCTAGTTAATCCCTGTTGTAAGATTCCAGTGGAGCCAAAGAAAGTAAACAAGTAACTAATTTGGGTCAATCTTTCTACTTGACAGTCCCTAGGAATCTACCGTTTCAACATTTCCTGGGAACAGAAACACAAGTTAGAACAGTGATAGAAATGTAGCCGTGTTAGTCTGGTGTAGCTGAAACGAAATACAGGACTATGTAGCACTTTAAAGACTAACAAGATGGTTTATTAGATGATGAGCTTTCGTGGGCCAGACCCACTTCCTCAGATCAAATAGTGGATCTGAGGAAGTGGGTCTGGCCCACGAAAGCTCATCATCTAATAAATCATCTTGTTAGTCTTTAAAGTGCTACACAGTCCTGTATTTTGTTACAAGTTAAAACACTCATTAATTTTGGCTTCATTCAGCTTTCCCTTGGAACAAATTAAAAACATAGTTGATAAGTGGCAAAGTTGGTGCATGGGAGTGAAGGACACGTTAGCTCATTATGCCTACACAGGGGGATGTCACACTGGTCTGACCAGTTCCAAGGACAGTTGGGCTGCCATAGAAAGGGATGCAGAGCTGCTCTTCAGGAGCTCCATGGATTAGACCTATACTGCTGTTGAAGGAATTGGGGCTCTCAAATAAAAGAAGTCCCTTGCCTTAGAATCATAGAATCCCAGGGCTGGAAGAGACCTCAGGAGTCATCGAGTGCAGCCCCCTGCCCAAAAGCAGGACCAATCCCAACTCAATCATCCCAACCAGGTCTGTGTCAAACCAGGACTTAAAAACCTCTAGGGATGGAGATTCCACCATCTCCCTAGTTAGCCCATTCCAGTGCTTCCCCATTCTCTTAGGGAAAGAGTTTTTCCTAATATCCAACCTACACCTCCCCCACTGCACCTTGAGACCATCACTCCTCGTTCTGCCATCGTCACCACTGTGAACAGCCTCTCTCCATCCTCTTTGGAACCTCCCTTCAGATAGTTAAAGGCTGCTATCAAATCCCGCGTCATTCTCCTGCAGACTAAACAAGCCCAACTCCCTCAGCCTCTCCTAAGTCATGTGCTCCAGCCTCCTAATAATTTTTGTTGCCCTCCACTGGACCCTCTCCAATGCGTCCACATCCTTCCTGTAGTGGGGGGCCCAGAACTGGACACAATACTCCAGACGTGGCCTCACCACATCCCAATAAAGGGGAATAATCACTTCCCTCGATCTGCTGGCAATGTTCCTCCTAATGCACCCTAATATGCCATTAGCCTTCTTGGCTACAAGGGCACACTGTTGACTCATATCCAGCTTCTCATCCACTGTAACCCCCAGGTCCTTTTCTGCAGAACTGCTACTTAGCCAGTCGGTCCCAGCCTATAACAATTCTTGGGATTCTTCCATTCAAGTGCAGGACTCTGCACTTGTCCTTGTTGAACCTCATCAGATTTCTTTTGGCCCAATCCTCCAATATGTCTTGGACACTCTGCACCATATACCCTACCGTCCAATGTATCTACCTTTCCCCCTAGCTTAGTGACATAGGCAAACTTGCTGAGGGTGCAATCCATCCCCTCATCCAGTCATTAATAAAGATGTTGAACAAAACCGACCGTAGAACCGGTCTTTGAGGTACTCTGCTTGAAACTGACCGCCAGTCCGACATCGAGCTGTTGATCACTACCCATTGAGCCCAACAGTCTAGCCCGATTTCTATCCATCTTACAGTCCATTAATCCAATCCATACTTCCTTAACTTGCTGGCAAGAATAAGTCCAGGTATATCACATCCACTGAATTCCCCATGTCCACAGAGCCAGTTACCTCGTCATAGAAAGCAATCAGGTTCGTCAAGCATGACTTGCCCTTGGTGAATCCATGCTGACTGCTCCTGATCCCTTTCCTTATTCTAAGTGCTTCAAAATGGATTCCTTGAGGATCCCCTCCATGATTTTTCCGGGGAGTGAGGTGAGGCTGACCGGTCTGTAGTTCTGTGGATTGTCCTAAGGAACATCTTGGTACCATTCACCTCCCACAAATAAAGTACATACCGACCTATGTTCAGGACCAGGTCAAAGTTGACAGCATAACAGATAGTAAGTTGACAGTATGAAGACTAGGAAGTAAGCCCCCTTCTGCAAGGTAAGGGACGGTAACCAGGTAACAGGGGGTAGCAACCTGATACATCAGGAATGTATAAAAGTTCACCTCAAATGGTGTTCACCAGCTGACTGTGTGGGGGCACTGGATGGTGCTCAGTGGGTGTTAGGACATTGCCACGGCTTCCATAAAGTGTAGCGGCGCAGCGCTGAGTCTGTTCGCTGGCAACTATTATTGCATGTTGTTACGCAAAAAATCTGCTTGGGCGATTTCGAATCTTATCTGGTTTGTGGTCTCTGGGGACTCTGGGCACGGAGACCACATCCAGCGATAGTGACTCGGCTCTGCAACTTTAGCGAAGAGCCAGGTGGCTTGTACCTCATGCAGTAGAGAAGGCTCCAGACTTACAAACCAGGTAACAGAACTTTTGCGTTCTCCTCCAGCAGCAGGCGCTCCGACACAGCTGGACTGAGTACAACACCTGCAAATAACCCAGTTAGTTAATGCAAGCATAAAGAGAGGCAGCCTGGCCAGATGTAACCATTCATTAACTTCCAGGCCAGAGAGGGCCATTGTGATCTTCAGTCTAGCCTGGCATCCTATGAGGTGCACACAGGCCCTTCTCTTCCACTTGTTTAAACAGAGGCACCCTGGGGCACCTTAAAGACTAACACGTGTATTTGGGCATCCGCTTCCAAGGGTAAAAAACACTTGGACCTGCTTTTCCTCCGCAACAGCTGATGCCCAAATAAATCTTCAAGGTGCCACAGGACTCCTTGTTAGTACTGACTATTGGGGTTGCCCCTTTAAGGCTATGTCTACACTGCAGGCTTTTTGCACAAGAACAGCTGTTCTTGCGCAAAAACTTGCAGAGTGTCTACACTGCGTGCGTGTTTTTGCACAAGTATTACAGTACAGCATCAGCAAACAGGGCTTCTTCCGGAAGAGTTATTCCTCTCCCCACGAGGAATAAGCCCTCTTGCACAAGAGCTCTTCCAGAAGGCGGCAGTGTAGACAGGCAACATGAATTTCTTGCGCAAAAAACCCCTACGGCTAAAATGGCCATCAGAGCTTTCTTGTGCAAGAGAGCGTCCTTACTGCCATGGATGCTCTTGTGCAAAAGCACATCTCTTCCGCAAAAGCACATGGCAGTGTGGACGCGCTCGTCTGGAAGACCTTTTGCACAAGAACTCTTCTGCAAAACAGTTCTTGTGCAAGAAGCCTGCAGTGTAGACAGAGCCCACGAGTTTCAGAGGGGTAGCTGAGTGAGTCTGTAACAGGAAAAACTTAAAACACAACATATAGTCAGTCACCTTAAAGATTAACAAACCGTGTCGATGGGATCATGAGCTATCCTGGGCATAGCCCACTTCTTCAGACGACTGGAGTGTTGTATGTCCAGAACCAAAATGAATAGGGGAGGAAAAAATGGGAGGGGGGAAAAGGAGGCAGTGGGTATGTAAATATCAAAGGGAAAACCCAGCTGGTATGTAACAGGCACCACTGATAAGAGTTGTTGGGAATTTCCCAGGAACCGATCGGGGTTTCTTAGGAACAAGTTTAAAAAGGGGTGAGAATCGGGGTGAACTGGGTGGATGCCTGGGTGAGGGTTGGGTCGAACAACGCAGGGAGGGAAAAGCAGCAGCGTGGGGCGTGAGGGCAGGTGAGCGCTGCGGTGAAAGCCACGTGCGCAGGCCGGGCCGGGCCCCTCTCTCCTCCAGCTGACTAGCAACTTCCACTGCCGGCCCACGTGGCCCTCGAAGGGCGGAGCTTCCCCTTCCCTGCGCCCGCCCCTGGGGCCCTCCAGCCAATGGGAAGCGAGGGCTAATGTTGCTGGTGTTTCAACATTCGGAGCCGGCTGGCACAGCTGCTGCCGCGGGCCCGGGAGCTGCGAGCAGGCAGGAGGCGGAGGTGAGGGGCGGGGGGCGGTGACTCCTGGCCCCCCAGCACAGGGGGGTCAAGGTCCGGGTCCGTCCGGGGTTACCAGGCCGCGCACTCCCCTCGCTCTTGGAGGCGACGCTGGTGCCAGTGTCTGCTTCAATGCGACCCTACAATAACAAGCCCCAATCGGACGAGTCGCTGCTTGTTTCACCTCGTGTCCCCCTGCGCTGCAGAAATCCCGCCTCTGCTGGGCCAGCCCCGAGACACGGGGTTGCCCCTGGATTGTAAGCAAGCTGCCCCCTTCTCCCCCATGCTCCCCGTTCCCTGAGTATCAGTCCTGCCCCCGCAGCCTGCACAAATCTTCATCCTTTAGGACCAAATAGGAAGGGGAGGGGGCGAGGGATTATTTTCTTTATTCCCACCCCCCCAGCGGAAGGAGCTGTTCTCTGTGTCTGTGTTTACAAACCAAGGAACGTGTTTCTCCCTGGTTTGGGTTGGGGTTTTTTTTTTGCCTGTTTCTTGACAAGATTGATTGAAATGTTGGTCTGACTAGAGTAGTCCCCAAGTTTAGCGCCCTGCCCTGAAGCAGGACGAAGTCAACCAAGACCTACAGGTTTGTCTAACCCTGTCTAATTCTTTCTTCCCACCCATGCTTCCCCAGAAGGGATCAGACAGGCTGTACACAGTGGGTGTTTAAGTCTCAGCTTGACAAAGCCCTGGCCGGGTTGATTTAGTTGGGATTGGTCCTGCCTAGAGCAGGGGGCTGGATTTGATGACCTTCTGAGGTCTCTTCCAGCTCTATGATTCTATGATTCCCTCCCCTTTCCTTCACCATCATTAATATCCTTTTGCAGTGAGTTCCAGAGGTTGATTATACACTTCAAAATACGGCCGTTTTAACTAGCCCCTTGGCATACTGCTGTGACTGCTGAGCAACCCTACCCGTGGCGTGCCAGAGTGCCCTCTGCCTATGGCTGGTGGAGGGCTGCTCCAGCCCCCTCTGGTTAACCATAACCGGCTTACTGGTTAACCATTCACTTCCGAACTTGGTGTCCCCACTGCTAACATTAGGACAGTGGTCCCCAACACGGTGCCCGCATTTGTATGCGCCCGCCAAGTGCTCAGGGCTGGCCTGGCCCCGGGCACGTGGCGCATGTGCGGTGCCGGAGCTGGCCCCGGGCGCATGGTGCACGGTGAGCGCCGGCCCCGGGGCGCCGCAGATTGGCTGCCCGCGCTATGGCCACGTGGCGCATGGGGGGAGCGCAGGCTCCGGGCGTGCGGCACTTGCAGGGTGCGCCAGCCCTGGGCGCACAGCGCTTGGAGAGCGCCGGCCCCGGGCGCGCGGTGTTTGGGGGGGGGAGAGTGCCAGCGCTAGTGCCGGCCCCGGGCGCGTGGCGCTTGCAGGGTGCGCCGGCCCCGGGCACACGGTGCTTGGGGGGAGAGCGCCGGTCCCGGGCGCGCGGCGCTTGGCGGGAGGCCCGGCCCTGGGCATGCGGTACTTGTGGGGGGGGGGGGGCGGCCCTGGGAATGTGGCTATGGGGGGTCCCCGCCCCCGGGTGCGCAATGGGGGGCTCCGCTCCAGGGCGCCCTGCGGGCAAACAGCCACACCCCTTGGCGCCCGGCAACCTCAAATGGTTGGGGACCACTGCATTAGGAGAAGCCATTGGCTGCCTCCCCTGCCCCGCCCCATTCCTTCTTTGACATTCCCCTGCTCCCATGGGGGTCACGCTGCCCCCCTTTGAGAGCTGATGCTGAAAAGTGCTGGGAAAGCTCGGGGCGATTATCTGCCTGACCCCGGTGAATAGGAGCTGCCAAAGGCCCTGAAGTGTGACAGACCCTGGAGCTGTGACCGGCCCTTTCACCCAGCAGGATGTGCCGAATGCCCCAGAGGACCAAGGGATGGTGGGCGTGGCACTTCAAGCACACCTTGATTTTCTTCTGTCAGGGCTGGGGCATCGGACCGTCCAGGCTGGGTTCCTGTGATTTCCCGCGCGTGCTGGGCGGATGGTTTCCTGTCCAGTGCAGATTGCTGCTGGTGCGGGACCTCTGCATATAAATGCTGGGTAAGTCCTGGTGGGTTTTTAATGGGCAGTGTCATGTGGTTTGGTAACTCAGGGTGCCCCTGTATAAAACTATGGTACGCCCACATCTTGAATACTGTGTACAGCTGTGGTCTCCTCACCTCAAAACAGATATTTTGGCCTTGGAAAGGGTTCAGAAAAGGGCAACTAACATGATTAGGGGTTTGGAACGAGTCCCATATGAAGAGAGGTTAAAGCGATGGGACTTTTCAGTTTAGAAAAGAGGAGACTGAGGGGGGATATGATAGAGGTCTATAAAACATGAGTGGTGTGGAGAGGGTGAATAAAGAAAAGTGATTTATTAGTTCCCATAATAGAAGAACTAGAGGACACCAAATGAAGTTAATGGGTAGCAGGTTTAAAACTAATAAAAGAAAGTTCTTCTTCACACAGGGTGTAGTCAACCTGTGGAACTCCTTGCCAGAGGAGACTGTGAAGGCTAGAACTATAACAGGATTTAAAGAGAAGCTAGATAATTTCACGGAGGTTAGGTCCATAAAAGGCCATTAGCCAGGAGATAGAAATAGTGTCCCTGGCCTCTGTTTGTGGAAGGCTGGAGAAGGATGGCAGGAGACAAATCGCTTGATCATTGTCTTTGGTCAACCCTCTTTGGGGCACCTGGTGCTGGCCACTGTCAGCAGACAGGCTACCCAGTACTGCCGTTCTTATGTTAGGGTTCTTGGTTGGGGCACAGGGCAGAGCCCATCGGTTCAGAGCTGCTAAGAGCAGAGTTATTTGCACTTACGTCCCAGCCAGACTCCCTCGTATCCCCTAACACAGGGCTGGGGGGATCCTTTTTTGGGTTGGGGGCCACAGAGAAATCCGTCGGGCCTTGTAGGAGTTGGGCGGCAGGAGTGGAGCTTAGTGCCTACGGGGCCAAGGGAAACAGAGAGGGCACCATGTCCACAGGGCCGGGGTGCCATTTTCCCTAGGGCCTCCGGGGGGGTGGGGGGGGGAGTGTGTCTATGGTCTAGGAGCCAGGGCCCACCAAAGAACGCCAGCATCCCCCGGGCCGACGTGATGCACATCGAGTATCTGCTCCGCCGTGGCCAGAGGCAGCTGGCGCAGCTCCGAGACGCGAACACCAAACAGATGGGCACCTTTGTCCAAGCTAAACCGGAGGAGCAGTGACCCCTGCTGGTTGGCGCAAGCGTCTGTCTTGTACTGGGACGGTTGGGGGTGAATTCACAGATCAGCCTTCCTGGTTCTCACATCCCTGTGCACCCCTCGTGTCCAAACACAGGTGCCTGGCTTGGCATTTGCTGAGCTAAGGTGTCTTTATTGGCAGCCAAGCTTTTAAACAGTTCAGGTGTGGATGGGTGATCTGGAGGAGATGCTCTTGTTTCCAGGACCTGGTACACAATTCATTCTACCCCTGCTGGCTCCTCTCTTCGGGTATGTCTACACTACAGCGCTAGTTCGAACTAAGCTAATTCGAACTAACGCGTCTAGAACTAAAAACTAGTTTTGCTAATTCGAACTAACAAGTCCACATTGAGTGGACTCTGAACAGGGCTTAAGGATGGCCGGAAGCAGTGCCAGCAGGGCATCAGAGGAGGACTTAGAGCGTGGAGATGCAGTCTCAGGCTAGCCGAGGGCTGCGCTTAAAGGGTCCCGACCCCCACCCCGGACAGACAGTTCTAAGGGGTGCCCCGCTTGAAAACCAGTCCTGGCTTGGAGTGCCCGGAGTACCCACACTGGGCACATCACACCACTCGGCCATCAGCCCGGCTGCACTTGCCACAGGCTGCCATCTGGGGAGAGGGGGCAATCGGGGGGCTGCAGGAGAGCTTCCACCCCCAGAAGCCTGCAGAGCCAGCCCAGTCCTCCCCATCGGGGGCTCGTACCCCATTCCTCCCTCACCTCCTTCCACTTACCCTTCCCTAGCCCCCCTTCTTATTGATGTACAAACTAAAGATAACGTTTCTTCCAACATTGACTCTGTCTTTATTGAACAAAACTGGGGGAGACTGGGAAAAGGAGGTGGGAGAGGGGAAGATTAAGGCTGGGAGAGGGGAGGGCAAGTAACATGATAAGGGGTTGGGAACAGGTCCCAGATGAAGAGAGGCTACAGAGACTGGGACTGTTCAGCTTAGAAAAGAGGAGACGGAGGGGGGACAGGATAGAGGTCTCTAAAAGCAGGGGTTGGGTGGAGAGGGTGCATTCAGAAAAGTTCTTCATGAGTTCCCATAAAGAAGGACTAGAGGACACCAAAGGAAAGGACTGGGTAGCAGGCTTGAAACTAGTAAGAGAAAGTTGTTGTTCTTGACAAAGCAAATAGTTAACCGGTGGAACTCCTTGCTGCAGGAGGCTGTGAAGGCTACAACTAGAACAGAGTTTAAAGGGAAGTGAGATCAAGTCATGGAGGTTGGGTCCATGGAGTAGTCTTAGCCAGGGGGTAGGAGTGGTGTCCCTGCCCAAAGTTTGTGCAAGGCTGGAGAGGGATGGCACGAGACAAATGGCTTGGTCACTGTCTTTGGTCCATCCCCTCCACGGTCCCTAGGGTTGGCCGCTGTCGGCAGACAGGCTACTGGGATAGATGGACCTTGGGTCTGACCCAGGACGGCCATTGTAAGCTCAGGGCTCAGGGTCGGGGGTCTCAGTGGACCCCCTTGATTTTCATGCAAACCTGCTCCTGGGTGGCCAGGCTGGCAGCTCTCCTGCCCTAGATGGCCACTTTCCTGTGCCTAGTGCGGAGATCGTGGACGAGGTCCACGATGTCCGCACTAGCCCAGGAATGTACCCGCCTCTTGCGGTCCCGGGCAAGCTTCCGGGAGCCGCCAGCCTGGTCCCGGGAAGAGGGGGTGGGCTGGGGGACATCGGGTGGGTGGCTCTGTGCCGTGCCAGGTGCAGGGTCTGCTGGTTGGGTGCTAGCAGGCTTGCACCTGGCACGGGCACCGTAGCCAGCCCATGCCCCTTTAAGGGGTCCGGGGCCGGGAGGGGGGCATAGAGTTTCCCTGGTGTTGGCCAGAGTGGCCACCAGGGAAACCTGGGGAGGGCTAGCCTCCCACTCGTTCGAATTAAGGGGCTACACAGCCCTTAATTCAAACTAGTAAGTTCGAACTAGGCTTAAGCCTCGTAAAATGAGGTTTTCCTAGTTCGAACTAAGCGCTCCGCTAGTTCGATTCAAATTCGAACTAGCGGAGCGCTAGTGTAGCGGCTATGAATGTTAGTTCGAACTAACGTCCGTTAGTTCGAACTAACATTGTAGTGTAGACATACCCTTCCATCCTTAGCCAAAGAGGAACAAGCCAGTTAGCCCAGGGAAATAAAAGAAAGGGAGAGCGGTGACGGAAAACCCTGTGTCTGTCATTTTTTCAAATGATCTATCTTGCCTAAAAGCCTGTCAGGGATTGGGCTCTGTTGCAGGAGGTGCTGGCGAAACACTCCGTGGATTTGGGTGCTACAATTCCTGAGTGTCGTCCGCCTTCCTGCCCCCTCCCCCCACCGAAGCGCTTTGGAAGGCTCACAAAGGACAGAGACCTGCCTTTTGAAAATCCGACTCCCCACCGGTGTCTCAAGACAGGCGGCTCTCTCTCGCCAAAAACGGAGGCAGCAGCGTGGGATGACAGGCAGCCAGGTCACAAGGGGAGGTGCTTTTTAGACCAGTTCCCTCCTGGCACTCCGTACTGCTGCCTCTGTATCAGAGGCAGCAGCACAAGCTGGCAGCAGCCCTTGCCTGGGGGCTGGGTCTGAGCTTCTGGACCTGGTGCAAACTGGAACTGAGCGAGGCTGCCTGCCTGCCTGGCTCCTAACACACTGTAAATGCAGAGCCGCAGAGGGGGTAGGTCCCGGACCCAGCGCGAGCCAGGACTGAGACAGCTGGCCCCTGGGGACTATCGAAAAGTCAAGTAACCGATAAGAAATCATGAGGTTAATTGACTACTCAGTGAATATCTTAACGTCCCTAATCCCTTTTCATAGTTCCCCTCTGGACTCTCTCTCCTAAAGCATGGCCCTGAGATCTGGACACAGTGCTCCAGCTGAGGCCTCCTCCGCGCCAAATAGCTAGGAGAGTGACCTCCCATGTCTGCCGTACGTCTCCTACCACGCCCCAGGGCTATGCCCTCTTACTGAAGGGCTTTGTGTCTGAGATCGCTTCTCTCCTAGGCTACGTCTACACAACGAGTTTTTTTGGCAACAAATATGCTAACGAGGGACTCTATGACACGCAATGTCATTTGCATATTTTCTGCCGATCCGTTTTTGTGCTCGGGGTTTGTGCGCAAAACCAAGCCATGTGGATGTTTACTTTTTGTGCAAAAAACCCCCTTTTCCCACAAGATCCCTATGCCTGCAAAAAGGCCGACCGATCTTGTGCAAAAAGGGGCTTTTGCCTAAAAAGAAAACATCCACATGGCTTGTTTTTGTGTGTTCTTGCGAAAAAACTTGTGGCGCGTCTACACTCTACGTGTGTTCTTGCAGAAGTAAATTTGCAGTAAAGCATCAGAGAACAGGGCTCCTTGCACAGGAGTTATTCCTCTCCCGACGATGACTAAGCCCCCTTTGTGCAAGAGCTGTTGTGCAAGAAGGCAGCGTGGACGGGCACCAGGGGCTTCTTGAGCAAGACACTTTTATGGCTAAAATGACCATCAGAGCTTTCTTGCACAAGAGAGCGTTCACACTGCCATGGACGCTCTTGTGCAAAAGCCTATGGCAGGGTGGAGGCACTCTTGCACGAGACCTTTTGCGCAAGAACTCCGGCGTGAAACAGCTCTCGTGCAAGAAGCCTGCAGTGTAGGGCAGGGAGCAGCCTATGAGGGAGGGGGAGGGACCCCTAGTAATGGCTCAAACTTCCCAGGGGGGTGGCCAGAGGCAGGACATTTGCCTGGCAGGGTGAGGGGGGGGCGGTGACCTCACAGGGGCTTTGGGCAGCCCTCAGCATATAAGGCAAAGGGCAGGTGGGGAGGTGATGACCTCACAGAGGGACCCACATCTCAGGCTGATAAAAGCGGGGGGCGGGCCCAGGGGACTTTGGAGACCCCCGGTTGCTTTAGCTCTGGTGCGTCTCCTCCTCACGGTTCCTTCGCGTTCTGTGAGTTCCACATCCCGACACCTTTGTGACGAAGGTAAGAGCCCCCAGGGGTTGGATCCCGCCCGGGGCCGGCTGGGTTCCAGGCAGGCCCAGCCCTTAGTCAAGGGCCAGAAGGTGATTCCTCACCTGGGCTGCGTCCTTAGCGCCACTGGGGCTTTCTCCTGGTTGGTTTCCCTTTTCCTCCATCCCCCCACATTTCTGCTCTGTTCTTGCCTCCTCTGTGACCTTCCCTTGCTGCCTCCCCCAGCTTGGGACCCAACAGACTAGCTGAAGGACGGGGGGTGGTTTGCAGGAGCCGTGGGGTGGGGGATGCAGCCCCCATTGTGGGGACTGGGGAGGTGGGGCTGGAACAAGTCTATGCCGGTGTCTTTGGGGAGAACGCTCCACCCCCCACACCTTAGATTCTCCCCTGATTGGCCAAGAAGGGGCTGTTGATGGGCAGGAGACTCGTGGAATGAGGAGTAACGGTAGTTTGAACTAGGAAGCCTAGTTCGAACTACCTAGTTCGTGCTCCGTGTAGCCGCGCTGCACGGGGTTCGAACGAGCGGGGTTTTAAAAATGGCGGCTCCCCGCTTATGCAAATGAAGCCCGGGAAATTCAAATCCCGGGCTTCATTTGCAAGTGCGGTATGCCTACATTACCCTCCTAGTTCGAACTAGCGGGGTAGTGTAGACATACCCTCAGGTCCTTGCAGTGCCTGTGCAAGACCGAACCGATAAGCAAGGGGCCATTTGGGGGCTGGGGGCAGTCGCTTTGGGGAGCTGGAACCCCTGGATTTCGCTCTGCAGGCTGTGCCCCAAGCTCCCCTTTGCTCCCCTCATTTGCAGCATGGCCAAACGTTTTCGGCTGTGGTTCAAGAAAGCCCTGAAGATGGCCCCAGGGCCGGTGGGGAGCAGCTTCTCCGTCCCCGCGGGCGGGGAAGCTGGATCCCACCAGCTCGGGGCGACTCGCCCACCGGCCAGGCCCCCCCGGACCTGGCTCCAGAGGCGGCTGGGCAGGCGGGACCCAGCCCAGCGGGGGAGCCGGGTAGGGTGGCTCCGGGGCCTCCTCTGTGGAGAGAAACACCTGCCCCGGGAGCCCAGCCCCCATTACCACCAGGGGGCATCGCCCTGCCCGGCCCCCGGGGACCTGCCAGTCTCCGGGAGCCCCCAGCCCGTCGCTCCCCGCACCAGCCCCTGCAGCTGTGGGTCCAGGTCCGTCAGCAGCAGCGCCTGGGCCTCCAGCTGCAGCCGGGCCACCTCCTGCAGCCGCTCAGACCCAGGTGAGGGGCCGTGAACACGCTGGGCCCAGGGGCTCACCCAGTACCCGGAGGGGGAGGCGCAGCCCCAGTGTCTGCCCCGCACCCTGGGCAATGGATGGGGGCGGGGGCTGCTTGGCTCTCTTGTTCCTGGTGGGGCTCTGCTGAGGGCGTTGGCAGATGTGAGGGTGGCAGGGGGATGGGTCCCTGCGAGGGGCGTGTGGGGCCCAACCTGCCCTGGGTCCCTGACATGGGGGCGCGTGACCCCTGCTGGCCGCTGGAGTCACCCTGGTCCCTTCCCTCCCGCACAGAGTCCCCCTGTGCCTCGGCGGAGCTCTGCCAGGAGCGGGTGGACTCCCGGGTGGAGGAAGGGGCCATCTATGACATCGAAGAGCAGCTCCACACCCGGGACACGGTAGGAACCTTCTCCACACGGGGGGGACCCGAGATTGTCCGGCCCCTTCCCAGCACGTCCCCCCCCCTCCGGGAGGGGCTTGTCCCTGGGGATCCCCCTGGGGCCCCTTCTCCTGCATGACCTGGGCCCCCCAAGCTGGGGGCTCTTGTCATGCACCAGCTGGGCCCCCACAAGCCTGAGGCAGCAGTTGGGGGGAGTGTGGGTGCTTGGACAACCGGCAGCTCCCACCTCCACTCCTGGGAGGCCTGAGCCCTGCAGCTGTCCGTGGGGGGCAGGCAGGCCCCAGGCTCACAGACTCTCTCTGGGGTGCAGAGCCCAGCCGCCCTGCAGCGGTTCCTGCTGGCCATCCCCCTCGCCTGCCTCGCCGCCCTCCAAAGGGGCGAGGACACCCTGGCGCCGCGCTGCTGCAAGGACACCATGATGGCCAGGATCGTTGTAAGCGAGTCGCGGCGGCCGGGAGGAGGGGAGGGGATACGTGGGGTGGACAGGGGTCTGCCTGGGCCATGGCGGCGGGTGGGGGTGCTGGAAACGGGATGGGTGGAGCCAGGAGGGCTGGAGGTGGACATGGGGAGGGTGGGTGGGGATGCTGGAGGAGGGAGGGACACAGAAATGGGGCAGGTGTGGGGTGCCGGACAGGAAGGGGGATTCGGGACAGGGAGGGGTCTCCCCGGGCCATGGGGGGCTGGAAGGGAGCCGAGCGGGCTGCTGGGGATGCGCCTGGGGAGCAGGGATGAGGAGGTTCAGAGGCTGGTCACCAGGGCAGGGAGGGGCAGGAGACGGCCTGGGTACAAGGATTGAGCTGGTCCCGGTTTGGGAGGGGGGTACTGGGAGGGGCCCTGTGCCGGGCAGGGGGGCTACAGGGCAGCGGGAGGCAGTGGGGTTGGATCCTGCTGGGTGGGGGCGCTGGCCGTGTGAGCGTCTCTTGGGGGCCCCAGCCTCACACGCCCCTTTGTCTCCTTGGGTCTCACAGGAGATCATGGAGGACTCGCCCCCCCAGCTGGTCTTGGCCGACTGCCTCAACGCCGCCTGCAGCCTCAGGTACTGACCCCCCCCCCCCCCCCCGCCGACTCCCCCCAGAGCAGATCCCCTGGCCAGGGAGTGGGAAAGTCTCTGTCTCCTGCTGCTGAATTAACAGTCTCTGCCCCTCTCTCCTGCCAGCACCTTGCAGCCTCCCCTGCGGGCCCAGCTCCTGAGCCCCCTGCTGACGGCGGCCGTGGGACAGACTGTGTCTGGGGACTGGCAGCAGGAGCCCATCCACACGCAGGTACGTCCCTCTGGGCCCTGCTCCCGGGCTGGGCTGGAGCTCCAGAGAGGAGTGGGGGGGGGGGCAGAGGGAGGGAAGAAGCTGCAGGTTTGGATCCTTCCCTCCAGGGTTCCCGTTGCTCTCCCGGGGGGCCCGTCCCTTCCACGCCCAGCCTCGGCTCCTCCCTGCTCTGCGAGGCGGCTCAGACCCTGCTCAAGGCTGCACCCCGGAGCCAGCGGGTGGCTTGGATTCCCCAACCCCCCTCTGACCCAGGGCTCCCCCTTGTCTTGCAGCAGTTCATCCGGACCCTTCCCTACGACCTCCAGGCCCTACTGGCGAGCCTCCTCGCCGAGTCCCCAGACACCGCCCGGCTGCAGCTCATAATGGAGGTGAGCCCCGTGGGGGACGGGGCCATTGTCCCTGCTTCCTCGGGGGGCCGAGAGAGGAGCAGTGTCAGTGGCTGGGGGGGGCACAGTCCGAGAGGAGCCCCAGGCTCTGCCCAGAACCGGCACCTCCCTACGGGTCCTGACCTGCCTCTTTCCCCCCCAGCACCTGAGCCCGTGGCTGGAGTCCCGCCTGCCCCAGGAGCGAGCCAGGGCCCTTCGCAGCACCACGGCCCTGCTGGGAGTCGCCACCACCCTCCCGGGGTTTGACGTAAGTGACCTCGGAGCCGGGGGGTCTGGGGCTGCAGGGCGCGGGGCTGGGAGCGTCCCCGGGAGGCAGAGGCAGGGCCGGGAATGGGCCGGGAATGGGCCGCGTTCTCCTTTCCCCGGGGAGGGGCGACCCTGGGCCCTTCAGGGGGCTCTTGAGGGACTGGGCCCCAGACTGGGGAGTGGCCGTCAGTGGATCCCCTTGTTCCACCCCCGGAGTGACCCTTCAGTCGGGGCCATTGCTCAGGGTTGTCTCCTTGCAAGGCCGGCCCCGCCCCGCCCCGGGAGGTGTCTCTGTCCGTCCCCCGAGCTCAGACCCGCCTCGGCGGCCGTTTGCATGGGACGTGCAGCCCCAGGATGCTGAGGGACCCCCCCTCTTCTCTCCCCTCAGAACTCCGCCGACTGGCCGAGGATGGGTCACCACGTGGCCCAGCTGGGCCTTTTTATTTCGGACCCATCCGAAGACGTCAGCCGGCTGGCCCGGGAGGGGGTGCACAGCCTGTATCAACTCCTCCTGCACCACAGGGGTAAGGAACCCAGCCGGGACCTGGGCCCCAGGGACACCCTGAGGGTGCCGGCGGCGGGGGGAGGGGACCCAGCCCTTTTCCCCCAGACTGGCCCAAGGGGGGATGCGTCCCTCTGTGTTCCCCTTCTGCCCCCTGTGCCCCTCCATTTGCCCAGGGATGCCTGCAGGGGCCCGTGGGAGGGGAAGGGCTCAGACCTGCCAGCAGAATGACCCTGTTGTGTCTCTTGCAGGCCTCAACATCCACCAGGCAGAGGACCTGTGGTGCAGACACTACTACAAAGAAAGATGGGTCCTGGCTCACAGCAACAGCGTGAGGGTGGGAGAGGTAAGGACGCGCTGCCAGGGCAGGGCAGGGCTCGGGGGTGGGGCTGGCTGGGGCCCTCGTGGGGGTAGGAGGGTCTTGGGGGCAGGAGGAAGCTGTGACCTGGGGCAGGGGTTGGGGTGCCGGGTGAGGAGAGCGTCTGGGTGCAGGGTCTGGAAGGGAGTTTGGGGGAGGAGGAAGCTGTTTTAGCCCCAGGAGTTGGGGCCGGGCTCTGGGCCGTCAGCTGAAACCTCCTGTGCTCTTGATTTCAGGTCTTTGGGCAGCTCTTCACAGCAGAGCAGGAGAATTGCTTTTTGGACAAGGCTCTGCTCGCTGCCCGCTCCCCCCTGCGGCGCCCCAGCCAGGCCGGGCTGGTCCTGGCCCACGCCCTGCATGGGCAGGCCCATCAGCTCCTGGAATACATGGTGAGCAGCCGGAGCAGATCAGGAGAGTGGGGCAGGGCCAGGGTCTCCTTCCCATCCCCTCAGGGAGTCCCCCGCCCCTTTCCTCAGGCTGCCCCCACCCCACGTCCCTGCTGGCAGAATCCCTCCTGCCCCTGCGAGCGTCCCTGGGGGTGGGGGAGGCTCTGAACACAGAAACTGTCCTAGGAGGCGGGAGGGGGCCGAGGTGTCAGGAGCTCTGGGGGGGGGGGGGGTCAGGAGCTCACCCTGCGGGCCTGACGGGGGGTGACCAGAGAGCAGGGGGAGGAGGGTGGAAATGCTGGGGGACCAGTTCCCCTGAGTCCCCAGGGATGAATGTGACGGATTCTGCTTCCCTTGCAGCAGGAAGACACCCAGTGAGAGCAGCAAGAGCTGAGGAGCCAGCAGCTGCGTCCCCCTCCCCCCAACCCTCCCAATTGTATTGAATTGTATTTACATTCTCATTAAACAATGTTTCAAAAAACATTTGGATCAGGCTTGGTCAATAATTTGTAATGGGGGGGCCATTTTGGCAACTGATCAAGGGCCACATTTCTACCGAGGGCTTTGGGGTCTGGGACGGGGCGGTTGGGTGCAGAAGGGAGCTTAGGGGTGGAGCCTGGGTGCAGGGGGGGGGTATGATCTGGGGCGGTGGATAGGGGTGCAGGGTCCAGGAGGGGGTATGGGCGCAGGAGAGGACTCTGGCCTGGGGGAGGGGCTCTAGAGGGGTGCAGGGTCAGGGAGGGAGCTGTGACCTGTGTGAAGGGGGAGCAGAAGGTTTGGGGGAGGGGGTGTGGCTGCCAGAGAGGAGTCTGGCCTGGGGGAGGGGTGTCGGGGGGGTGCAGGGTCAGGGAGGGAGCTGTGACCTGGGTGAAGGGGGAGCAGAGGGTTTGGGGGAGGGGGTGCGGGTGCCAGAGAGGAGTCTGGCCTGGGGGAGGGGTGTTGGGGGGTGCAGGGTCAGGGAGGGAGCTGTGATCTGAGGGAATGGGGGACGCAGGTTTAGGTGGTCGCCTGGGACAGGCAGGCGGAGAGGGGACGTGGGCGCCAGGGGCAGGCTCTGGCTGCGGAGGTGCCTACCTAGGCAGCTGCGTATGGGGGAGCCCGACTGTCACCTGAGGGGATGGGGGAGCTCAATTTTCAACTGTGGGGAATGGAGGAAATACTGTGGAGTGGAGGGAGCGAGATGGGGGGCTGAATTGTTCCCGGAGGGGAGATCTCCCTGGCTTGGGGGGGGGGGGCGTTTCCAGGAAAGCCCTCACATAAGAGGGGGACAGACGGGGGGAGGGAGAGGACGGGGATGGGCAGGGCAGGGCAGGTGGAAATGGGGAGGGGCAGGAGAAGGGAAGGGGGAGGAGATGGAGGAGAGCAGGGGATAGGAGTGGGGGCGGGGATGAGGAGCAGGACAGAGGCAGGGCAGTGGTGGTGATGGCTGGCGGCTTTGCCAGAATAGCTGTGCCGGGGGGGGGGGGGGGGCTTTTGCCACACACCCAAGCCAAGCCAGCTGTGGCGGCAAAGCCTTGTGATGTAACCTAAGCCCTTGGCAAGGTCGGGATCAACCTGCTCTGACAATTTCTCGGACCGGCGGGATGAGAAACAAGGATCGTGCAGGGAGATGGGGATGACTAGGAAGCGAATCCAGGTGTGGGGGGAATATCCTGGGTTGGAGGGTCAGTCGATACCCCCGCCTGCCACTGTCTGCCGGGGCTCTGCCCGCAAGATGGAACCAACAGCTGAGTTTGCTTTTCTGCCCCGTCGTGGGCACAAAAGGCCCAGAGCAGCCTCCTGCTATCTTGGAGGAAAGGGGCCAAAGTTCAGGAAGCAGGTGCCAGGCTGGGCTGGAATCCGCGAGCTCCGCTTTTGCTTTGCCCTTCCTGGAAGCTGGGCTGCAGGTGAGTGGCGGTTTCATCTCCGCTCTTGGGGTGTTTCTTGTGGGTTCCGAGTGTGGATCTGAGAGCGGCTGCGCAGGGGCAATGTCATGAACGTGCTGTAAGCGTTACAGCCCCTTCTGCGCAGGCTGGCTCCAGCCTCCCGTCTGTCTCCAAGCCCTGGGGGAGAGGCGGGAGGCCAGCAGCATGGCCTAGTGGAGGGGGCAGGGGTTGGGCGTAAGAACTCCCGGGTTCTAATCTAATGCCACCTAGTGACTAAGGCACAGAGTTGTGTGTTAGACCCTTGCTCCGCAATTCTGCGCTCACTCTCGCGCTGGTGACCTTGGAGAGGCCTTTCAGGTCTCCCTTTCCCTGTCCATCAAAGGCAGGCAAGTGCGATGTAATGCCCTGGAGCAAGTGCTTTGGGACGTGTCGCACAAGTGTGCCTGGCTCACAAGCGTGTCAGCACAGCTGTGTAAAAGCGTGACGAGGGCTTTGAGATCGATGCCGAAGGCTTGTGAGGCTGTGGCTGGCCAAGTGACAGGGAAATGAAAGGTCAGAGTTTGGACAGTTAGATTTTATGGTAATACACTGAGGCGAAGCACTTTGGGCGTATAAACGATAATGTCTTTCCAAGTGCGTTAGTTCAAGCCGTGTCCTAGGAGCCAAGAGGTGAGACAAACATGCTTGGTCCTGTCTCGGTGCAGGGGTGGACTAGATCAGTGCTTCTCGACCAGTGGTACGAGTCCCCTTAAAGGTACTCAAGAGATGTCTGGGGGATACGTCAACACAACTGAAATTTTGCGAAAACTGAATTTTTGTTTTCAGTTTGACAGCGCTTTATTCTTTTTGTACCTTTTACACCCAAAAATGCCATCGCCCGCCCAGCTACGATGCAGTTGTTTAAACAAATGTGTTGCAACGGTAGAAAAAAATTGTGTGTGTCTGAAAACTGTAGGTACTGGGGGTACTTACACATTTTTTTTTAAAGGGGTACATTATAAAAAAAATTTGCGAAACACTGGACCTATCATGGTCCCTTTCACTCAGACTTTTCTATGATTCTGTGACAGGGCTGGGCGATAATTTTCAGAAGGGGGCCACTTAATGGATTTTGGTATGGGGTCATAGGCCGGCTCCACCCACAGAAGGGGCGGAGCCTGAGGCAGAAGGGGCGGTGTTGTGGACTAGCCCACCCTCAGA
Organism: Pelodiscus sinensis; assembly: GCF_052426305.1. Taxonomy (NCBI): domain Eukaryota; kingdom Metazoa; phylum Chordata; order Testudines; family Trionychidae; genus Pelodiscus; species Pelodiscus sinensis. Next base: position 6,700,848 of record NC_143069.1, read on the forward strand.
GTTCTCCGTGGCTGAGGCTTTCAATTAAAAGCACAGAAAAGAGCTCACAGCTTTGCCACTACTGGCAGCTGTCCAGCGTGGCTGCAGCTTTTTAAAGGGCTCGTGGCTCCTGCCCCTGCTGTAAACATGAGCCGTGAATCATTTAAAATTGGATCCTGCACAAGCCAGGTCTATGGGACCCTATGGCCAGCTGGCACCTTGTTCACAGCTGTACTAATCTGAAAATGGCTGGAAGACACCACCATCATTAGGCTCCAGAGTCAACAGCACTTGCTTCTCTTGGAGCTACTTGTCAGAGGCAGGCAGCACAGTTTAGCAGCTCATTGGGACGTCTCCTTTCTGTTGTGAGATCTGGGCACTTTAGAATGGCTGTAGCTATTGAAAGCAAAGGCGCACAGCTATAGGCATGGGGGTTTTCAGCTTTATTCACCTAGGTGGCTGATTCCAGGAAGCAAGGGTGTGTGTGTGGGGGGGGGGGGGGAGTCCTGTACAGAGGGTTCCCTGGCCCCTCTGCTTCCATGGCTGTGCAACTGCCACCAGGTGGATTAGAACCTGGGACTTTTGGAGCTTAGGGCAGGAGCTGCTATAGCTTGAGTTATAAGTCAGTTGCCTCTCAGCATAGGCTGAAGAGCTCCCTTGTAATAATTGCTTGCTGGAAGTGGTCTCAGTGCCACTCCATAGGATAGTGACCCACATCAGGTGTGTGGGTTACAGCTGCAGGCCTGCTCCCAGCATGCGGATCTGCTCTCTGGGCGGCGTCTATAACTCTGTGGCTGCAGCCCTGCTCCCAGGACTGGATCTGCTCTCTGCCCATAGGCGTGCGCAGCACATTTCATTAGGGTGTGCACCCAAAGAATGTTTTTAAATGTACTCTTTGACCCCCATTAGCCATGCCCCCTGGCTCCCATTAGCCACGCCCCCTGACTCCCATTAGCCACGCCTCTGGAGGTAACACTTTCAGGGCAATATGGACACATGACCAGAAATAAAAGGTGTCATGTGACCTCCCCCCCCGCCCCCAAGGACTTTTCCCACCATCCTCTTACCAATAGGGATTAGTTTGGCCCTCACCAACCCCCCCGTGCAACGATCCTGCAATTGCATTAACCCAATGTGTGAGACATTAACTCGGGGGGTGGAGAGGCTGGGGGAAGTGTTCCCTCTAAGAGTTTCCTCCCATGAGCACAATACATTTTGTGTTGTGCACCAGTACTGAGTTTGTGGCTTGTTTGGATGTGTCAGTGTGGCACCCAAGTTATTCATAAATATCTTATGAACCACTTACCTGTCCCCTCTGCTGCCCTGTCTCCTTCCCTTCCTCCATCAGCTCCCCTGGTGCCTGCTGCCCCCCCAACCCCTCACCCACCTCTGCTGTCCTGACTCCTGCCCTTCTCACTGCCCTCGGCCTTCCCGAGACCTGCCCCCTCCAGCAGCCTTTCTCTCCCCCCCTGTGCCCACTCCTCCAGTAGCCCCACTCTGACCATGTGAGCTACCCCTCCTCATCCCCTTTCCTAACACCTCCCTCTACACACCTGTCCTGCCTCTCTCCTCTGGTGCTGGTCCCTCCCCTGCAGGTGTCTGCCCTTCTGCTTCACCCCCGGACTCCCTGGCACCTGCACCTTCCCTTACCCTTGCACCCTCTTGGTGCCTCCCCCTTCCCTCACTGCCCCTACCCACTTTGCCCACTCCATCACCACCCTCTGCCCCCGTTCCCCTCATGCCCCTGTGCCTTTACACGTGCCTTGCTCCATCTCCGCCTTCCTCATGCCCACCCCTTCTTTCAAGCCTTCTCCCAGCACCTCCCCTTCTCCCCTCTAGCCCCCAAAGCCCTTCCCCTCTCCTCTCCTAGCATCATCCTGTCCCCTCCCTCACTGACACCTCCCCTCCTGCCCTTTTCCTCATTGTCTCCACTTGGCCCCTGGGCATTTGTCTCTCTCCTACACCCTGACCCTTGGTGCCTTCCCCTTTCATCTCCTGACCTGCCACAAACCCCCACCCCGCAGACTCAGGTTCCCAAAGTTCCGGCAGTCCCCATCACTTGGTGCCTGCGCTGGGTCTGACTCGTAGGGTTGCGAGGTAGACCCTCCCCCCAAAAAACGGACACACTTGATCCTGGGCAGGGGGGAGGGAGGAAGAGGGACTGGCTGGGGGGGGGGGCAGGAACTGGCTGGAAGGAAGAGGGGATGGGAAGCAGCTCTGGGGGGGAGGGGCCAGATCCTGACCCCGGCCCCCCCTTCTCCCTCCCCGAGGCCAGTCATGCTGCCTCTGACCCCCTTCCTCCCTGAGGCCAGTCGCACTGCCCCCGATCCTGACCCCGGCCTCCCCTTCTCCCTCCCCGAGGCCAGCCCTGCTCCCCAGCTCAGTGCGGGCCCCTGCTCTCTCCTTAGCTCAGTCCCACTCTGCCGACCCTGGCTCCCTCCTGGCTCCCTGCTCTGCCAGTCAGGCTGAACTGGGACTTTAGCCTCTCCCCGTTGTTCCTGGGGACTGTCAGTCTCAGGATCTTGATCTCTCATTTCCCCTGCCTTTCACTGAGTTTCAGTAAGGAGCTAGCGGCAATAATGCCTCTACTTTTTCCCCCACTCCTGTGCGGAATACATTTTGTTATGTGCACCAAGGCATGCACGGATGTGCACTGTTACGTGACGTGGAGTTTCACAGCATGGGAAGAAATCAGTGGAAATACAGAGAGCTTGAGTAGTTGCAAGTGTCCATTTTATTGCATAGCACGGAGCTAGCTAGAAAAAACCCAAACCAGCTGGGCTGACCCCCAGTGACCTAACGCAGTTACTATAACAACAAGATCTATGTCTACACCCAGTACACCACATGCACCACCACTAGAAACACATGCTACCGGCTAGCAAGCTGGGCAGCATTTGAATATCTCCTGGCTGGCCGCCCAAGAGCTCAGCTTGCAGGGAACACTGGCTAACCGTCCCCTTCCACCTGGAGAAGGGAGAGACAGGAAAGCAGCAACAGAGCATCTGCCTGGGGGAAGCCCGAATCCCATGCAGGAGTGGAGCCCTGTTCCTTGTTCCAGGCCCTTGCTAGAGTCCCCTCCCGTAGCTGCAGCTATGGCCGGCAGTTTTAAAAGCGGACTTACGCTGGCCCTGCAACCCGAGCGACTCTGTCAGTGGGTGCTTATCACTCCATCACCTCGAGCTGTTTAACCAGCTTGTTTAACCAAGGAGGGAGGGAAAGGGAAACCTTTGGCCATTTGAGGGTTGCGTGCCAATGGAGGGAAAGGGGATGGATAAAAAGGGGCTGAGCACACGGTACTGCCTCTTTTTAAACCCAGGCCCAAAGATGTCCTGGAATTCTGGGCCACTGGCCTGAAGGAGATGGTCAAACTGCCTGGCAGCTGGACTTTTGGAGTCTTGTTATTCCTGGGCTCCTGGTAGCGATGGCTCCCATTCCAGGGGATTCCTGCCAGGTAGTTTACCTCAGACAGCAGCTTTTATTCCCCCGTGTCACTTCTCCCGGTATCTGAGACTTTGGTCATGGGGATCAAGCATTTAACATGATTCCAAGAGGAACCGGATGGTTCATCTAGCGAGCCAGGCTCACCGATATTTGAGTAGTTAATAAAAATCCCTAGTTGCTGTGTGTAGGTCTAAAAAGTGAAGGTTAGTATCATTAGTCTTATTTTACAGACAGGGAATAACCTCTCCAACCTGTGGGAGAGGCAGGAATAGAACCCAGGTTTCCTGATACCACAGTAAGGGCTTTGTTACCAGGCTACATCCTGTACTAGAAAGGATGGGCCTGAAGCATGGGCCTGGTGTAAGGCCTGAGGCCTGAACCAAAGTAAGCAAGAGTTAGCTGAAGAGAAACAGGCAGGTCGTGTCAAAAGCAGACGGTTGCCTGAAAGTCTTGGGACTTAACCCTAACTGTCTTGCCTGGAAAGGTTGAAACCATAGACAAAAGGTCCTAGAAAGTCTCCAGGAATGCTAGAGAAGCAGGAAGCGAGTTGACAGGAGGCCAGGAAAGAAAATGGAAACAGAATTTGGGGTTTTGAATTGGAAGCAGTGATGTGCCTGTTGTGTGATCATGCCTGGAAGATGTGAATTAAGCCAGGAACCTGGGCAAGCAGAATCCAGCGACTTTCTTGGCTAGGGAAAGACTAAATCTTGGAACAAGAGAGATGTGAGTAGAACAGGGAATTTTTAGTCAGATGCTACTAAGTTATTTTCTTTATTTTTTTAGTTTGTTGGACTTCTTTTTGCTAAGCACATGTAACTATCCCCCTTTACCCTAGAACTCTTCAAACTGAATCCCAGGGAAGCGATTTTCTGTGTTTTAATCTTTCTTTTTTCAGTTTCTTTGTAACACCTAGCAACCAAGTAGATACGCTGGAGGGCAGTAGATATGCTGGAGGGCAGGGATAGGGTCCAGAGTGACCTAGACAGATTAGAGGATTGGGCCAAAAGAAATCTGATGAGGTTCAACAAGGACAAGTGCAGAGTCCTGCACTTGGGATGGAAGAATCCCGAGCATAGTTACAGGCTGGGGACCGACTGGCTAAGTAGCAGTTCAGCAGAAAAGGACCTGGGGGTTACAGTGGATGAGAAGCTGGATATGAGTCAACAGTGTGACCTTGTAGCCAAGAAACCTAATGGCATATTAGGGGGCATTAGGAGGAGCATTGCCAGCAGATCCAGAGAAGTGATTATTCCCCTTCATTCGGCTCTGGTGAGGCCACATCTGGCGTATTGTGTCCAGTTCTGGGGCCCCCACTATAGAAAGGATGTGGACGCATTGGAGAGGGTCCAGCGGAGGGCGACCAAAATGATTAGGGGGCTGGAGCGCATGACCTATGAGGAGAGACTGAGGGATTTGGGTTTGTTTAGTCTGCAGAAGAGAAGAGCGAGGGGGGATTTGATAGCAGCCTTCAACTTCCTGAAGGGAGGTTCCAAAGAGGATGGAGAGAGGCTGTTCACAGTAGTGACGGATGGCAGAACAAGGAGAAATGGTCTCAAGTTACAATGGGGAAGGTCTAGGTTGGATATTAGGAAAAACTATTTCACTAGGAGGGTAGGGAAACACTGAGATGGGTTCCCTAGGGAGGTGGTGGAATCTGCATCCCTAGAGGTTTTTAAGTCTTGGCTTGACAAAGCCCTGGATGGATTGATTTAATTGGGATAGGTCCTGCCTTGGGCAGGGGCTGGACTTGATGACTCCTGAGGTCTCTTCCAGCTCTATGGTTCTATGATTCTAAGTAATGTTTCACCAAGTGTATTTGTTTTGTTAATAGACGTCACATTTTTAAAACCATGATCTGATTCCTGCATCCTAGAGGGCGGAAGGTTCTGTATGCACGTGCCTAAGACAGCAAGCCATACTTCTAGGAGAAATTACAGGTTTTCAAGCTCTCTCTGGAGGGAGTGTCAAGGACAAGGAAGGTACCCCACAGGAGGGAATTCTGAAATGCGCCTGTCTGGTTCTCAAAGGGGTTTGTGCATTTGGATGATGGCAGCAACACCAACACAAGCCTCCAGTGGCAGGGTATTTTAAAGTCTCTTGTGGGCCCCCACCTTCTGCACTTGGAGTGCCAGAGTGGGAAACAGCCTTGACATGACCCCTCTCCAATTTATCAACATCCATCTGGAATTCTGGTCACCAGAGCTGGGCACAGAACTCCAGCAGCAGAAGTTCAAGTGCCGAATAAAGAGGCTAAGTCGGTTCCCCACTCTGGCACTTGGAGTGCAGAAGGTGTGGGCCCAAAAGAGACCTTAAAATACCGTGTCTCTATGGGCTTCTGCTTCAAAACTCCCCAAGGTCACAGATTCCCTGAGCTTAGGAGGGTTGCTGCCTCTACCCAAGTGGAAAAAAACTTTTTCTTCTTGAACGCAGGAAGAAGTCACTTGGGAACGTATTCCAGAAGGGTACCCCAAACTCTTTTACACAAGAGCCAAAAGAAATCTGATGAGGTTCAACAAGGACAAGTGCGGAGTCCTGCACTTGGGACAGAAGAATCCCAAGCATTGTTACAGGCCTGGGACCAACCAGCTAAGTAGTAGTTCTGCAGAAAAGGACCTGGGGGTTACAGTGGATGAGAAGCTGGAGATGAGTCAACAGTGTGCCCTTGTAGCCAAGAAGGCTAATGGCATATTAGGTTGCATTAGGAGGAGCATTGCCAGCAGATCCAGAGATGTCATTATTCCCTTTTATTTAGCACTTGGAAAGAAAAAAAGAAAAATGAAAACAAACTGTAATTTCTGATAGCTGTCCTCTTAGTCTTAGGCAGGTATACACAGACCTCCTATTACTTTCCAGGATACAAAATCAGATCATAGCCTTAAAATAGGTGATTATATTAAGAAAACAAAAAGGTATTCATTTGTAAAGCTGACTTGGCTGCTAGGAGTTATAGCGCAACTGAGAAAAGAACAGATTAAAACACAGACAATTGCATCCCTGGGATTCAGTTTAAAGTTATAGTGGGGAGAGGAGGGGATATGGATTTAGCACAGAGGAGTTTAACCAAACAACAAAACAAAAAAATAACCTGATCGCATCTAAATAAACATTCTCTATCTACTCAAGTATCCACACTTCCAAGGTCCAGTCCAATTCTAGGCCCAGGTATTCTTTTTTTTAGGCATGATGTCCCTGCCCAGTTCAATTCATCCCCCCCCTCATCCCCTTCCACAGCTCCAGGATTAAACTCACAAAGAAAAACAGCAGACAGATTCCCTTTTAATGCAGATCTGAACTCTTTCTTCTCACTGGTGCTCCTGGCTCCCTGCCAACACTTTCTAGCTAGCTAGGTTTAACCCTTTAGTCACTGAATACTGGGATGTTCAGAAAAGAACAGTGGGCCTCCCATCCATCACAGAAGCGAGACAGCCTCTTTACTCCTGCTCAAGCGTTTCCTGTTTATACATCCCAGAATTACAATAGCTTTTTAAGCCCCAACGCCACAATGGGAGCTCATGTTCTGCTGATTACCCACCATGACCTCTACATCTCTTTTCCCCGCCCTGCAAGTCTGGCCCACAGAACCATGGGAAGTGGCATAGGCTAGCCTGGGCCAGGGCAAAGGAACACGTGGGCCTTTCTCTTCTCCATCTCTCCCTCTGCATTGCACAGCAGGGCGCAGGAGTGCCAGGGGGCTCTGTGGACGCTGTTTGGCTTAATGCCAGCGAAAGCAGGGTCTACAGGAGTACTTACGGGCTCCTAGTGTTAAGAGCTGTGATGTGGTTGCCTCAGCAGCGTGGCTCAGTGCTTCTGTTCTTGGAGCTCTGGTGTGATCAGTGGTCAGTGCAGGTAACGCAGCCTGCTCCTGCTGCAGATCTCGCTGTTATGCACAAAGACCGACCACAGACACCGTCTGGTGACAGAGGCACTTGGCCAGGTTTATAGCCGTGTAGTCACAGATCTAGTGCCCTGGATTTGCGGTTACGCGTGCACCAACTCAAGTGCTCCAGGATGAGGAGCAATTCAGTCAGTAAGTCTCTGTTGTCCCTTCGGCCATGCAAAGGGGGTAAGGCCAGGCACCCCAATATTTATAGCCTAAAATAAACTTGTCTGGTTTCGGACATTTGTTTGCTCCCTCCCCTTGTACCTAGTACCTTGAACCGAAAAATATTAGAAGAGACACTGTTGAGCATCCACTGCGGATGCGCTCGGTGAGGCTAATCTTCGTGTTTTACCTCATCCCCGTTGCAGGGTTCCAGACCAAGGAGGATATCTACTGCCTCGCTTTAGCGAAGGCCCTGTACACTGTGCCCACGCCAGTGACTGCTGGGTTTTATGCACCATGGGGACATTGCAAAAACCTGCTCTTACACAAAATCAAGGGTGAGTACTGCCCCGGGGAACGTAAGACGGGGAAGGAACCTTGTGGGGATGGGGATTAGTGGATGACAACTATCTCCAAAGAGCCAGAGCCACCCGTACTCATTTGCCGATTATGCAATCGCATAGGGGACCTGAAAATTTGGAGCAGCACTGGGTTTTCATGTCCACTCCACCCACCTGCCTCTTCCTATCCATGGTCTGTGGCTCTGCTTCCTCCAGCAGCAGAAGTTCTAGAAGATCTAGTTAATTTACAAGTGACAAAGTCTGCTCGAGCTACTGGCCGAACATCGACGACATGGTAATGAAGCCATTTAACAGGCATTTGCCAACCTCTGCTAAATGTTTGCTGAATTTACTGTGAGAGTCGACAGGACCTTAGTTTAAAATGTGTTTGTTTATTAGTGTGTGGATGAGGGTTATAAAATCACATCGCTAAAAATTCAACATCCATCTGGGCTGCTGTTGGGCAGATGGGCACCAGTTTAATAGAACGGTGTAGGATCCCATCAATCCTAAGGATGGCTTTGCCAAGAGCTACCCATTCTTGATTGCTTCCCAGAAGGGAGGGATTGTGAAGCTGGAAGACCCTTCAGGAGGAGAGATTTAAGGCACTGCCAGGTACCTAACATATCTTCCTCTTTTATCTCAGAGAACATGGAAAACGAATCGAAGAAGAAAGACCAGGAGGAATTTCAGCGGAAGCAGAAGATGCAGCGTGACAACACTGGCCGGGATCTACTCAAGCTCCTGTTACTCATGATCTTCTACCGACCGGTCCTGACGGAGCAGCAGAAGTGGAGAAGGAACGTGATACACGTCTTCATCCATTTCAGCGCCTGGGAGTACGCGGGCTGCGACCAGCTCTGGGCAGGCCTCATTACCACACTGTGCGACGGCATCGAAAGCCACTTTGGTCTCCTACCCATGAGCATTTACAGGACCATAGACAGGAAATGTAGCATCATCGAAAGACCAGGGGATCAGGAATGGGTTAGCAAGAAGTTCCTCTTCCTCCCGCTGTGGGTGGCTGTGATCCTTTTGATCATGGTAGCTATTGGGGTGGGTGGTCTCCTCCTAGTGTTTGGGATCCCCATCGGGGATGCCTCGGGAGACGCCATAGCTGTCGTGGAAGGCATTGGGGTGACGGCTGTCAGCGTCTCTGCAGCAGCTGCCATACGGCTCACTATCACAGTGGTACGAAACATTATCGTCACCCAGAAGAGCCAGCTGGAGAGACAGATGAACCAGACGGCTCTCAGCGCACAGCTGGGCTTCATGAGCTGCGTGAAAAGCGAAGTCAGGACAATCACTGTGTTCCTGCAGTACATGGAGATCTTCCAGCGGCGGAAGCTGCGGGTGGTGCTGGAGATCACCCACTTGGATACATGCAGCCCTGACAAGGTGGTGGGCGTCCTTGATGCCATGAACATTCTCCTCTCAGACGATGACGCCCCGTTCATCTCCATCCTGGCTGTTGACTCCAGCATCATTGTCGACTCCGTGGAAAGCTCCAAGTATATGAGAGGTATGGCCAACAACGGCTACGAGTTCTTAAACCGCATTGTCACCCTGCTCTTCTCTGTCCCTCGGATGGACTGCGACACCAAGCGGAGGCTGATCAGGAATATCATCGCGCGCAAGGAGCAGCTAGAGGCAGAGGTCGGCTTCCGGCAGGATGGCAAGATGGAAGCCAGCTCTGACTTCCTCAACATCTCTCGCTACCATTCGGCCAACCACGATGCCCAGAATCCAGTTGCAGAGGACAGCCAGATACCTCTCATGGTTGGAACCCCAGCGCTGGGAACCGGCAGCTGCGGGAAAGGTATCCGAGCCAAAGACCTCATTCAAGATGCTTTCGACTACCTCCTGGATGACGCCTTGAAGGAATTCATGACAGACAACGTGGTGCAGATGCGGCGCATCGTGAACACCGTCACCATCACCATCAGGCTGCTGGCGAGTAACATCCCCAAGGATGAAGTGTGTCCGAAGAAGGTGGTGGAATGGGTGCTCCTTGCCAACCAGTGGCCGTGCCGTCTGAGCTGGCTCTTGCAGTGCATCGAGGATGAGGAGCAGAGGAGCCGAATGGGCAGCTGCCATGGAAGCCCGCTCCGCCCCGACATGTCTCTGTGGGAGGTCTACGAGAAGTACATGGAAGAGCTGGACATGCTGAAAGGCCAGATGGAAAAGCTGCTGGAACTGGACCAGGATCCCGAGCTGTTCCACACTTTCCTGTGCGGCAGGTTTCGGGTGGAGGAGGCCCTCTTCTACCTCCCCTTCACGGTCAATTTGGACCCATCCCTGAAAAGACAGATGGAGCTGCAACGTGGCAGCCACAGACTGAAACGGACAAAGAAATTCGACAAGCTCAGCGCCTGCACTCTGCTGGGTATGACGGTGGAGGATGTCTGCCGAGAGGTGGGTCACCCTTGGGTTTCCTTCCTTCGAGCAGGGCCAGCTGTCGATAGAATGTCCATGCCTCTTCATTGGAAGAAGAATGTCATTCATGTGACAGCAGCTGCCCGCAGATGACGGCTACAGGCAGAGCCATCTTTGCAAATCGTGGGGCCCTGAATAATTGAGGGCCCTTCTGCAGGATTGCCTGGGCCTTTTCCCCTCATGCAGCTTCTGCTGGAGGTCTGGTCGTTCCTACTACCTCCCTACCCCAAGCAGGGCTCAGGAACTAGAGCAGAGTTGCAGATCCTCTCTGCTTGCTAGCTTGCTGCTGCTGCTGATTTGAACCCCGTAGCAGATTTGAACCTAGGCCCTCTAGGAGTGTGTCTAAACTACATGGCTCCGTCGACGGAGCCATGTAGATGAGGCTGATCGGCAGAGGGAAATGAAGCCGCGATTTAAATAATCGTGGCTTCATTTAAATTTAAATGGCTGCCGCGCTCTGCCGACCAGCTGATGATCAGCTGTTTGTCGGCAGATCGGGGCAGTCTGGACGCTTCCCCGTCGACGTGAAAGCCCTTTGTCGACCTCCCCGGTAAACCTCATCCCACGAGGCATCAGGGGAGGTCGACAAAGGGCTTTCATGTCGACGGGAGCGTCCACACTGCCCCGATCTGCCGACAAACAGCTGATCATCAGCTGGTCGGCAGAGCGCGGCAGCCATTTAAATTTAAATGAAGCCGCGATTATTTAAATCGCGGCTTCATTTCCCTCTGCCGATCAGCCTCATCTACATGGCTCCATTGATGGAGCCATGTAGTTTAGACACACCCCTAGAGGCCTCGACAGCTGGAGCCATGAAGGCAGCTGGCTCCCAGCTTAGGATGTAGAGCTCCCTTGTTCTTATCTCTGGCTGTAAGAGGTCCAATTGCCACACAAAGGGACAGTGAACCACACACACTAGGTGTGTGGATTACACTGCCAGCTGAGAGGAGCACGTGGGGGAGGGCGAAGGGAAAAGCCTTGCAGCAGACAGGACACAGCGTCCCCAGAGACGAACCGGCAGAGGCATATCCTCAGACATACAAGAACACATGGCTGCTGCATTGGGGAACTCAAAAATTTGGTGCCCAAATTTTCCGGTGCCCTATGCAGCTACATATTTCCCATGGGCCTAGGGACAGCCCTGACTACGGGCCCCAGAGCTGGGAGAAAACTGTCCCACATAACTGGTGCATAACTGGAGGGAGAGGAGCGAGAACTAGTGGGGGTAGGATGTTGAGGGGAACAGGCGGTGTGGGATGGGGGCTTTCGGGGAAGGCACAGTGTGGGTTTGAGGCCTCAGGAGTAGGGGGGGCACATGAGGGGGAATGGGCAGAGTGAGGATGAGGGGGAAAGGGTGATGTAGGGGGCAAGGCCACAGTCCGGGCTCTGCTAGTTCCCCCACTTTCTGCTGCTCCTGACTCTTGGTTTGCACAAAAAATTTCTGCTTGGAACAACTCGGTTCCTTGCAGCTCTTTCCTCCAACCCCGAAGCCATTGGCTGGCTCTCCCCGGGTTCATCCTTTACGCTCTGAAGTGACTTGGGTCGGTTTTAAGACTGGGAGACCCGTAGCTGTCTGTTATGCACTCCAGAGAGAAGAAAGGCAAAAACATAAATACTCTTGCTGGAGGCCTGCAGCGTAATACCCCTTATCCAGAATAACACACAAGAACCCTGAGGCTATGTCTACACTGCTAGCTTTTGCCTGCAGAGAGCATGCTAGGGTGTGTCTAGACTACATGCCTCCGTCGACGGAGGCATGTAGATTAGACAGATCGGCAGAGGGAAATGAAGCCGCGATTAAAATAATCGCGGCTTCATTTAAATTTAAATGGCTGCCCTGCTCTGCCGATCAGCTGTTTGTCGGCAGATCGGGGCAGTCTGGACGTTCCCCTGTCGACAGAAAACCCTTTTGTCGACCGCCCCGTTATGCCTCGTGGGATGAGGTTTACCTTGGCGGTCGACAAAAGGGTTTTCTGTCGACAGGGGAACGTCCAGACTGCCCCGATCTGCCGACAAACAGCTGATCGGCAGAGCAGGGCAGCCATTTAAATTTAAATGAAGCCGCGATTATTTTAATCGCGGCTTCATTTCCCTCTGCCGATCTGTCTAATCTACATGCCTCCGTCGACGGAGGCATGTAGTCCAGACACACCCCTAATGAAGCACAAGAAGTTGCTAAGGAGTGCTTCATTAGCATACTCTCTGCCTGCAAAAGCCCGCAGTGTAGATATAGCCTTAGGTCGAGAGGCCCAACTCCACCCCCGTCAGGCTGACTGCATGCTTCCCTCCAGCCTACAAGCAGGGTCAGGAAACCTTCCCTCTTCATTTCAACACACCCCTCCAGTGGTCCCTGCATTGCTAGCTTTTGCCTGCAGAGAGCATGCTATTTCCCCTGCCGTGCCAACTTGCTCAGCGGTGCCCCTAGCAGAATCCAAGCACACGGCAGTGGGGTGTGCTGGGTACCATACCTGGCCCCACAGCCGGCCGGCCCGCCTTGTTTGCTAGAATCTGAGCAAGCCCAGACAGGTTCCTCTCGGGAGCTATAGCGGACCCTTCCTAAAAACGTGTTTGGCGACATGTTCAGTAGATGCACGGCACTAACGGGTGCTCCCACTTCTCTTCCAGATGGACACAATCGGCTTGAAGGAGGAAAACGTCCCGCTGTACAAACAGAGGCTCAGGGACCATAATCTCAACGGGCGCGCGCTGGTCTACAGTGACAACACTGAAATCAAAGAGGCCCTGCACATGAGTCTTGGCGAATGGACCCTCTTTAGCATCCATTTCCTTGGAGTGTTTCCCCCGGCGAATTTGGCCTCTTCTGTGGTGTCCCCCGTCCCGTTCCACGTCAGGCCAGAGGCTCTGAAGAACATGGTTGCCTTAAGAGAGACTGTGGCGAGAGGGAGCAAGCTCTCTCTGAACAGCTCCAGGGAAGATCTTTGGGAAAAGAGATAACTCTGAATCCTGAACACAGAGGTGAAAGTGCCCTGGTGCGCAGCTCCAGCAAGAACTGCAAAGACCTGGGCTGCAACAGGACAGTACCTGTGAGAAACTGTAAAGTTACTTTCACGGCCGCCTGTACAAAACCAGAAGCAAGATCGGGGCTTTCGCCCACAGTGTACCTCCCTGCGTCTCCAGTGACATCGCACGGATGAATCATAGAATCCTAGAGTTGGAAAAGACCTCAGGAGTCATCAAGTCCAGCCCCCTGCCCAAGGCAGGACCAATCCCAACTCAATCATCCCAGCCAGGGCTTTGTCAAACCGAGACATAAAAACCTCTAGGGATGGAGATTCCACCACCTCCCTAGGGAACCCAGCCCAGCGCTTCCCCACCCTCCTAGGGAAATAGTTTTTCTTAATATCCAACCTAGACCTCCCCCACTGTAACCTGAGACCACTGTTCCGTGTTCTGCCATCCCTCACTACTGAGAACAGCCTCTCTCCATCCTCTTTGGAACCTCCCTTCAGGAAGTTGAAGGCTGCTATCAAATCCCCCCTCACTCTGTGCTTCTACAGGCTAAACAAACCCAAATCCCCCAGTTTCTCCTCATAGGTCATGTGCTCCAGACCCCGAATCATTTTGGTCAAGCTCCCCTGGACCTCTTCCAATGCGTCCCCATCCTTCCTGTAGTTGGGGGCCCAGAACTGGACGCAATACTCCAGATGTGGCCTCACAAGAGCCGAATAAAGGGGAATAATCACTTCTCTAGACCTGCTGGCAATGCTCCTCCTAATGCCCCCTAATATACCATTAACCTTCTTGGCTTCAAGGCCACCCTGTTGACTCATCTCCGGCTTCTCATCCACTGTAATCCCCAGGTCCTTTTCTGCTGAACTGCTGCTTAGCCAGTCGGTCCCCAGCCTGTAACAATGCTTGAAGCAATCAGATGACAAGAGAAGAATTAAGGATCCGGGGGGGGGAGGAGGGGGGGACTGTACTGGGTCTGAGGGATTTGGGGCACATTCATGTCAACGGGGCTGGTGACACACGTTGTCGGGCCCTGGGTAATGTATGGGAGGGGGTCGGCTCTAGACCCCCTCAAAGGGGCAAAGCTAAAGGTAGGAGGGGCAAGGCTAGGGCCAATCAGGCCTTAGCGCCACCCACCTTGCACCAGACAGAGCTCTAGGATTGATTTCATTTGCCCGGGTCTCTGGCAGTGGCGGCTGCCATAATAGTCGATACAGTGACCCAGAGGCCTGGACCCTTTTAAATCATCAGCTCCCGGGACAACTGCCCCCTTTGCCTCTCCCCCTCCCCATCCGTGGCCCCTGTCTGGGGGGCTTCAGACCCTGGTGGTCAAAGTATTTTGGTCTGGTTAGTACAGCAGGGGACAGGGAGTTGGGACATACGGGTCCTATTCCTAGCGCTGCCACTGGCTTGCTGTTTGTTTTTGAACAAGCTGCTCCTCCTTTTTGGGACTCAGTTGCCTCTGTAGTAAGTTGCGGGTTGGTAACATAAAATCAGCAGGCCCGAATAAAGGCCGGTAACATAAAAACAGCAACAGGCCTGAAATCTAGGAAGCAAGACTTTGGCTCAGTGGAACCGCAGGCAGGAAAGAGAAATAGTATAAGCCAGATCAAGCATAAAGGTCCAGGCACAGGTACCAAGCACATTTATAGAATCCTAGGGCTGGAAGAGACCTCAGGAGTCAACAAAAAATCCTCATTAAAAAAAAAATTGTTTGGTGTTCCTCGGTCTTAAAAAGTTTAAGAAACACTCGTCTAGACAGTACTGGGTCCTGCCATGAGGGCAGGGGACTGGACTCGACCTCTCGAGGTCCCTTCCTGCCAGCTACATGTGGCAATGAAACGGTAACTCGAACTAAGTCCTTAGTTCGAATTAACTGTTACATCTCATTCTATAGCTGCGCGGCTAGTGGAATTTCAAAATGGCGACCGGACGGGAACATGCAAATAAAGCCTGGGCTATTTAAATCCCGGGCTTCATTTACAACTCCGGTTGCCTGCTTTGCCTACCTAGCTCAAATTAACGAGCTAATGTAGACATACCCTTATTGACTAATTGAGTAGTCGATGGAAATTCCACCAACTACTGGATTAGCTGATTAAGCGCAATTTAACATCCCTCGGTTGAGCTACCACATATGTTTTAGAAAGACATCCAATCTTTATGGCTTGTGTGTAGTTCAACGCATTAAATTCCAAGCAGGTTGCTGAAGTTTCTTTTTTTCATCATGATTGGCAATTTGACCAGCCTTATACAGTAATGGATCTTTACCATTCCTCTGATTTCTTTTGTTCCCGATATATTTAAACATTTCCTAATTATCCTTTATGTTACTGGTTATAGATTTTTTCCCCCAATTTTAGCTTCTCCTATCAACTGTTTGCTTTTTCATAACTCGCATCCTCCCTTTTTTCCCATTTGCTTTATATTTTTTTCTTGTGGTGTTTATGACAAAAACTAAAACATAGGACATAAACTTTGAGTCCTATTTATAGTACTTTAGGTTGGTTTAATGGAAAAATGGGTTGATACAGAGTAAATTGGAGTTCAAAATAACCCTTTCTCGGGCAATTTTTCTCTCGAAAGCCTCACCTTTTTCAGCCTCCTTCCACTAACTTCTGATTTTAAATGTCTGGATTGTTAGACATGTGCTCAGGAAACCTTACCTGTCACTAAACATAGATTTTGTTTGTGTTAATTATAGATATGAATGGAGCTAGTTAATCCCTGTTGTAAGATTCCAGTGGAGCCAAAGAAAGTAAACAAGTAACTAATTTGGGTCAATCTTTCTACTTGACAGTCCCTAGGAATCTACCGTTTCAACATTTCCTGGGAACAGAAACACAAGTTAGAACAGTGATAGAAATGTAGCCGTGTTAGTCTGGTGTAGCTGAAACGAAATACAGGACTATGTAGCACTTTAAAGACTAACAAGATGGTTTATTAGATGATGAGCTTTCGTGGGCCAGACCCACTTCCTCAGATCAAATAGTGGATCTGAGGAAGTGGGTCTGGCCCACGAAAGCTCATCATCTAATAAATCATCTTGTTAGTCTTTAAAGTGCTACACAGTCCTGTATTTTGTTACAAGTTAAAACACTCATTAATTTTGGCTTCATTCAGCTTTCCCTTGGAACAAATTAAAAACATAGTTGATAAGTGGCAAAGTTGGTGCATGGGAGTGAAGGACACGTTAGCTCATTATGCCTACACAGGGGGATGTCACACTGGTCTGACCAGTTCCAAGGACAGTTGGGCTGCCATAGAAAGGGATGCAGAGCTGCTCTTCAGGAGCTCCATGGATTAGACCTATACTGCTGTTGAAGGAATTGGGGCTCTCAAATAAAAGAAGTCCCTTGCCTTAGAATCATAGAATCCCAGGGCTGGAAGAGACCTCAGGAGTCATCGAGTGCAGCCCCCTGCCCAAAAGCAGGACCAATCCCAACTCAATCATCCCAACCAGGTCTGTGTCAAACCAGGACTTAAAAACCTCTAGGGATGGAGATTCCACCATCTCCCTAGTTAGCCCATTCCAGTGCTTCCCCATTCTCTTAGGGAAAGAGTTTTTCCTAATATCCAACCTACACCTCCCCCACTGCACCTTGAGACCATCACTCCTCGTTCTGCCATCGTCACCACTGTGAACAGCCTCTCTCCATCCTCTTTGGAACCTCCCTTCAGATAGTTAAAGGCTGCTATCAAATCCCCCGTCATTCTTCTGCAGACTAAACAAGCCCAACTCCCTCAGCCTCTCCTAAGTCATGTGCTCCAGCCTCCTAATAATTTTTGTTGCCCTCCACTGGACCCTCTCCAATGCATCCACATCCTTCCTGTAGTGGGGGGCCCAGAACTGGACACAATACTCCAGACGTGGCCTCACCACATCCCAATAAAGGGGAATAATCACTTCCCTAGATCTGCTGGCAATGTTCCTCCTAATGCACCCTAATATGCCATTAGCCTTCTTGGCTACAAGGGCACACTGTTGACTCATATCCAGCTTCTCATCCACTGTAACCCCCAGGTCCTTTTCTGCAGAACTGCTACTTAGCCAGTCGGTCCCAGCCTATAACAATTCTTGGGATTCTTCCATTCAAGTGCAGGACTCTGAACTTGTCCTTGTTGAACCTCATCAGATTTCTTTTGGCCCAATCCTCCAATATGTCTTGGACACTCTGCACCATATACCCTACCGTCCAATGTATCTACCTTTCCCCCTAGCTTAGTGACATAGGCAAACTTGCTGAGGGTGCAATCCATCCCCTCATCCAGTCATTAATAAAGATGTTGAACAAAACCGACCGTAGAACCGGTCTTTGAGGTACTCTGCTTGAAACTGACCGCCAGTCCGACATCGAGCTGTTGATCACTACCCATTGAGCCCAACAGTCTAGCCCAATTTCTATCCATCTTACAGTCCATTAATCCAATCCATACTTCCTTAACTTGCTGGCAAGAATAAGTCCAGGTATATCACATCCACTGAATTCCCCATGTCCACAGAGCCAGTTACCTCATCATAGAAAGCAATCAGGTTCGTCAAGCATGACTTGCCCTTGGTGAATCCATGCTGACTGCTCCTGATCCCTTTCCTTATTCTAAGTGCTTCAAAATGGATTCCTTGAGGATCCCCTCCATGATTTTTCCGGGGAGTGAGGTGAGGCTGACCGGTCTGTAGTTCTGTGGATTGTCCTAAGGAACATCTTGGTACCATTTACCTCCCACAAATAAAGTACATACCGACCTATGTTCAGGACCAGGTCAAAGTTGACAGCATAACAGATAGTAAGTTGACAGTATGAAGACTAGGAAGTAAGCCCCCTTCTGCAAGGTAAGGGACGGTAACCAGGTAACAGGGGGTAGCAACCTGATACATCAGGAATGTATAAAAGTTCACCTCAAATGGTGTTCACCAGCTGACTGTGTGGGGGCACTGGATGGTGCTCAGTGGGTGTTAGGACATTGCCACGGCTTCCTTAAAGTGTAGCGGCGCAGCGCTGAGTCTGTTCGCTGGCAACTATTATTGCATGTTGTTACGCAAAAAATCTGCTTGGGCGATTTCGAATCTTATCTGGTTTGTGGTCTCTGGGGACTCTGGGCACGGAGACCACATCCAGCGATAGTGACTCGGCTCTGCAACTTTAGCGAAGAGCCAGGTGGCTTGTACCTCATGCAGTAGAGAAGGCTCCAGACTTACAAACCAGGTAACAGAACTTTTGCGTTCTCCTCCAGCAGCAGGCGCTCCGACACAGCTGGACTGAGTACAACACCTGCAAATAACCCAGTTAGTTAATGCAAGCATAAAGAGAGGCAGCCTGGCCAGATGTAACCATTCATTAACTTCCAGGCCAGAGAGGGCCATTGTGATCTTCAGTCTAGCCTGGCATCCTATGAGGTGCACACAGGCCCTTCTCTTCCACTTGTTTAAACAGAGGCACCCTGGGGCACCTTAAAGACTAACACGTGTATTTGGGCATCCGCTTCCAAGGGTAAAAAACACTTGCACCTGCTTTTCCTCCGCAACAGCTGATGCCCAAATAAATCTTCAAGGTGCCACAGGACTCCTTGTTAGTACTGACTATTGGGGTTGCCCCTTTAAGGCTATGTCTACACTGCAGGCTTTTTGCACAAGAACAGCTGTTCTTGCGCAAAAACTTGCAGAGTGTCTACACTGCGTGCGTGTTTTTGCACAAGTATTACAGTACAGCATCAGCAAACAGGGCTTCTTCCGGAAGAGTTATTCCTCTCCCCACGAGGAATAAGCCCTCTTGCACAAGAGCTCTTCCAGAAGGCGGCAGTGTAGACAGGCAACATGAATTTCTTGCGCAAAAAACCCCTACGGCTAAAATGGCCATCAGAGCTTTCTTGTGCAAGAGAGCGTCCTTACTGCCATGGATGCTCTTGTGCAAAAGCACATCTCTTCCGCAAAAGCACATGGCAGTGTGGACGCGCTCGTCTGGAAGACCTTTTGCACAAGAACTCTTCTGCAAAACAGTTCTTGTGCAAGAAGCCTGCAGTGTAGACAGAGCCCACGCGTTTCAGAGGGGTAGCTGAGTGAGTCTGTAACAGGAAAAACTTAAAACACAACATATAGTCAGTCACCTTAAAGATTAACAAACCGTGTCGATGGGATCATGAGTTTTCCTGGGCATAGCCCACTTCTTCAGACGACTGGAGTGTTGTATGTCCAGAACCAAAATGAATAGGGGAGGAAAAAATGGGAGGGGGGAAAAGGAGGCAGTGGGTATGTAAATATCAAAGGGAAAACCCAGCTGGTATGTAACAGGCACCACTGATAAGAGTTGTTGGGAATTTCCCAGGAACCGATCGGGGTTTCTTAGGAACAAGTTTAAAAAGGGGTGAGAATCAGGGTGAACTGGGTGGATGCCTGGGTGAGGGTTGGGTCGAACAACGCAGGGAGGGAAAAGCAGCAGCGTGGGGCGTGAGGGCAGGTGAGCGCTGCGGTAAAAGCCACGTGCGCAGGCCGGGCCGGGCCCCTCTCTCCTCCAGCTGACTAGCAACTTCCACTGCCGGCCCACGTGGCCCTCGAAGGGCGGAGCTTCCCCTTTCCTGCGCCCGCCCCTGGGGCCCTCCAGCCAATGGGAAGCGAGGGCTAATGTTGCTGGTGTTTCAACATTCGGAGCCGGCTGGCACAGCTGCTGCCGCGGGCCCGGGAGCTGCGAGCAGGCAGGAGGCGGAGGTGAGGGGCGGGGGGCGGTGACTCCTGGCCCCCCAGCACAGGGGGGTCAAGGTCCGGGTCCGTCCGGGGTTACCAGGCCGCGCACTCCCCTCGCTCTTGGAGGCGACGCTGGTGCCAGTGTCTGCTTCAATGCGACCCTACAATAACAAGCCCCAATCGGCCGAATCGCTGCTTGTTTCACCTCGTGTCCCCCTGCGCTGCAGAAATCCCGCCTCTGCTGGGCCAGCCCCGAGACACGGGGTTGCCCCTGGATTGTAAGCAAGCTGCCCCCTTCTCCCCCATGCTCCCCGTTCCCTGAGTATCAGTCCTGCCCCCGCAGCCTGCACAAATCTTCATCCTTTAGGACCAAATAGGAAGGGGAGGGGGCGAGGGATTATTTTCTTTATTCCCACCCCCCCTAACGGAAGGAGCTGTTCTCTGTGTCTGTGTTTACAAACCAAGGAACGTGTTTCTCCCTGGTTTGGGTTGGGGTTTTTTTTTTGCCTGTTTCTTGACAAGATTGATTGAAATGTTGGTCTGACTAGAGTAGTCCCCAAGTTTAGCGCCCTGCCCTGAAGCAGGACGAAGTCAACCAAGACCTACGGGTTTGTCTAACCCTGTCTAATTCTTTCTTCCCACCCATGCTTCCCCAGAAGGGATCAGACAGGCTGTACACAGTGGGTGTTTAAGTCTCAGCTTGACAAAGCCCTGGCCGGGTTGATTTAGTTGGGATTGGTCCTGCCTAGAGCAGGGGGCTGGATTTGATGACCTTCTGAGGTCTCTTCCAGCTCTATGATTCTATGATTCCCTCCCCTTTCCTTCACCATCATTAATATCCTTTTGCAGTGAGTTCCAGAGGTTGATTATACACTTCAAAATACGTCCGTTTTAACTAGAGCTGGAAGGAAGTTTTCTGAGGGGATGTTTTTCCATTGGAAAATGCTGATTTTAGTGACCTTTTGTTTGGAAGGGGAAAACTCCACCATTTCAGAACATTAAAATGTAGTTTTCCATTCCTGAAATGACTCTTTGTTTGGTCTCTTTAAGGTTTATCTTCCGTAATCCACCGTACTACATTTAAAAAAAGTCAAAATCTAAACAAAACGTGAATTTATTTGCAGAACTGTGTGTGATCAGGAAAAAAAAGTCAAAATCCTGGAATTTCTAGTCCCAATTCAACCCTACTTTTAGCCACCTTGGTGCCAGGGATGTAAAATCTCATTTAATTAGCTAACCAGTTAAACAATATGTTGAACCAGTTAACCGATTAAATGGGACACGTAGGACGTGTTAAAGATGGGCTTGGAGCAGCCCACACACCTACCCCCTTGGCACACTGCTGTGACTGCTGAGCAACCCTACCCGTGGCGTGCCAGAGTGCCCTCTGCCTATGGCTGGTGGAGGGCTGCTCCAGCCCCCTCTGGTTAACCATAACCGGCTTACTGGTTAACCATTCACTTCCGAACTTGGTGTCCCCACTGCTAACATTAGGACAGTGGTCCCCAACACGGTGCCCGCATTTGTATGCGCCCGCCAAGTGCTCAGGGCTGGCCTGGCCCCGGGCACGTGGCGCATGTGCGGTGCCGGAGCTGGCCCCGGGCGCATGGTGCACGGTGAGCGCCGGCCCCGGGGGCGCCGCAGATTGGCTGCCCGCGCTATGGCCACGTGGCGCATGGGGGGAGCGCAGGCTCCGGGCGTGCGGCACTTGCAGGGTGCGCCAGCCCTGGGCGCACAGCGCTTGGAGAGCGCCGGCCCCGGGCGCGCGGTGTTTGGGGGGGGGAGAGTGCCAGCGCTAGTGCCGGCCCCGGGCGCGTGGCGCTTGCAGAGTGCGCCGGCCCCGGGCGCGTGGCGCTTGCAGGGTGCGCCGGCCCCGGGCACGCGGTGCTTGGGGGGAGAGCGCCGGTCCCGGGCGCGCGGCGCTTGGTGGGAGGCCCGGCCCTGGGCATGCGGTACTTGTGGGGGGGGGGGCGGCCCTGGGAATGTGTCTATGGGGGGGCCCCACCCCCGGGTGCGCAATGGGGGGCTCCGCTCCAGGGCGCCCTGCGGGCAAACAGCCACACCCCTTGGCGCCCGGCAACCTCAAATGGTTGGGGACCACTGCATTAGGAGAAGCCATTGGCTGCCTCCCCTGCCCCGCCCCATTCCTTCTTTGACATTCCCCTGCTCCCATGGGGGTCATGCTGCCCCCCTTTGAGAGCTGATGCTGAAAAGTGCTGGGAAAGCTCGGGGCGATTATCTGCCTGACCCCGGTGAATAGGAGCTGCCAAAGGCCCTGAAGTGTGACAGACCCTGGAGCTGTGACCGGCCCTTTCACCCAGCAGGATGTGCCGAATGCCCCAGAGGACCAAGGGATGGTGGGCGTGGCACTTCAAGCACACCTTGATTTTCTTCTGTCAGGGCTGGGGCATCGGACCGTCCAGGCTGGGTTCCTGTGATTTCCCGCGCGTGCTGGGCGGATGGTTTCCTGTCCAGTGCAGATTGCTGCTGGTGCGGGACCTCTGCATATAAATGCTGGGTAAGTCCTGGTGGGTTTTTAATGGGCAGTGTCATGTGGTTTGGTAACTCAGGGTGCCCCTGTATAAAACTATGGTACGCCCACATCTTGAATACTGTGTACAGCTGTGGTCTCCTCACCTCAAAACAGATATTTTGGCCTTGGAAAGGGTTCAGAAAAGGGCAACTAACATGATTAGGGGTTTGGAACGAGTCCCATATGAGGAGAGGTTAAAGCGATGGGACTTTTCAGTTTAGAAAAGAGGAGACTGAGGGGGGATATGATAGAGGTCTATAAAACATGAGTGGTGTGGAGAGGGTGAATAAAGAAAAGTGATTTATTAGTTCCCATAATAGAAGAACTAGAGGACACCAAATGAAGTTAATGGGTAGCAGGTTTAAAACTAATAAAAGAAAGTTCTTCTTCACACAGGGTGTAGTCAACCTGTGGAACTCCTTGCCAGAGGAGACTGTGAAGGCTAGGACTATAACAGGATTTAAAGAGAAGCTAGATAATTTCACGGAGGTTAGGTCCATAAAAGGCCATTAGCCAGGAGATAGAAATAGTGTCCCTGGCCTCTGTTTGTGGAAGGCTGGAGAAGGATGGCAGGAGACAAATCGCTTGATCATTGTCTTTGGTCAACCCTCTTTGGGGCACCTGGTGCTGGCCACTGTCAGCAGACAGGCTACCCAGTACTGCCGTTCTTATGTTAGGGTTCTTGGTTGGGGCACAGGGCAGAGCCCATCGGTTCAGAGCTGCTAAGAGCAGAGTTATTTGCACTTACGTCCCAGCCAGACTCCCTCGTATCCCCTAACACAGGGCTGGGGGGATCCTTTTTTGGGTTGGGGGCCACAGAGAAATCCGTCGGGCCTTGTAGGAGTTGGGCGGCAGGAGTGGAGCTTAGTGCCTACGGGGCCAAGGGAAACAGAGAGGGCACCATGTCCACAGGGCCGGGGTGCCATTTTCCCTAGGGCCTCCGGGGGGGTGGGGGGGGGAGTGTGTCTATGGTCTAGGAGCCAGGGCCCACCAAAGAACGCCAGCATCCCCCGGGCCGACGTGATGCACATCGAGTATCTGCTCCGCCGTGGCCAGAGGCAGCTGGCGCAGCTCCGAGACGCGAACACCAAACAGATGGGCACCTTTGTCCAAGCTAAACCGGAGGAGCAGTGACCCCTGCTGGTTGGCGCAAGCGTCTGTCTTGTACTGGGACGGTTGGGGGTGAATTCACAGATCAGCCTTCCTGGTTCTCACATCCCTGTGCACCCCTCGTGTCCAAACACAGGTGCCTGGCTTGGCATTTGCTGAGCTAAGGTGTCTTTATTGGCAGCCAAGCTTTTAAACAGTTCAGGTGTGGCTGGGTGATCTGGAGGAGATGCTCTTGTTTCCAGGACCTGGTACACAATTCATTCTACCCCTGCTGGCTCCTCTCTTCGGGTATGTCTACACTACAGCGCTAGTTCGAACTAAGCTAATTCGAACTAACGCGTCTAGAACTAAAAACTAGTTTTGCTAATTCGAACTAACAAGTCCACATTGAGTGGACTCTGAACAGGGCTTAAGGATGGCCGAAAGCAGTGCCAGCAGGGCATCAGAGGAGGACTTAGAGCGTGGAGATGCAGTCTCAGGCTAGCCGAGGGCTGCGCTTAAAGGGTCCCGACCCCCACCCCGGACAGACAGTTCTAAGGGGTGCCCCGCTTGAAAACCAGTCCTGGCTTGGAGTGCCCGGAGTACCCACACTGGGCACATCACACCACTCGGCCATCAGCCCGGCTGCACTTGCCACAGGCTGCCATCTGGGGAGAGGGGGCAATCGGGGGGCTGCAGGAGAGCTTCCACCCCCAGAAGCCTGCAGAGCCAGCCCAGTCCTCCCCATCGGGGGCTCGTACCCCATTCCTCCCTCACCTCCTTCCACTTACCCTTCCCTAGCCCCCCTTCTTATTGATGTACAAACTAAAGATAACGTTTCTTCCAACATTGACTCTGTCTTTATTGAACAAAACTGGGGGAGACTGGGAAAAGGAGGTGGGAGAGGGGAAGATTAAGGCTGGGAGAGGGGAGGGCAACTAACATGATAAGGGGTTGGGAACAGGTCCCAGATGAAGAGAGGCTACAGAGACTGGGACTGTTCAGCTTAGAAAAGAGGAGATGGAGGGGGGACAGGCTAGAGGTCTCTAAAAGCAGGGGTTGGGTGGAGAGGGTGCATTCAGAAAAGTTCTTCCTGAGTTCCCATAAAGAAGGACTAGAGGACACCAAAGGAAAGGACTGGGTAGCAGGCTTGAAACTAGTAAGAGAAAGTTGTTCTTCTTGACAAAGCAAATAGTTAACCGGTGGAACTCCTTGCTGCAGGAGGCTGTGAAGGCTACAACTAGAACAGAGTTTAAAGGGAAGGGAGATCAAGTCATGGAGGTTGGGTCCATGGAGTAGTCTTAGCCAGGGGGTAGGAGTGGTGTCCCTGCCCAAAGTTTGTGCAAGGCTGGAGAGGGATGGCACGAGACAAATGGCTTGGTCACTGTCTTCCGTCCATCCCCTCCAGGGTCCCTAGGGTTGGCCGCTGTCGGCAGACAGGCTACTGGGCTAGATGGACCTTGGGTCTGACCCAGGACGGCCATTGTAAGCTCAGGGCTCAGGGTCGGGGGTCTCAGTGGACCCCCTTGATTTTCATGCAAACCTGCTCCTGGGTGGCCAGGCTGGCAGCTCTCCTGCCCTAGATGGCCACTTTCCTGTGCCTAGTGCGGAGATCGTGGACGAGGTCCACGATGTCCGCACTAGCCCAGGAATGTACCCGCCTCTTGCGGTCCCGGGCAAGCTTCCGGGAGCCGCCAGCCTGGTCCCTGGAAGAGGGGGTGGGCTGGGGGACATCGGGTGGGTGGCTCTGTGCCGTGCCAGGTGCAGGGTCTGCTGGTTGGGTGCTAGCAGGCTTGCACCTGGCACGGGCACCGTAGCCAGCCCGTGCCCCTTTAAGGGGTCCGGGGCCGGGAGGGGGGCATAGAGTTTCCCTGGTGTTGGCCAGAGTGGCCACCAGGGAAACCTGGGGAGGGCTAGCCTCCCACTCGTTCGAATTAAGGGGCTACACAGCCCTTAATTCGAACTAGTAAGTTCGAACTAGGCTTAAGCCTCGTAAAATGAGGTTTTCCTAGTTCGAACTAAGCGCTCCGCTAGTTCGATTCAAATTCGAACTAGCGGAGCGCTAGTGTAGCGGCTATGAATGTTAGTTCGAACTAACGTCCGTTAGTTCGAACTAACATTGTAGTGTAGACATACCCTTCCATCCTTAGCCAAAGAGGAACAAGCCAGTTAGCCCAGGGAAATAAAAGAAAGGGAGAGCGGTGACGGAAAACCCTGTGTCTGTCATTTTTTCAAATGATCTATCTTGCCTAAAAGCCTGTCAGGGATTGGGCTCTGTTGCAGGAGGTGCTGGCGAAACACTCCGTGGATTTGGGTGCTACAATTCCTGAGTGTCGTCCGCCTTCCTGCCCCCTCCCCCCACCGAAGCGCTTTGGAAGGCTCACAAAGGACAGAGACCTGCCTTTTGAAAATCCGACTCCCCACCGGTGTCTCAAGACAGGCGGCTCTCTCTCGCCAAAAACGGAGGCAGCAGCGTGGGATGACAGGCAGCCAGGTCGCAAGGGGAGGTGCTTTTTAGACCAGTTCCCTCCTGGCACTCCGTACTGCTGCCTCTGTATCAGAGGCAGCAGCACAAGCTGGCAGCAGCCCTTGCCTGGGGGCTGGGTCTGAGCTTCTGGACCTGGTGCAAACTGGAACTGAGCGAGGCTGCCTGCCTGCCTGGCTCCTAACACACTGTAAATGCAGAGCCGCAGAGGGGGTAGGTCCCGCACCCAGCGCGAGCCAGGACTGAGACAGCTGGCCCCTGGGGACTATCGAAAAGTCAAGTAACCGATAAGAAATCATGAGGTTAATTGACTACTCAGTGAATATCTAACGTCCCTAATCCCTTTTCATAGTTCCCCTCTGGACTCTCTCTCCTAAAGCATGGCCCTGAGATCTGGACACAGTGCTCCAGCTGAGGCCTCCTCCGCGCCAAATAGCTAGGAGAGTGACCTCCCATGTCTGCCGTACGTCTCCTACCACGCCCCAGGGCTATGCCCTCTTACTGAAGGGCTTTGTGTCTGAGATCGCTTCTCTCCTAGGCTACGTCTACACAACGAGTTTTTTTGGCAACAAATATGCTAACGAGGGACTCTATGACACGCAATGTCATTTGCATATTTTCTGCCGATCCGTTTTTGTGCTCGGGGTTTGTGCGCAAAACCAAGCCGTGTGGATGTTTACTTTTTGTGCAAAAAACCCCCTTTTCCCACAAGATCCCTATGCCTGCAAAAAGGCCGACCGATCTTGTGCAAAAAGGGGCTTTTGCCTAAAAAGAAAACATCCACATGGCTTGTTTTTGCGTGTTCTTGCGAAAAAACTTGTGGCGCGTCTACACTCTACGTGTGTTCTTGCAGAAGTAAATTTGCAGTAAAGCATCAGAGAACAGGGCTCCTTGCACAGGAGTTATTCCTCTCCCGACGATGACTAAGCCCCCTTTGTGCAAGAGCTGTTGTGCAAGAAGGCAGCGTGGACGGGCACCAGGGGCTTCTTGAGCAAGACACTTTTATGGCTAAAATGACCATCAGAGCTTTCTTGCACAAGAGAGCGTTCACACTGCCATGGACGCTCTTGTGCAAAAGCCTATGGCAGGGTGGAGGCACTCTTGCACGAGACCTTTTGCGCAAGAACTCCGGCGTGAAACAGCTCTCGTGCAAGAAGCCTGCAGTGTAGGGCAGGGAGCAGCCTATGAGGGAGGGGGAGGGACCCCTAGTAATGGCTCAAACTTCCCAGGGGGGTGGCCAGAGGCAGGACATTTGCCTGGCAGGGTGAGGTGGGGGGCGGTGACCTCACAGGGGCTTTGGGCAGCCCTCAGCATATAAGGCAAAGGGCAGGTGGGGAGGTGATGACCTCACAGAGAGACCCACATCTCAGGCTGATAAAAGCGGGGGGCGGGCCCAGGGGACTTTGGAGACCCCCGGTTGCTTTAGCTCTGGTGCGTCTCCTCCTCACGGTTCGTTCGTGTTCTGTGAGTTCCACATCCCGACACCTTTGTGACGAAGGTAAGAGCCCCCAGGGGTTGGATCCCGCCCGGGGCCGGCTGGGTTCCAGGCAGGCCCAGCCCTCGGTCAAGGGCCAGAAGGTGATTCCTCACCTGGGCTGCGTCCTTAGCGCCACTGGGGCTTTCTCCTGGTTGGTTTCCCTTTTCCTCCATCCCCCCACATTTCTGCTCTGTTCTTGCCTCCTCTGTGACCTTCCCTTGCTGCCTCCCCCAGCTTGGGACCCAACAGACTAGCTGAAGGACGGGGGGTGGTTTGCAGGAGCCGTGGGGTGGGGGATGCAGCCCCCATTGTGGGGACTGGGGAGGTGGGGCTGGAACAAGTCTATGCCGGTGTCTTTGGGGAGAACGCTCCACCCCCCACACCTTAGATTCTCCCCTGATTGGCCAAGAAGGGGCTGTTGATGGGCAGGAGACTCGTGGAATGAGGAGTAACGGTAGTTTGAACTAGGAAGCCTAGTTCGGACTACCTAGTTCGTGCCCCGTGTAGCCGCGCTGCACGGGGTTCGAACGAGCGGGGTTTTAAAAATGGCGGCTCCCCGCTTATGCAAATGAAGCCCGGGAAATTCAAATCCCGGGCTTCATTTGCAAGTGCGGTATGCCTACATTACCCTCCTAGTTCGAACTAGCGGGGTAGTGTAGACATACCCTCAGGTCCTTGCAGTGCCTGTGCAAGACCGAACCGATAAGCAAGGGGCCATTTGGGGGCTGGGGGCAGTCGCTCTGGGGAGCTGGAACCCCTGGATTTCGTTCATCAGGCTGCGCCCCAAGCTCCCCTTTGCTCCCCTCATTTGCAGCATGGCCAAACGTTTTCGGCTATGGTTCAAGAAAACCCTGAAGATGGCCCCAGGGCCGGTGGGGAGCAGCTTCTCCGTCCCCGCGGGCGGGGAAGCTGGATCCCACCAGCTCGGGGCGACTCGCCCACCGGCCAGGCCCCCCCGGACCTGGCTCCAGAGGCGGCTGGGCAGGCGGGACACAGCCCAGCGGGGGAGCCGGGTAGGGTGGCTCCGGGGCCTCCTCTGTGGAGAGAAACACCTGCCCCGGGAGCCCAGCCCCCATTACCACCAGGGGGCATCGCCCTGCCCGGCCCCCAGGGACCTGCCAGTCTCCGGGAGCCCCCAGCCCCTGCAGCTGTGGGTCCAGGTCCGTCAGCAGCAGCGCCTGGGCCTCCAGCTGCAGCCGGGCCACCTCCTGCAGCCGCTCAGACCCAGGTGAGGGGCCGTGAACACGCTGGGCGCAGGGGCTCACCCAGTACCCGGGGGGGGGAGGGGCAGCCCCAGTGTCTGCCCCGCACCCTGGGCAATGGATGGGGGCGGGGGCTGCTTGGCTCTCTTCTTCCTGGTGGGGGCTCTGCTGAGGGCGTTGGCAGATGTGAGGGTGGCAGGGGGATGGGTCCCTGCGAGGGGCGTGTGGGGCCCAACCTGCCCTGGGTCCCTGACATGGGGGCGCGTGACCCCTGCTGGCCGCTGGAGTCACCCTGGTCCCTTCCCTCCCGCACAGAGCCCCCCTGCGCCT
The DNA here is from genome assembly GCF_052426305.1 of Pelodiscus sinensis. NCBI lineage: Eukaryota > Metazoa > Chordata > Testudines > Trionychidae > Pelodiscus > Pelodiscus sinensis. Next base: position 6,729,852 of record NC_143069.1, read on the forward strand.
CGGCGGAGCTCTGCCAGCAGCGGGTGGACTCCCGGGTGGAGGAAGGGGCCATCTACGACATCGAAGAGCAGCTCCACACCCGGGACACGGTAGGAACCTTCTCCACACGGGGGGGACCCGAGATTGTCCGGCCCCTTCCCAGCACGTCCCCCCCCCTTCCGGGAGGGGCTTGTCCCTGGGGATCCCCCTGGGGCCCCTTCTCCTGCATGACCTGGGCCCCCCAAGCTGGGGGATCTTGTCATGCACCAGCTGGGCCCCCACAAGCCTGAGGCAGCAGTTGGGGGGGGAGTGTGGGTGCTTGGACAACCAGCAGCTCCCACCTCCACTCCTGGGAGACCTGAGCCCTGCAGCTGTCCGTGGGGGGCAGGCAGGCCCCAGGCTCACAGACTCTCTCTGGGGTGCAGAGCCCAGCCGCCCTGCAGCGGTTCCTCTTGGCCATCCCCCTCGCCTGCCTCGCCGCCCTCCAAAGGGGCGAGGACACCCTGGCGCCGCGCTGCTGCAAGGACACCATGATGGCCAGGATCGTTGTAAGCGAGTCGCGGCGGCCGGGAGGAGGGAAGGGGATACGTGGGGTGGACAGGGGTCTGCCTGGGCCATGGCGGCGGGTGGGGGTGCTGGAAACGGGATGGGTGGAGCCAGGAGGGGGAGGTGGACATGGGGAGGGTGGGTGGGGATGCTGGAGGAGGGAGGGACACAGAAATGGGGCAGGTGTGGGGTGCCGGACAGGAAGGGGGATTCGGGACAGGGAGGGGTCTCCCCGGGCCATGGGGGGCTGGAAGGGAGCCGAGCGGGCTGCTGGGGATGCGCCTGGGGAGCAGGGATGAGGAGGTTCAGAGGCTGGTCACCAGGGCAGTGAGGGGCAGGAGACGGCCTGGGGACAGGGATTGAGCTGGTCCCGGTTTGGGAGGGGGGTGCTGGGAGGGGCCCTGTGCCGGGCAGGGGGGCTACAGGGCAGCGGGAGGCAGTGGGGTTGGATCCTGCTGGGTGGGGGCGCTGGCCGTGTGAGCGTCTCTTGGGGGCCCCAGCCTCACACGCCCCTTTGTCTCCTTGGGTCTCACAGGAGATCATGGAGGACTCGCCCCCCCTGCTGGTCTTGGCCGACTGCCTCAACGCCGCCTGCAGCCTCAGGTACCGACCCCCCCCCCCCCCCCCGCCGACTCCCCCCAGAGCAGATCCCCTGGCCAGGGAGTGGGAAAGTCTCTGTCTCCTGCTGCTGAATTAACAGCCTCTGCCCCTCTCTCCTGCCAGCACCTTGCAGCCTCCCCTGCGGGCCCAGCTCCTGAGCCCCCTGCTGACGGCGGCCGTGGGACAGACAGTGTCTGGGGACTGGCAGCAGGAGCCCATCCACACTCAGGTACGTCCCTCCGGGCCCTGCTCCCGGGCTGGGCTGGAGCTCCAGAGAGGAGGGGGGGGGCAGAGGGAGGGAAGAAGCTGCAGGTTTGGATCCTTCCCTCCAGGGTTCCCGTTGCTCTCCCGGGGGGCCCGTCCCTTCCATGCCCAGCCTGGGCTCCTCCCTGCTCTGCGAGGCGGCTCAGACCCTGCTCTAGGCTGCACCCCGGAGCCAGCGGGTGGCCTGGATTCCCCAACCCCCCTCTGACCCAGGGCTCCCCCTTGTCTTGCAGCAGTTCATCCGGGCCCTTCCCTACGACCTCCAGGCCCTACTGGCGAGCCTCCTCGCCGAGTCCCCAGACACCGCCCGGCTGCAGCTCATAATGGAGGTGAGCCCCGTGGGGGGGACGGGGCCATTGTCCCTGCTTCCTCGGGGGGGGCCGAGAGAGGAGCAGTGTCAGTGGCTGGGGGGGGCACAGTCCGAGAGGAGCCCCAAGCTCTGCCCAGAACCGGCACCTCCCTACGGGTCCTGACCTGCCTCTTTCCCCCCCAGCACCTGAGCCCGTGGCTGGAGTCCCGCCTGCCCCAGGAGCGAGCCAGGGCCCTTGGCAGCACCACGGCCCTGCTGGGAGTCGCCACCACCCTCCCGGGGTTTGACGTAAGTGACCTCGGAGCCGGGGGGTCTGGGGCTGCAGGGCGCGGGGCTGGGAGCGTCCCCGGGAGGCAGAGGCAGGGCCGGGAATGGGCCGGGAATGGGCCGCGTTCTCCTTTCCCCGGGGAGGGGCGACCCTGGGCCCTTCAGGGGGGCTCTTGAGGGACTGGGCCTGGGGACTGGGGAGTGGCCGTCAGTGGATCCCCTTGTTCCACCCCCGGAGTGACCCTTCAGTCGGGGCCATTGCTCAGGGTTGTCTCCTCGCAAGGCCGGCCCCGCCCCCGCCCTGGGAGGTGTCTCTGTCCGTCCCCCGAGCTCAGACCCGCCTCGGCGGCCGTTTGCATGGGACGTGCAGCCCCAGGATGCTGAGGGACCCCCCCTCTTCTCTCCCCTCAGAACTCCGCCGACTGGCCGAGGATGGGTCACCACGTGGCCCAGCTGGGCCTTTTTATTTCGGACCCATCCGAAGACGTCAGCCGGCTGGCCCGGGAGGGGGTGCACAGCCTGTATCAACTCCTCCTGCACCACAGGGGTAAGGAACCCAGCCGGGACCTGGGCCCCAGGGACACCCTGAGGGTGCCGGCGGCGGGGGGAGGGGACCCAGCCCTTTTCCCCCAGACTGGCCCAAGGGGGGATGCGTCCCTCTGTGTTCCCCTTCTGCCCCCTGTGCCCCTCCATTTGCCCAGGGATGCCTGCAGGGACCCGTGGGAGGGGAAGGGCTCAGACCTGCCAGCAGAATGACCCTGTTGTGTCTCTTGCAGGCCTCAACATCCACCAGGCAGAGGACCTGTGGTGCAGACACTACTACAAAGAAAGATGGGTCCTGGCTCACAGCAACAGCGTGCAGGTGGGAGAGGTAAGGACGCGCTGCCAGGGCAGGGCAGGGCTCGGGGGTGAGGCTGGCTGGGGCCCTCGTGCGGGTAGGAGGGTCTTGGGGGCAGGAGGAAGCTGTGACCTGGGGCAGGGGTTGGGGTGCCGGGTGAGGAGAGCGTCTGGGTGCAGGGTCTGGAAGGGAGTTTGGGGGAGGAGGAAGCTGTTTTAGCCCCAGGAGTTGGGGCCGGGCTCTGGGCCGTCAGCTGAAACCTCCTGTGCTCTTGATTCCAGGTCTTTGGGCAGCTCTTCACAGCAGAGCAGGAGAAAAGCTTTTTGGACAAGGCTCTGCTCGCTGCCCGCTCCCCCCTGCGGCGCCCCAGCCAGGCCGGGCTGGTCCTGGCCCACGCCCTGCATGGGCAGGCCCATCAGCTCCTGGAATACATGGTGAGCAGCCGGAGCAGATCAGGAGAGTGGGGCAGGGCCAGGGTCTCCTTCCCATCCCCTCAGGGAGTCCCCCGCCCCTTTCCTCAGGCTGCCCCCACCCCACGTCCCTGCTGGCAGAATCCCTCCTGCCCCTGCGAGCGTCCCTGGGGGTGGGGGAGGCTCTGAACACAGAAACTGTCCTAGGAGGCGGGAGGGGGCCGAGGTGTCAGGAGCTCTGGGGGGGGGGGGGTCAGGAGCTCACCCTGCGGGCCTGACGGGGGTGACCAGAGAGCAGGGGGAGGAGGGTGGAAATGCTGGGGGGCCAGTTCCCCTGAGTCCCCAGGGATGAATGTGACGGATTCTGCTTCCCTTGCAGCAGGAAGACACCCAGTGAGAGCAGCAAGAGCTGAGGAGCCAGCAGCTGCGTCCCCCTCCCCCCAACCCTCCCAATTGTATTGAATTGTATTTACATTCTCATTAAACAATGTTTCAAAAAACATTTGGATCAGGCTTGGTCAATAATTTGTAATGGGGGGGCCATTTTGGCAACTGATCAAGGGCCACATTTCTACCGAGGGCTTTGGGGTCTGGGACGGGGCGGTTGGGTGCAGAAGGGAGCTTAGGGGTGGAGCCTGGGTGCAGGGGGGGGGGTATGATCTGGGGCGGTGGATAGGGGTGCAGGGTCCAGGAGGGGGTATGGGCGCAGGAGAGGACTCTGGCCTGGGGGAGGGGCTCTAGAGGGGTGCAGGGTCAGGGAGGGAGCTGTGACCTGGGTGAAGGGGGAGCAGAAGGTTTGGGGGAGGGGGTGCGGGTGCCAGAGAGGAGTCTGGCCTGGGGGAGGGGTGTCGGGGGGGTGCAGGGTCAGGGAGGGAGCTGTGACCTGGGTGAAGGGGGAGCAGAGGGTTTGGGGGAGGGGGTGCGGGTGCCAGAGAGGAGTCTGGCCTGGGGGAGGGGTGTCGGGGGGTGCAGGGTCAGGGAGGGAGCTGTGATCTGAGGGAATGGGGGACGCAGGTTCAGGTGGTCGCCTGGGACAGGCAGTCGGGGAGGGGATGTGGGCGCCAGGGGCAGGCTCTGGCTGCGGAGGTGCCTACCTAGGCAGCTGCGTATGGGGGAGCCCGACTGTCACCTGAGGGGATGGGGGAGCTCAATTTTCAACTGTGGGGAATGGAGGAAATACTGTGGAGTGGAGGGAGCGAGATGGGGGGGGGCTGAATTGTTCCCGGAGGGGAGATCTCCCTGGCTTGGGGGGGGGGGCGTTTCCAGCAAAGCCCTCACATAAGAGGGGGACAGACGGGGGGAGGGAGAGGACGGGGATGGGCAGGGCAGGTGGAAATGGGGAGGGGCAGGAGAAGGGAAGGGGGAGGAGATGGAGGAGAGCAGGGGATAGGAGTGGGGGCGGGGATGAGGAGCAGGACAGAGGCAGGGCAGTGGTGGTGATGGCTGAGCGATGAGAACAGCTCGCAGGGAGCTTAAAGCCAGCAGATGCTTTTCGGCAGAGTTGCCATTTGCCCTGGCGGCTTTGCCAGAATAGCTGTGCCAGCGGGGGGGGGGGGGGGGGGGGGCTTTTGCCACACACCCAAACCAAGCCAGCTGTGGCGGCAAAGCCTTGTGATGTAACCTAAGCCCTTGGCAAGGTCGGGATCAACCTGCTCTGACAATTTCTCGGACCGGCGGGATGAGAAACAAGGATCGTGCAGGGAGATGGGGATGACTAGGAAGCGAATCCAGGTGTGGGGGGAATATCCTGGGTTGGAGGGTCAGTCGATACCCCCGCCTGCCACTGTCTGCCGGGGCTCTGCCCGCAAGATGGAACCAACAGCTGAGTTTGCTTTTCTGCCCCGTCGTGGGCACAAAAGGCCCAGAGCAGCCTCCTGCTATCTTGGAGGAAAGGGGCCAAAGTTCAGGAAGCAGGTGCCAGGCTGGGCTGGAATCCGCGAGCGCCGCTTTTGCTTTGCCCTTCCTGGAAGCTGGGCTGCAGGTGAGTGGCGGTTTCATCTCTGCTCTTGGGGTGTTTCTTGTGGGTTCCGAGTGTGGATCTGAGAGCGGCTGCGCAGGGGCAGTGTCATGAACGTGCTGTAAGCGTTACAGCCCCTTCTGCGCAGGCTGGCTCCAGCCTCCCGTCTGTCTCCAAGCCCTGGGGGAGAGGCGGGAGGCCAGCAGCATGGCCTAGTGGAGGGGGCAGGGGGTTGGGTGTAAGAACTCCCGGGTTCTAATCTAATGCCACCTAGTGACTAAGGCACAGAGTTGTGTGTTAGACCCTTGCTCCTCAATTCTGCGCTCACTCTCGCGCTGGTGACCTTGGAGAGGCCTTTCAGGTCTCCCTTTCCCTGTCCATCAAAGGCAGGCAAGTGCGATGTAATGCCCTGGAGCAAGTGCTTTGGGACGTGTCGCACAAGTGTGCCTGGCTCACAAGCGTGTCAGCACAGGTGTGTAAAAGCGTGACGAAGGCTTTGAGATCGATGCCGAAGGCTTGTGAGGCTGTGGCTGGCCAAGTGACAGGGAAATGAAAGGTCAGAGTTTGGTCAGTTAGATTTTATGGTAATACACTGAGACGAAGCACTTTGGGCGTATATACGATAATGTCTTTCCAAGTGCGTTAGTTCAAGCCGTGTCCTAGGAGCCAAGAGGTGAGACAAACATGCTTGGTCCTGTCTCGGTGCAGGGGTGGACTAGATCAGTGCTTCTCGACCAGTGGTACGAGTCCCCTTAAAGGTACTCAAGAGATGTCTGGGGGACACGTCAACACAACTGAAATTTGGAGAAAACTGAATTTTAGTTTTCAGTTTGACAGCGCTTTATTCTTTTTGTACCTTTTACACCCAAAAATGCCATCGCCCGCCCGACTACGATGCAGTTGTTTAAACAAATGTGTTGCAACGGTAGAAAAAAATTGTGTGTGTCTGAAAACTGTAGGTACTGGGGGTACTTACACATTTTTTTTTAAAGGGGGTACATTATAAAAAAAGTTTGCGAAACACTGGACCTATCATGGTCCCTTCCACTCAGACTTTTCTATGATTCTGTGACAGGGCTGGGCGATAATTTTCAGAAGGGGGCCACTTAATGGATTTTGGTATGGGGTCATAGGCCGGCTCCACCCACAGAAGGGGCGGAGCCTGAGGCAGAAAGGGCGGTGTTGTGGACTAGCCCACCCTCAGAGTTCTCCGCGGCTGAGGCTTTCAATTAAAAGCACAGAAAAGAGCTCACAGCTTTGCCGCTTTGCCACTACTGGCAGCTGTCCAGCGTGGCTACAGCTTTTTAAAGGGCTCGTGGCTCCTGCCCCTGCTGTAACAGAAAGCGGCCAGATCACAGTGTTTGGTAGGTTGCATCTTACCCAGCCCTGTTCTCTGAGCTGGTTTCGAAACCTCCGTGTCCTCCTTATGGTCTGACAGCTGCAGATTTACTGCCTGTCTCTCCTCTCGTGGCCCAGCCTAGCCGCAGCTAATGGACTAACTCAGGTTAGCATCACCTGCCCTGTCTTGGTGACTCTTCACAGCTGAACGGCCTATAAGGCATCGTGCTGGTCTTCTGATCTCTTGGTGACTCCTCTGCCTTCTGTTTATTTCTTTCTCCCTAGCTGGCCGATCAAGTCAAGCCCTGTCAGTGCATGAAGGCCCCAGGAATTACGAGTGTGATGGTCTCCCATGCCCAAGGTAATCGGCTGGCTAGTAATGGATGGACTGCTTGGTTATCAGGTTAGGCTGCACAAGCCAGGTCTATGGGACCCTATGGCCAGCTGGCACCTGGTTCACAGCTGTACTAATCTGAAAATGGCTGGAAGACACCACCATCATTAGGCTCCAGAGTCAACAGCACTTGCTCCTCTTGGAGCTACTTGTCCGTGGCAGGCAGCACAGCTTAGCAGCTCACTGGGACGTCTCCTTTCTGTTGTGAGATCTGGGCACTTTAGAATGGCTGTAGCTATTGAAAGCAAAGGCGCACAGCTATAGGCATGGGGGTTTCCAGCTTTATTCACCTAGGTGGCTGATTCCAGGAAGCAAGGGTGTGTGTGTATGTGGGGGGGGGGGGGGGAGTCCTGTACAGAGGGTTCCCTGGCCCCTCTGCTTCCATGGCTGTGCAACTGCCACCAGGTGGATTAGAACCTGGGACTTTTGGAGCTTACGGCAGGAGCTGCTACAGCTTGAGTTATAAGTCAGTTGCCTCTCAGCATAGGCTGAAGAGCTCCCTTGTAATAATTGCTTGCTGGAAGTGGTCTCAGTGCCACTCCATAGGATAGTGACCCACATCAGGTGGGTGGGTTACAGCTGCAGGCCTGCTCCCAGCATGCGGATCTGCTCTCTGGGCGGCGTCTATAACTCTGTGGCTGCAGCCCTGCTCCCAGCATGCGGATATGCTTTCTGGGTGGCGTCTACAACTCTGTGGCTGCAGCCCTGCTCCCAGGACTGGATCTGCTCTCTGCCCATTGGCGTGCGCAGCACATTTCATTAGGGTGTGCACCCAAAGAATGTTTTTAAATGTACTCTTTGACCCCCATTAGCCACGCCTCTGGAGGTAACACTTTCAGGGCAATATGGACACATGACCAGAAATAAAAGGTGTCATGTGACCTCCCCCCCCCCAAGGACTTTTCCCACCATCCACTTACCAATAGGGATTAGTTTGGCCCTCACCAAACCCCCCTCATGCAACGATCCTGCAATTGCATTAACCCAATGTGTGTGACATTAACTTGGGGGGTGGAGAGGCTGGGGGAAGTGTTCCCTCTAAGAGTTTCCTCCCATGAGCACAATACATTTTGTGTTGTGCACCAGTACTGAGTGTGGCTTGTTTGGATGTGCCATGGTGGCACCCAAGTTATTCATAAATATCTTATGAACCACTTACCTGTCCCCTCTGCTGCCCTGTCTCCTTCCCTTCCTCCATCAGCTCCCCTGGTGCCTACTGCCCCCCCAACCCCTCACCCACCTCTGCTGTCCTGACTCCTGCCCTTCTCACTGCCCTCGGCCTTCCCGAGACCTGCCCCCTCCAGCAGCCTTTCTCTCTCCCCCTGTGCCCACTCCTCCAGTAGCCCCACTCTGACCATGTGAGCTACCCCTCCTCATCCCCTCTTCTAACACCTCCCTCTACACACCTGTCCTGCCTCTCTCCTCTGCTGCTGGTCCCTCCCCTGCAGGTATCTGCCCTTCTGCTTCACCCCCGGACTCCCTGGCACCTGCACCTTCCCTTACCCTTGCACCCTCTTGGTGCCTCCCCCTTCCCTCACTGCCCCTGCCCACTTTGCCCACTCCCTCACCACCCTCTGCCCCCGTTCCCCTCATGCCCCTGTGCCTTTACACGTGCCTTGCTCCATCTCCGCCTTCCTCATGCCCACCCCTTCTTTCAAGCCTTCTCCCAGCACCTCCTCTTCTCCCCTCTAGCCCCCAAAGCCCTTCCCCTCTCCTCTCCTAGCATCATCCTGTCCCCCCCCCCCCCCACTGACACCTCCCCTCCTGTCCTTTTCCTCATTGTCTCCACTTGGCCCCCTGGCATTTGTCTGTCTCCTACACCCTGTCCCTTAGTGCCTTCCCCTTTCATCTCCTGACCTGCCACAAACCCCCACCCCGCAGACTCAGGTTCCCAAAGTTCTGGCAGTCCCCATCACTTGGTGCCTGCGCTGGGTCTGACTCGTAGGGTTGCCAGGTAGACCCTCCCCCCAAAAAACGGACACACTTGATCCTGGGCAGGGGGGAGGGAGGAAGAGGGACTGGCTGGGGGGGGGCAGGAACTGGCTGGAAGGAAGAGGGGATGGGAAGCAGCTCTGGGGGGGAAGGGCCAGATCCTGACCCTGGCCCCCCCTTCTCCCTCCCCGAGGCCAGTCATGCTGCCCCTGACCCCCCCTTCCTCCCTGAGGCCAGTCGCACTGCCCCCGATCCTGACCCCGGCCTCCCCTTCTCCCTCCCCGAGGCCAGTCATGCTGCCTCTGACCCCCTTCCTCCCTGAGGCCAGTCGCACTGCCCCCGATCCTGACCCCGGCCTCCCCTTCTCCCTCCCCGAGGCCAGCCCTGCTCCCCAGCTCAGTGCGGGCCCCTGCTCTCTCCTTAGCTCAGTCCCACTCTGCCGACCCTGGCTCCCTCCTGGCTCCCTGCTCTGCCAGTCAGGCTGAACTGGGACTTTAGCCTCTCCCCGTTGTTCCTGGGGACTGTCAGTCTCAGGATCTTGATCTCTCATTTCCCCTGCCTTTCACTGAGTTTCAGTAAGGAGCTAGCGGCAATAATGCCTCTACTTTTTCCCCCACTCCTGTGCGGAATACATTTTGTTATGTGCACCAAGGCATGCACGGATGTGCACTGTTACGTCACGTGGAGTTTCACAGCATGGGAAGAAATCAGTGGAAATACAGAGAGCTTGAGTAGTTGCAAGTGTCCATTTTATTGCATAGCACGGAGCTAGCTAGAAAAAACCCAAACCAGCTGGGCTGACCCCCAGTGACCTAACGCAGTTACTATAACAACAAGATCTATGTCTACACCCAGTACACCACATGCACCACCACTTAGAAACACATGCTACCGGCTAGCAAACTGGGCAGCATTTGAATGTCTCCTGGCTGGCCGCCCAAGAGCTCAGCTTGCAGGGAACACTGGCTAACCGTCCCCTTCCACCTGGAGAAGGGAGAGACAGGAAAGCAGCAACAGAGCATCTGCCTGGGGGAAGCCCGAATCCCATGCAGGAGTGGAGCCCTGTTCCTTGTTCCAGGCCCTTGCTAGAGTCCCCTCCCGTAGCTGCAGCTATGGCCGGCAGTTTTAAAAGCGGACTTACGCTGGCCCTGCAACCCGAGCGACTCTGTCAGTGGGTGCTTATCACTCCATCACCTCGAGCTGTTTAAGCAGCTTGTTTAACCAAGGAGGGAGGGAAAGGGAAACCTTTGGCCATTTGAGGGTTGCGTGCCAATGGAGGGAAAGGGGATGGATAAAAAGGGGCTGAGCACACGGTACTGCCTCTTTTTAAACCCAGGCCCAAAGATGTCCTGGAATTCTGGGCCACTGGCCTGAAGGAGATGGTCAAACTGCCTGGCAGCTGGACTTTTGGAGTCTTGTTATTCCTGGGCTCCTGGTAGCGACGGCTCCCATTCCAGGGGATTCCTGCCAGGTAGTTTACCTCAGACAGCAGCTTTTATTCCCCCGTGTCACTTCTCCCAGTATCTGAGACTTTGGTCATGGGGATCAAGCATTTAACATGATTCCAAGAGGAACCGGATGGTTCATCTAGCGAGCCAGGCTCACCGATATTTGAGTAGTTAATAAAAATCCCTAGTTGCTGTGTGTAGGTCTAAAAAGTGAAGGTTAGTATCATTAGTCTTATTTTACAGACAGGGAATAACCTCTCCAACCTGTGGGAGAGGCAGGAATAGAACCCAGGTTTCCTGATACCACAGTCAGGGCTTTGTTACCAGGCTACATCCTGTACTAGAAAGGATGGGCCTGAAGCATGGGCCTGGTGTAAGGCCTGAGGCCTGAACCAAAGTAAGCAAGAGTTAGCTGAAGAGAAACAGGCAGGTCGTGTCAAAAGCAGACGGTTGCCTGAAAGTCTTGGGACTTAACCCTAACTGTCTTGCCTGGAAAGGTTGAAACCATAGACAAAAGGTCCTAGAAAGTCTCCAGGAATGCTAGAGAAGCAGGAAGCGAGTTGACAGGAGGCCAGGAAAGAAAATGGAAACAGAATTTGGGGTTTTGAATTGGAAGCAGTGATGTGCCTGTTGTTGTGTGATCATGCCTGGAAGATGTGAATTAAGCCAGGAACCTGGGCAAGCAGAATCCAGCGACTTTCTTGGCTAGGGAAAGACTAAATCTTGGAACAAGAGAGATGTGAGTAGAACAGGGAATTTTTAGTCAGACGCTACTAGGTTATTTTCTTTATTTTTTTAGTTTGTTGGACTTCTTTTTGCTAAGCACATGTAACTATCCCCCTTTACCCTGGAACTCTTCAAACTGAATCCCAGGGAAGCGATTTTCTGTGTTTTAATCTTTCTTTTTTCAGTTTCTTTGTAACACCTAGCAACCAAGTAGATACGCTGGAGGGCAGTAGATATGCTGGAGGGCAGGGATCGGGTCCAGAGTGACCTAGACAGATTAGAGGATTGGGCCAAAAGAAATCTGATGAGGTTCAACAAGGACAAGTGCAGAGTCCTGCACTTGGGATGGAAGAATCCCGAGCATAGTTCAGGCTGGGGACCGACTGGCTAAGTAGCAGTTCAGCAGAAAAGGACCTGGGGGTTACAGTGGATGAGAAGCTGGATATGAGTCAACAGTGTGACCTTGTAGCCAAGAAACCTAATGGCATATTAGGGTGCATTAGGAGGAGCATTGCCAGCAGATCCAGAGAAGTGATTATTCCCCTTCATTCGGCTCTGGTGAGGCCACATCTGGCGTATTGTGTCCAGTTCTGGGGCCCCCACTATAGAAAGGATGTGGACGCATTGGAGAGGGTCCAGCGGAGGGCGACCAAAATGATTAGGGGGCTGGAGCGCATGACCTATGAGGAGAGACTGAGGGATTTGGGTTTGTTTAGTCTGCAGAAGAGAAGAGCGAGGGGGGTTTGATAGCAGCCTTCAACTTCCTGAAGGGAGGTTCCAAAGAGGATGGAGAGAGGCTGTTCACAGTAGTGACGGATGGCAGAACAAGGAGCAATGGTCTCAAGTTACAATGGGGAAGGTCTAGGTTGGATATTAGGAAAAACTATTTCACTAGGAGGGTAGGGAAACACTGAGATGGGTTCCCTAGGGAGGTGGTGGAATCTGCATCCCTAGAGGTTTTTAAGTCTTGGCTTGACAAAGCCCTGGATGGGTTGATTTAGTTGGGATAGGTCCTGCCTTGGGCAGGGGCTGGACTTGATGACTCCTGAGGTCTCTTCCAGCTCTATGGTTCTATGATTCTAAGTAATGTTTCACCAAGTGTATTTGTTTTGTTAATAGACGTCACATTTTTAAAACCATGATCTGATTCCTGCATCCTAGAGGGCGGAAGGTTCTGTATGCACGTGCCTAAGACAGCAAGCCATACTTCTAGGAGAAATTACAGGTTTTCAAGCTCTCTCTGGAGGGAGTGTCAAGGACAAGGAAGGTACCCCACAGGAGGGAATTCTGAAATGCGCCTGTCTGGTTCTCAAAGGGGTTTGTGCATTTGGATGGTGGCAGCAACACCAACACAAGCCTCCAGTGGCAGGGTATTTTAAAGTCTCTTGTGGGCCCCCACCTTCTGCACTTGGAGTGCCAGAGTGGGAAACAGCCTTGACATGACCCCTCTCCAATTTATCAACATCCATCTGGAATTCTGGTCACCAGAGCTGGGCACAGAACTCCAGCAGCAGAAGTTCAAGTGCCGAATAAAGAGGCTAAGTCGGTTCCCCACTCTGGCACTTGGAGTGCAGAAGGTGTGGGCCCAAAAGAGACCTTAAAATACCGTGTCTCTATGGGCTTCTGCTTCAAAACTCCCCAAGGTCACAGATTCCCTGAGCTTAGGAGGGTTGCTGCCTCTACCCAAGTGGAAAAAAACTTTTTCTTCTTGAACGCAGGAAGAAGTCACTTGGGAACGTATTCCAGAAGGGTACCCCAAACTCTTTTACACAAGAGCCAAAAGAAATCTGATGAGGTTCAACAAGGACAAGTGTAGAGTCCTGCACTTGGGACAGAAGAATCCCAAGCATTGTTACAGGCCTGGGACCAACCAGCTAAGTAGTAGTTCTGCAGAAAAGGACCTGGGGGTTACAGTGGATGAGAAGCTGGATATGAGTCAACAGTGTGCCCTTGTAGCCAAGAAGGCTAATGGCATATTAGGTTGCATTAGGAGGAGCATTGCCAGCAGATCCAGAGATGTCATTATTCCCTTTTATTTAGCACTTGGAAAGAAAAAAAGAAAAATGAAAACAAACTGTAATTTCTGATAGCTGTCCTCTTAGTCTTAGGCAGGTATACACAGACCTCCTATTACTTTCCAGGATACAAAATCAGATCATAGCCTTAAAATAGGTGATTATATTAAGAAAACAAAAAGGTATTCATTTGTAAAGCTGACTTGGCTGCTAGGAGTTATAGCGCAACTGAGAAAAGAACAGATTAAAACACAGACAATTGCATCCCTGGGATTCAGTTTAAAGTTATAGTGGGGAGAGGAGGGGATATGGATTTAGCACAGAGGAGTTTAACCAAACAACAAAACAAAAAAATAACCTGATCGCATCTAAATAAACATTCTCTATCTACTCAAGTATCCACACTTCCAAGGTCCAGTCCAATTCTAGGCCCAGGTATTCTTTTTTTTAGGCATGATGTCCCTGCCCAGTTCAATTCATCCCCCCCTCATCCCCTTCCACAGCTCCAGGATTAAACTCACAAAGAAAAACAGCAGACAGATTCCCTTTTAATGCAGATCTGAACTCTTTCTTCTCACTGGTGCTCCTGGCTCCCTGCCAACACTTTCTAGCTAGCTAGGTTTAACCCTTTAGTCACTGAATACTGGGATGTTCAGAAAAGAACAGTGGGCCTCCCATCCATCACAGAAGCGAGACAACCTCTTTACTCCTGCTCAAGCGTTTCCTGTTTATACATCCCAGAATTACAATAGCTTTTTAAGCCCCAACGCCACAATGGGAGCTCATGTTCTGCTGATTACCCACCATGACCTCTACATCTCTTTTCCCCGCCCTGCAAGTCTGGCCCACAGAACCATGGGAAGTGGCATAGGCTAGCCTGGGCCAGGGCAAAGGAACACGTGGGCCTTTCTCTTCTCCATCTCTCCCTCTGCATTGCACAGCAGGGCGCAGGAGTGCCAGGGGGCTCTGTGGACGCTGTTTGGCTTAATGCCAGCGAAAGCAGGGTCTACAGGAGTACTTACGGGCTCCTAGTGTTAAGAGCTGTGATGTGGTTGCCTCAGCAGCGTGGCTCAGTGCTTCTGTTCTTGGAGCTCTGGTGTTATCAGTGGTCAGTGCAGGTAACGCAGCCTGCTCCTGCTGCAGATCTCGCTGTTATGCACAAAGACCGACCACAGGCACCGTCTGGTGACAGAGGCACTTGGCCAGGTTTATAGCCGTGTAGTCACAGATCTAGTGCCCTGGATTTGCGGTTACGCGTGCACCAACTCATGAGTGCCCCAGGACGAGGAGCAATTCAGTCAGTAAGTCTCTGTTGTCCCTTCGGCCATGCAAAGGGGGTAAGGCCAGGCACCCCAATATTTATAGCCTAAAGTAAACTTGTCTGGTTTCGGACATTTGTTTGCTCCCTCCCCTTGCACCTAGTACCTTGAACCGAAAAATATTAGCGGAGACACTCTTGAGCATCCACTGCGGATGCGCTCGGTGAGGCTAATCTTCGTGTTTTACCTCATCCCCGTTGCAGGGTTCCAGACCAAGGAGGATATCTACTGCCTCGCTTTAGCGAAGGCCCTGTACACTGTGCCCACGCCAGTGACTGCTGGGTTTTATGCACCATGGGGACATTTCAAAAACCTGCTCTTACACAAAATCAAGGGTGAGTACTGCCCCGGGGAACGTAAGACGGGGAAGGAACCTTGTGGGGATGGGGATTAGTGGATGACAACTATCTCCAAAGAGCCAGAGCCACCCGTACTCATTTGCCGATTATGCAATCGCATAGGGGACCTGAAAATTTGGAGCAGCACTGGGTTTTCATGTCCACTCCACCCACCTGCCTCTTCCTATCCATGGTCTGTGGCTCTGCTTCCTCCAGCAGCAGAAGTTCTAGAAGATCTAGTTAATTTACAAGTGACAAAGTCTGCTCGAGCTACTGGCAGAACATCGACGACATGGTAATGAAGCCATTTAACAGGCATTTGCCAACCTCTGCTAAATGTTTGCTGAATTTACTGTGAGAGTCGACAGGACCTTAGTTTAAAATGTGTTTGTTTATTAGTGTGTGGATGAGGATTATAAAATCACATCGCTAAAAATTCAACATCCATCTGGGCTGCTGTTGGGCAGATGGGCACCAGTTTAATAGTACGGCGTAGGATCCCATCAATCCTAAGGATGGCTTTGCCAAGAGCTACCCATTCTTGATTGCTTCCCAGAAGGGAGGGATTGTGAAGCTGGAAGACCCTTCAGGAGGAGAGATTTAAGGCACTGCCAGGTACCTAACATATCTTCCTCTTTTATCTCAGAGAACATGGAAAACGAATCGAAGAAGAAAGACCAGGAGGAATTTCAGCGGACGCAGAAGATGCAGCGTGACAACACTGGCCGGGATCTACTCAAGCTCCTGTTACTCATGATCTTCTACCGGCCGGTCCTGACGGAGCAGCAGAAGTGGAGAAGGAACGTGAAACACGTCTTCATCCATTTCAGCGCCTGGGAGTACGCGGGCTGCGACCAGCTCTGGGCAGGCCTCATTACCACACTGTGCGACGGCATCGAAAGCCACTTTGGTCTCCTACCCATGAGCATTTACAGGACCATAGACAGGAAATGTAGCATCATCGAAAGACCAGGGGATAAGGAATGGGTTAGCAAGAAGTTCCTCTTCCTCCCGCTGTGGGTGGCTGTGATCCTTTTGATCATGGTAGCTATTGGGGTGGGTGGTCTCCTCCTAGTGTTTGGGATCCCCATCGGGGATGCCTCGGGAGACGCCATAGCTGTCGTGGAAGGCATTGGGGTGACGGCTGTCAGCGTCTCTGCAGCAGCTGCCATACGGCTCACTATCACAGTGGTACGAAACATTATCGTCACCCAGAAGAGCCAGCTGGAGAGACAGATGAACCAGACGGCTCTCAGCGCACAGCTGGGCTTCATGAGCTGCGTGAAAAGCGAAGTCAGGACAATCACTGGGTTCCTGCAGTACATGGAGATCTTCCAGCGGCAGAAGCTGCGGGTGGTGCTGGAGATCACCCACTTGGATACATGCAGCCCTGACAAGGTGGTGGGCGTCCTTGATGCCATGAACATCCTCCTCTCACACGATGACGCCCCTTTCATCTCCATCCTGGCTGTTGACTCCAGCATCATTGTCGACTGCGTGGAAAGCTCCAAGTATATGAGAGGTATGGCCAACAACGGCTACGAGTTCTTAAACCGCATCGTCACCCTGCCCTTCTCTGTCCCTCGGATGGACTGCGACACCAAGCGGAGGCTGATCAGGAATATCATCGCGCGCAAGGAGCAGCTAGAGGCAGAGGTCGGCTTCCGGCAGGATGGCAAGATGGAAGCCAGCTCTGACTTCCTCAACATCTCTCGCTACCATTCGGCCAACCACGATGCCCAGAATCCAGTTGCAGAGGACAGCCAGATACCTCTCATGGTTGGAACCCCAGCGCTGGGAACCGACAGCTGCGGGAAAGGTATCCGAGCCAAAGACCTCATTCAAGATGCTTTCGACTACCTCCTGGATGACGCCTTGAAGGAATTCATGACAGACAACGTGGTGCAGACGCGGCGCATCGTGAACACCGTCACCATCACCATCAGGCTGCTGGCGAGTAACATCCCCAAGGATGAAGTGTGTCCGAAGAAGGTGGTGGAATGGGTGCTCCTTGCCAACCAGTGGCCGTGCCGTCTGAGCTGGCTCTTGCAGTGCATCGAGGATGAGGAGCAGAGGAGCCGAATGGGCAGCTGCCATGGAAGCCCGCTCCGCCCCGACATGTCTCTGTGGGAGGTCTACGAGAAGTACATGGAAGAGCTGGACATGCTGAAAGGCCAGATGGAAAAGCTGCTGGAACTGGACCAGGATCCCGAGCTGTTCCACACTTTCCTGTGCGGCAGGTTTCGGGTGGAGGAGGCCCTCTTCTACCTCCCCTTCACGGTCAATTTGGACCCATCCCTGAAAAGACAGATGGAGCTGCAACGTGGCAGCCACAGACTGAAACGGACAAAGAAATTCGACAAGCTCAGCGCCTGCACTCTGCTGGGTATGACGGTGGAGGATGTCTGCCGAGAGGTGGGTCACCCTTGGGTTTCCTTCCTTCGAGCAGGGCCAGCTGTCGATAGAATGTCCATGCCTCTTCATCGCAAGAAGCATGTCATTCATGTGACAGCAGCTGCCCACAGATGATGGCTACAGGCAGAGCCATCTTTGCAAATCGTGGGGCCCTGAATAATTGAGGGCCCTTCTGCAGGATTGCCTGGGCCTTTTCCCCTCATGCAGCTTCTGCTGGAGGTCTGGTCGTTCCTTCTACCCCCCTACCCCAAGCAGGGCTCAGGAACTAGAGCAGAGTTGCAGATCCTCTCTGCTTGCTAGCTTGCTGCTGCTGCTGATTTGAACCCCGTAGCAGATTTGAACCTAGGCCCTCTAGGAGTGTGTCTAAACTACATGGCTCCGTCGACGGAGCCATGTAGATGAGGCTGATTGGCAGAGGGAAATGAAGCTGCGATTTAAATAATTGTGGCTTCATTTAAATTTAAATGGCTGCCGCGCTCTGCCGACCAGCTGATGATCAGCTGTTTGTCGGCAGATCGGGGCAGTCTGGACGCTTCCCCGTCGACGTGAAAGCCCTTTGTCGACCTCCCCGGTAAACCTCATCCCACGAGGCATCAGGGGGAGGTCGACAAAGGGCTTTCATGTCGACGGGAGCGTCCACACTGCCCCGATCTGCCGACAAACAGCTGATCATCAGCTGGTCGGCAGAGCGCGGCAGCCATTTAAATTTAAATGAAGCCGCGATTATTTAAATCGCGGCTACATTTCCCTCTGCCGATCAGCCTCATCTACATGGCTCCATCGATGGAGCCATGTAGTTTAGACACACCCCTAGAGGCCTCGACAGCTGGAGCCATGAAGGCAGCTGGCTCCCAGCTTAGGATGTAGAGCTCCCTTGTTCTTATCTCTGGCTGTAAGAGGTCCAATTGCCACACGAAGGGACAGTGAACCACACACACTAGGCGTGTGGATTACACTGCCAGCTGAGAGGAGCACGTGGGGGAGGGCGAAGGGAAAAGCCCTGCAGCAGACAGGACAGAGCGTCCCCAGAGACGAACCGGCAGAGGCATATCCTCAGACATACAAGAACACATGGCTGCTGCATTGGGGAACTCAAAAATTTGGTGCCCAAATTTTCCGGTGCCCTATGCAGCTACATATTTCCCATGGGCCTAGGGACAGCCCTGACTATGGGCCCCAGAGCTGGGAGAAAACTGTCCCACATAACTGGTGCATAACTGGAGGGAGAGGAGCGAGAACTAGTGGGGGTAGGATGTTGAGGGGAACAGGCGGTGTGGGATGGGGGCTTTCGGGGAAGGCACAGTGTGGGTTTGAGGCCTCAGGAGTAGGGGGGGCACATGAGGGGGAATGGGCAGAGTGAGGATGAGGGGAAAGGGTGATGTAGGGGGCAAGGCCACAGTCCGGGCTCTGCTAGTTCCCCCACTTTCTGCTGCTCCTGACTCTTGGTTTGCACAAAACATTTCTTCTTGGAACAACTCGGTTCCTTGGAGCTCTTTCCTCCAACCCCGAAGCCATTGGCTGGCTCTCCCCGGGTTCATCCTTTACGCTCTGAAGTGACTGGTCGGTTTTAAGACTGGGAGACCCGTAGCTGTCTGTTATGCACTCCAGAGAGAAGAAAGGCAAAAACATAAATACTCTTGCTGGAGGCCTGCAGCGTAATACCCCTTATCCAGAATAACACACAAGAACCCTGAGGCTATGTCTACACTGCTAGCTTTTGCCTGCAGAGAGCATGCTAATGAGTTCCAAGAAGTTGCTAACGAGTGCTTCATTAGCATACTCTCTGCCTGCAAAGGCACGCAGTGTAGATATAGCCTTAGGTCGAGAGGCCCAACTCCACCCCCGTCAGGCTGACTGCATGCTTCCCTCCAGCCTACAAGCAGGGTCAGGAAACCTTCCCTCTTCATTTCAACACACCCCTCCAGTGGTCCCTGCATTGCTAGCTTTTGCCTGCAGAGAGCATGCTATTTCCCCTGTCGTGCCAACTTGCTCAGCGGTGCCCCTAACAGAATCCAAGCACACGGCAGTGGGGTGTGCAGGGTACCATACCTGGCCCCACAGCCGGCCGGCCCGCCTTGTTTGCTAGAATCTGAGCAAGCCCAGACAGGTTCCTCTCGGGAGCTATAGCGGACCCTTCCTAAAAACGTGTTTGGCGACCTGTTCAGTAGATGCACGGCACTAACGGGTGCTCCCACTTCTCTTCCAGATGGACACAATCGGCTTGAAGGAGGAAAACGTCCCGCTGTACAAACAGAGGCTCAGGGACCATAATCTCAACGGGTGCGCGCTGGTCTACAGTAACAACACTGAAATCAAAGATGCCCTGCACATGAGTCTTGGCGAATGGACCCTCTTTAGCATCCATTTCCTTGGAGTGTTTCCCCCGGCGAATTTGGCCTCTTCTGTGGTGTCCCCCGTCCCGTTCCACGTCAGGCCAGAGGCTCTGAAGAACATGGTTGCCTTAAGAGAGACTGTGGCGAGAGGGAGCAAGCTCTCTCTGAACAGCTCCAGGGAAGATCTTTGGGAAAAGAGATAACTCTGAATCCTGAACACAGAGGTGAAAGTGCCCTGGTGCGCAGCTCCAGCAAGAACTGCAAAGACCTGGGCTGCAAGAGGACAGTACCTGTGAGAAACTGTAAAGTTACTTTCACGGCCGCCTGTACAAAACCAGAAGCAAGATCGGGGCTTTCGCCCACAGTGTACCTCCCTGCGTCTCCAGTGACATCGCACGGATGAATCATAGAATCCTAGAGTTGGAAAAGACCTCAGGAGTCATCAAGTCCAGCCCCCTGCCCAAGGCAGGACCAATCCCAACTCAATCATCCCAGCCAGGGCTTTGTCAAACCGAGACTTAAAAACCTCTAGGGATGGAGATTCCACCACCTCCCTAGGGAACCCAGCCCAGTGCTTCCCCACCCTCCTAGGGAAATAGTTTTTCTTAATATCCAACCTAGACCTCCCCCGCTGTAACCTGAGACCACTGTTCCGTGTTCTGCCATCCCTCACTACTGAGAACAGCCTCTCTCCATCCTCTTTGGAACCTCCCTTCAGGAAGTTGAAGGCTGCTATCAAATCCCCCCTCACTCTTTGCTTCTGCAGGCTAAACAAACCCAAATCCCCCAGTTTCTCCTCATAGGTCATGTGCTCCATACCCCGAATCATTTTGGTCAAGCTCCCCTGGACCCCCTCCAATGCGTCCCCATCCTTCCTGTAGTTGGGGGCCCAGAACTGGACACAATACTCCAGATGTGGCCTCACCAGAGCCGAATAAAGGGGAATAATCACTTCTCTGGATCTGCAGGCAATGCTCCTCCTAATGCCCCCTAATATGCCATTAGCCTTCTTGGCTACAAGGCCACCCTGGTGACTCATCTCCGGCTTCTCATCCACTGTAATCCCCAGGTCCTTTTCTGCTGAACTGCTGCTTAGCCAGTCGGTCCCCAGCCTGTAACAATGCTTGAAGCAATCAGATGACAAGAGAAGAATTAAGGATCCGGGGGGGGGGGGGGGGGAGAAGGGGGGGACTGTACTGGGTCTGAGGGATTTGGGGCACATTCATGTCAACGGGGCTGGTGACAGACGTTGTCGGGCCCTGGGTAATGTATGGGAGGGGGTCGGCTCAAGACCCCCTCAAAGGGGCAAGGCTCTAGACCCCCTCAAAGGGGCAAAGCTAAAGGTAGGAGGGGCAAGGCGAGGGCCATTCAGGCCTTAGCGCCACCCACCTTGCACCAGACAGAGCTCTAGGATTGATTTCATTTGCCCGGGTCTCTGGCAGTGGTGGCTGCCATAATAGTCGATACAGTGACCCAGAGGCCTGGACCCTTTTAAATCATCAGCTCCCGAGACAACTGCCCCCTTTGCCTCTCCCCCTCCCCATCCGTGGCCCCTGTCTGTGGGGCTTCAGACCCTGGTGGTCAAAGTATTTTGGTCTGGTTAGTACAGCAGGGGACAGGGAGTTGGGACATACGGGTCCTATTCCTAGCGCTGCCACTGGCTTGCTGTGTTTTTGAACAAGCTGCTCCTCCTTTTTGGGACTCAGTTGCCTCTGTAGTAAGTTGCGGGTTGGTAACATAAAATCAGCAGGCCCGAATAAAGGCCGGTAACATAAAAACAGCAACAGGCCTGAAATCTAGGAAGCAAGACTTTGGCTCAGTGGAACCGCAGGCAGGAAAGAGAAATAGTATAAGCCAGATCAAGCATAAAGGTCCAGGCACAGGTACCAAGCACATTTATAGAATCCTAGGGCTGGAAGAGACCTCAGGAGTCAACAAAAAATCCTCATTAAAAAAAAATTGTTTGGTGTTCCTCGGTCTTAAAAAGTTTAAGAAACACTCGTCTAGACAGTACTGGGTCCTGCCATGAGGGCAGGGGACTGGACTCGACCTCTCGAGGTCCCTTCCTGCCAGCTACATGTGGCAATGAAACGGTAACTCGAACTAAGTCCTTAGTTCGAATTAACTGTTACATCTCATTCTATAGCTGCGCGGCTAGTGGAATTTCAAAATGGCGACCGGACGGGAACATGCAAATAAAGCCTGGGCTATTTAAATCCCGGGCTTCATTTACAACTCCGGTTGCCTGCTTTGCCTACCTAGCTCAAATTAACGAGCTAATGTAGACATACCCTTATTGACTAATTGAGTAGTCGATGGAAATTCCACCAACTACTGGATTAGCTGATTAAGCGCAATTTAACATCCCTCGGTTGAGCTACCACATATGTTTTAGAAAGACATCCAATCTTTATGGCTTGTGTGTAGTTCAACGCATTAAATTCCAAGCAGGTTGCTGAAGTTTCTTTTTTTCATCATGATTGGCAATTTGACCAGCCTTATACAGTAATGGATCTTTACCATTCCTCTGATTTCTTTTGTTCCCGATATATTTAAACATTTCCTAATTATCCTTTATGTTACTGGTTATAGATTTTTTCCCCCAATTTTAGCTTCTCCTATCAACTGTTTGCTTTTTCATAACTCGCATCCTCCCTTTTTTCCCATTTGCTTTATATTTTTTTCTTGTGGTGTTTATGACAAAAACTAAAACATAGGACATAAACTTTGAGTCCTATTTATAGTACTTTAGGTTGGTTTAATGGAAAAATGGGTTGATACAGAGTAAATTGGAGTTCAAAATAACCCTTTCTCGGGCAATTTTTCTCTCGAAAGCCTCACCTTTTTCAGCCTCCTTCCACTAACTTCTGATTTTAAATGTCTGGATTGTTAGACATGTGCTCAGGAAACCTTACCTGTCACTAAACATAGATTTTGTTTGTGTTAATTATAGATATGAATGGAGCTAGTTAATCCCTGTTGTAAGATTCCAGTGGAGCCAAAGAAAGTAAACAAGTAACTAATTTGGGTCAATCTTTCTACTTGACAGTCCCTAGGAATCTACCGTTTCAACATTTCCTGGGAACAGAAACACAAGTTAGAACAGTGATAGAAATGTAGCCGTGTTAGTCTGGTGTAGCTGAAACGAAATACAGGACTATGTAGCACTTTAAAGACTAACAAGATGGTTTATTAGATGATGAGCTTTCGTGGGCCAGACCCACTTCCTCAGATCAAATAGTGGATCTGAGGAAGTGGGTCTGGCCCACGAAAGCTCATCATCTAATAAATCATCTTGTTAGTCTTTAAAGTGCTACACAGTCCTGTATTTTGTTACAAGTTAAAACACTCATTAATTTTGGCTTCATTCAGCTTTCCCTTCGAACAAATTAAAAACATAGTTGATAAGTGGCAAAGTTGGTGCATGGGAGTGAAGGACACGTTAGCTCATTATGCCTACACAGGGGGATGTCACACTGGTCTGACCAGTTCCAAGGACAGTTGGGCTGCCATAGAAAGGGATGCAGAGCTGCTCTTCAGGAGCTCCATGGATTAGACCTATACTGCTGTTGAAGGAATTGGGGCTCTCAAATAAAAGAAGTCCCTTGCCTTAGAATCATAGAATCCCAGGGCTGGAAGAGACCTCAGGAGTCATCGAGTGCAGCCCCCTGCCCAAAAGCAGGACCAATCCCAACTCAATCATCCCAACCAGGTCTGTGTCAAACCAGGACTTAAAAACCTCTAGGGATGGAGATTCCACCATCTCCCTAGTTAGCCCATTCCAGTGCTTCCCCATTCTCTTAGGGAAAGAGTTTTTCCTAATATCCAACCTACACCTCCCCCACTGCACCTTGAGACCATCACTCCTCGTTCTGCCATCGTCACCACTGTGAACAGCCTCTCTCCATCCTCTTTGGAACCTCCCTTCAGATAGTTAAAGGCTGCTATCAAATCCCCCGTCATTCTTCTGCAGACTAAACAAGCCCAACTCCCTCAGCCTCTCCTAAGTCATGTGCTCCAGCCTCCTAATAATTTTTGTTGCCCTCCACTGGACCCTCTCCAATGCATCCACATCCTTCCTGTAGTGGGGGGCCCAGAACTGGACACAATACTCCAGACGTGGCCTCACCACATCCCAAGAAAGGGGAATAATCACTTCCCTAGATCTGCTGGCAATGTTCCTCCTAATGCACCCTAATATGCCATTAGCCTTCTTGGCTACAAGGGCACACTGTTGACTCATATCCAGCTTCTCATCCACTGTAACCCCCAGGTCCTTTTCTGCAGAACTGCTACTTAGCCAGTCGGTCCCAGCCTATAACAATTCTTGGGATTCTTCCATTCAAGTGCAGGACTCTGCACTTGTCCTTGTTGAACCTCATCAGATTTCTTTTGGCCCAATCCTCCAATATGTCTTGGACACTCTGCACCATATACCCTACCCTCCAATGTATCTACCTTTCCCCCTAGCTTAGTGACATAGGCAAACTTGCTGAGGGTGCAATCCATCCCCTCATCCAGTCATTAATAAAGATGTTGAACAAAACCGACCGTAGAACCGGTCTTTGAGGTACTCTGCTTGAAACTGACCGCCAGTCCGACATCGAGCTGTTGATCACTACCCATTGAGCCCAACAGTCTAGCCCAATTTCTATCCATCTTACAGTCCATTAATCCAATCCATACTTCCTTAACTTGCTGGCAAGAATAAGTCCAGGTATATCACATCCACTGAATTCCCCATGTCCACAGAGCCAGTTACCTCATCATAGAAAGCAATCAGGTTCGTCAAGCATGACTTGCCCTTGGTGAATCCATGCTGACTGCTCCTGATCCCTTTCCTTATTCTAAGTGCTTCAAACTGGATTCCTTGAGGATCCCCTCCATGATTTTTCCGGGGAGTGAGGTGAGGCTGACCGGTCTGTAGTTCTGTGGATTGTCCTAAGGAACATCTTGGTACCATTTACCTCCCACAAATAAAGTACATACCGACCTATGTTCAGGACCAGGTCAAAGTTGACAGCATAACAGATAGTAAGTTGACAGTATGAAGACTAGGAAGTAAGCCCCCTTCTGCAAGGTAAGGGACGGTAACCAGGTAACAGGGGGTAGCAACCTGATACATCAGGAATGTATAAAAGTTCACCTCAAATGGTGTTCACCAGCTGACTGTGTGGGGGCACTGGATGGTGCTCAGTGGGTGTTAGGACATTGCCACGGCTTCCTTAAAGTGTAGCGGCGCAGCGCTGAGTCTGTTCGCTGGCAACTATTATTGCATGTTGTTACGCAAAAAATCTGCTTGGGCGATTTCGAATCTTATCTGGTTTGTGGTCTCTGGGGACTCTGGGCACGGAGACCACATCCAGCGATAGTGACTCGGCTCTGCAACTTTAGCGAAGAGCCAGGTGGCTTGTACCTCATGCAGTAGAGAAGGCTCCAGACTTACAAACCAGGTAACAGAACTTTTGCGTTCTCCTCCAGCAGCAGGCGCTCCGACACAGCTGGACTGAGTACAACACCTGCAAATAACCCAGTTAGTTAATGCAAGCATAAAGAGAGGCAGCCTGGCCAGATGTAACCATTCATTAACTTCCAGGCCAGAGAGGGCCATTGTGATCTTCAGTCTAGCCTGGCATCCTATGAGGTGCACACAGGCCCTTCTCTTCCACTTGTTTAAACAGAGGCACCCTGGGGCACCTTAAAGACTAACACGTGTATTTGGGCATCCGCTTCCAAGGGTAAAAAACACTTGCACCTGCTTTTCCTCCGCAACAGCTGATGCCCAAATAAATCTTCAAGGTGCCACAGGACTCCTTGTTAGTACTGACTATTGGGGTTGCCCCTTTAAGGCTATGTCTACACTGCAGGCTTTTTGCACAAGAACAGCTGTTCTTGCGCAAAAACTTGCAGAGTGTCTACACTGCGTGCGTGTTTTTGCACAAGTATTACAGTACAGCATCAGCAAACAGGGCTTCTTCCGGAAGAGTTATTCCTCTCCCCACGAGGAATAAGCCCTCTTGCACAAGAGCTCTTCCAGAAGGCGGCAGTGTAGACAGGCAACATGAATTTCTTGCGCAAAAAACCCCTACGGCTAAAATGGCCATCAGAGCTTTCTTGTGCAAGAGAGCGTCCTTACTGCCATGGATGCTCTTGTGCAAAAGCACATCTCTTCCGCAAAAGCACATGGCAGTGTGGACGCGCTCGTCTGGAAGACCTTTTGCACAAGAACTCTTCTGCAAAACAGTTCTTGTGCAAGAAGCCTGCAGTGTAGACAGAGCCCACGCGTTTCAGAGGGGTAGCTGAGTGAGTCTGTAACAGGAAAAACTTAAAACACAACATATAGTCAGTCACCTTAAAGATTAACAAACCGTGTCGATGGGATCATGAGTTTTCCTGGGCATAGCCCACTTCTTCAGACGACTGGAGTGTTGTATGTCCAGAACCAAAATGAATAGGGGAGGAAAAAATGGGAGGGGGGAAAAGGAGGCAGTGGGTATGTAAATATCAAAGGGAAAACCCAGCTGGTATGTAACAGGCACCACTGATAAGAGTTGTTGGGAATTTCCCAGGAACCGATCGGGGTTTCTTAGGAACAAGTTTAAAAAGGGGTGAGAATCAGGGTGAACTGGGTGGATGCCTGGGTGAGGGTTGGGTCGAACAACGCAGGGAGGGAAAAGCAGCAGCGTGGGGCGTGAGGGCAGGTGAGCGCTGCGGTGAAAGCCACGTGCGCAGGCCGGACCGGGCCCCTCTCTCCTCCAGCTGACTAGCAACTTCCACTGCCGGCCCACGTGGCCCTCGAAGGGCGGAGCTTCCCCTTTCCTGCGCCCGCCCCTGGGGCCCTCCAGCCAATGGGAAGCGAGGGCTAATGTTGCTGGTGTTTCAACATTCGGAGCCGGCTGGCACAGCTGCTGCCGCGGGCCCGGGAGCTGCGAGCAGGCAGGAGGCGGAGGTGAGGGGCGGGGGGCGGTGACTCCTGGCCCCCCAGCACAGGGGGGTCAAGGTCCGGGTCCGTCCGGGGTTACCAGGCCGCGCACTCCCCTCGCTCTTGGAGGCGACGCTGGTGCCAGTGTCTGCTTCAATGCGACCCTACAATAACAAGCCCCAATCGGCCGAATCGCTGCTTGTTTCACCTCGTGTCCCCCTGCGCTGCAGAAATCCTGCCTGTGCTGGGCCAGCCCCGAGACACGGGGTTGCCCCTGGATTGTAAGCAAGCTGCCCCCTTCTCCCCCATGCTCCCCGTTCCCTGAGTATCAGTCCTGCCCCCGCAGCCTGCACAAATCTTCATCCTTTAGGACCAAATAGGAAGGGGAGGGGGCGAGGGATTATTTTCTTTATTCCCACCCCCCCTAACGGAAGGAGCTGTTCTCTGTGTCTGTGTTTACAAACCAAGGAACCAGTGTTTCTCCCTGGTTTGGGTTGGGGTTTTTTTTTTGCCTGTTTCTTGACAAGATTGATTGAAATGTTGGTCTGACTAGAGTAGTCCCCAAGTTTAGCGCCCTGCCCTGAAGCAGGACGAAGTCAACCAAGACCTACGGGTTTGTCTAACCCTGTCTAATTCTTTCTTCCCACCCATGCTTCCCCAGAAGGGATCAGACAGGCTGTACACAGTGGGTGTTTAAGTCTCAGCTTGACAAAGCCCTGGCCGGGTTGATTTAGTTGGGATTGGTCCTGCCTAGAGCAGGGGGCTGGATTTGATGACCTTCTGAGGTCTCTTCCAGCTCTATGATTCTATGATTCCCTCCCCTTTCCTTCACCATCATTAATATCCTTTTGCAGTGAGTTCCAGAGGTTGATTATACACTTCAAAATACGTCCGTTTTAACTAGAGCTGGAAGGAAGTTTTCTGAGGGGATGTTTTTCCATTGGAAAATGCTGATTTTAGTGACCTTTTGTTTGGAAGGGGAAAACTCCACCATTTCAGAACATTAAAATGTAGTTTTCCATTCCTGAAATGACTCTTTGTTTGGTCTCTTTAAGGTTTATCTTCCGTAATCCACCGTACTACATTTAAAAAAAGTCAAAATCTAAACAAAACGTGAATTTATTTGCAGAACTGTGTGTGATCAGGAAAAAAAAGTCAAAATCCTGGAATTTCTAGTCCCAATTCAACCCTACTTTTAGCCACCTTGGTGCCAGGGATGTAAAATCTCATTTAATTAGCTAACCAGTTAAACAATATGTTGAACCAGTTAACCGATTAAATGGGACACGTAGGACGTGTTAAAGATGGGCTTGGAGCAGCCCCCACACCTACCCCCTTGGCACACTGCTGTGACTGCTGAGCAACCCTACCCGTGGCGTGCCAGAGTGCCCTCTGCCTATGGCTGGTGGAGGGCTGCTCCAGCCCCCTCTGGTTAACCATAACCGGCTTACTGGTTAACCATTCACTTCCGAACTTGGTGTCCCCACTGCTAACATTAGGACAGTGGTCCCCAACACGGTGCCCGCATTTGTATGCGCCCGCCAAGTGCTCAGGGCTGGCCTGGCCCCGGGCACGTGGCGCATGTGCGGTGCCGGAGCTGGCCCCGGGCGCATGGTGCACGGTGAGCGCCGGCCCCGGGGCGCCGCAGATTGGCTGCCCGCGCTATGGCCACGTGGCGCATGGGGGGAGCGCAGGCTCCGGGCGTGCGGCACTTGCAGGGTGCGCCAGCCCTGGGCGCACAGCGCTTGGAGAGCGCCGGCCCCGGGCGCGCGGTGCTTGGGGGGGGGAGAGTGCCAGCGCTAGTGCCGGCCCCGGGCGCGTGGCGCTTGCAGGGTGCGCCGGCCCCGGGCACGCGGTGCTTGGGGGGAGAGCGCCGGTCCCGGGCGCGCGGAGCTTGGTGGGAGTCCCGGCCCTGGGCATGCGGTACTTGTGGGGGGGGGGCGGCCCTGGGAATGTGTCTATGGGGGGGCCCCGCCCCCGGGTGCGCAATGGGGGGCTCCGCTCCAGGGCGCCCTGCGGGCAAACAGCCACACCCCTTGGCGCCCGGCAACCTCAAATGGTTGGGGACCACTGCATTAGGAGAAGCCATTGGCTGCCTCCCCTGCCCCGCCCCATTCCTTCTTTGACATTCCCCTGCTCCCATGGGGGTCACGCTGCCCCCCTTTGAGAGCTGATGCTGAAAAGTGCTGGGAAAGCTCGGGGCGATTATCTGCCTGACCCCGGTGAATAGGAGCTGCCAAAGGCCCTGAAGTGTGACAGACCCTGGAGCTGTGACCGGCCCTTTCACCCAGCAGGATGTGCCGAATGCCCCAGAGGACCAAGGGATGGTGGGCGTGGCACTTCAAGCACACCTTGATTTTCTTCTGTCAGGGCTGGGGCATGGGACCGTCCAGGCTGGGTTCCTGTGATTTCCCGCGCGTGCTGGGCGGATGGTTTCCTGTCCAGTGCAGACCGCCGCTGGTGCGGGACCTCTGCATATAAACGCTGGGTAAGTCCTGGTGGGTTTTTAATGGGCAGTGTCATGTGGTTTGGTAACTCAGGGTGCCCCTGTATAAAACTATGGTACGCCCACATCTTGAATACTGTGTACAGCTGTGGTCTCCTCACCTCAAAAAAGATATTTTGGCCTTGGAAAGGGTTCAGAAAAGGGCAACTAACATGATTAGGGGTTTGGAACGAGTCCCATATGAGGAGAGGTTAAAGCGATGGGACTTTTCAGTTTAGAAAAGAGGAGACTGAGGGGGGATATGATAGAGGTCTATAAAAACATGAGTGGTGTGGAGAGGGTGAATAAAGAAAAGTGATTTATTAGTTCCCATAATAGAAGAACTAGAGGACACCAAATGAAGTTAATGGGTAGCAGGTTTAAAACTAATAAAAGAAAGTTCTTCTTCACACAGGGTGTAGTAAACCTGTGGAACTCCTTGCCAGAGGAGACTGTGAAGGCTAGGACTATAACAGGATTTAAAGAGAAGCTAGATAATTTCACGGAGGTTAGGTCCATAAAAGGCCATTAGCCAGGAGATAGAAATAGTGTCCCTGGCCTCTGTTTGTGGAAGGCTGGAGAAGGATGGCAGGAGACAAATCGCTTGATCATTGTCTTTGGTCAACCCTCTTTGGGGCACCTGGTGCTGGCCACTGTCAGCAGACAGGCTACCCAGTACTGCCGTTCTTATGTTAGGGTTCTTGGGTGGGGCACAGGGCAGAGCCCATCGGTTCAGAGCTGCTAAGAGCAGAGTTATTTGCACTTACGTCCCAGCCAGACTCCCTCGTATCCCCTAACACAGGGCTGGGGGGATCCTTTTTTGGGTCGGGGGCCACAGAGAAATCCGTCGGGCCTTGTAGGAGTTGGGCGGCAGGAGTGGAGCTTAGTGCCTACGGGGCCAAGGGAAACAGAGAGGGCACCATGTCCACAGGGCCGGGGTGCCATTTTCCCTAGGGCCTCCGGGAGGGCGGGGGGAACGAGTGCGTCTATGGTCTAGGAGCCAGGGCCCACCAAAGATGAATCCGACCCAGGCTCTGGTACATCTCTGCAGCGCTGCCGGCCGGTTCCCCCACCTCTTGGTCCTCAACCCAACTAGACCCGCTTCCCGACGGCTGGTTGCCCCCCGGCCAGCCCCGCTCCCTCCAGCCCCCTCCCAGCCAGCCCTGCTTCCCGGCGGCCGGTTCCCCCCCACCCCCTCTCTTCCAGCCAGTCCCGCCCCCCCCCCCCCCCCCGGCCCCTGCTGTTCGGTATTTTTTTTAAACCATCTGGTAACCCAAGCAGGTGGGGGTGAAAAGTGCATGGAAATGCCTGCACAGGCGCGTCTGGGAATGAGATGCTGCTCTAACATCTCCGCCTCTGTTCACTTCCAGCCCCTGCCTCGTGGCGCTGGCCCCCGTGGCCTGGGAGGGCTCCCCAGGCGCACCATGGCCTGGCATAGCAAGCTGCAGAAGCACGTCCTGAGCCTATACAGGCAGTTCCTGCGCGCCGGCCGGGAGAAGCCGGGATTCCTGCCTCGCATCCAGGCTGAGTTCCGGAAGAACGCCAGCATCCCCCGGGCCGACGTGATGCACATCGAGTATCTGCTCCGCCGTGGCCAGAGGCAGCTGGCGCAGCTCCGAGACACGAACACCAAACAGATGGGCACCTTTGTCCAAGCCAAACCGGAGGAGCAGTGACCCCTGCTGGTTGGCGCAAGCGTCTGTCTTGTACTGGGACGGTTGGGGGTGAATTCACAGATCAGCCTTCCTGGTTCTCACATCCCTGTGCACCCCTCGTGTCCAAACACAGGTGCCTGGCTTGGCATTTGCTGAGCTAAGGTGTCTTTATTGGCAGCCAAGCTTTTAAACAGTTCAGGTGTGGATGGGTGATCTGGAGGAGATGCTCTTGTTTCCAGGACCTGGTACACAATTCATTCTACCCCTGCTGGCTCCTCTCTTCGGGTATGTCTACACTACAGCGCTAGTTCGAACTAAGCTAATTCGAACTAACGCGTCTAGAACTAAAAACTAGTTTTGCTAATTCGAACTAGCAAGTCCACATTGAGTGGACTCTGAACAGGGCTTAAGGATGGCCGGAAGCAGTGCCAGCAGGGCATCAGAGGAGGACTTAGAGCGTGGAGATGCAGTCTCAGGCTAGCCGAGGGCTGCGCTTAAAGGGTCCCGACCCCCACCCCGGACAGACAGTTCTAAGGGGTGCCCCGCTTGAAAACCAGTCCTGGCTTGGAGTGCCCGGAGTACCCACACTGGGCACATCACACCACTCAGCCATCAGCCCGGCTGCACTTGCCGCAGGCTGCCATCTGGGGAGAGGGGGTAATCGGGGGGCTGCAGGAGAGCTTCCACCCCCAGAAGCCTGCAGAGCCAGCCCAGTCCTCCCCATCGGGGGCTCGTACCCCATTCCTCCCTCACCTCCTTCCACTTACCCTTCCCTAGCCCCCCTTCTTATTGATGTACAAAATAAAGATAACGTTTCTTCCAACATTGACTCTGTCTTTATTGAACAAAACTGGGGGAGACTGGGAAAAGGAGGTGGGAGAGGGGAAGATTAAGGCTGGGAGAGGGGAGGGCAACTAACATGATAAGGGGTTGGGAACAGGTCCCAGATGAAGAGAGGCTACAGAGACTGGGACTGTTCAGCTTAGAAAAGAGGAGACGGAGGGGGGACAGGATAGAGGTCTCTAAAAGCAGGGGTTAGGTGGAGAGGGTGCATTCAGAAAAGTTCTCCATTAGTCCCCATAATAGAAGGACTAGAGGACAGCAAAGGAAAAGGATGGGTAGCAGGCTTCAAACTACTAACAGAAAGGTGCTCTTCACAAAGCAAAGATTCAACCTGTGGAACTCCTTGCTGCAGGAGGTTGTGACGGCTAGAACTAGAACAGAGTTTAAAGAGAAGTGAGATAAAGTGATGGAAGTTGGGTCCATGGAGTGCTACTAGCCAGGGGGTAGGAGTGGTGTCCCTGCCCAAAGTTTGTGGAAGACTGGAGAGGGATGGCACGAGACAAATGGCTTGATCACTGTCTTCGGTCCACCCACTCCAGGGTCCCTAGGGTTGGCCACTGTCGGCAGACAGGCTACTGGGCTAGATGGACCTTTGGTCTGACCCAGGACGGCCATTGTAAGCTCAGGGCTCAGGGTCGGGGGTCTCAGTGGACCCCCTTGATTTTCATGCAAACCTGCTCCTGGGTGGCCAGGCTGGCAGCTCTCCTGCCCTAGATGGCCACTTTCCTGTGCCTAGTGCGGAGATCGTGGACGAGGTCCACGATGTCCGCACTAGCCCAGGAATGTACCCGCCTCTTGCGGTCCCGGGCAAGCTTCCGGGAGCTGCCAGCCTGGTCCCGGGAAGAGGGGGTGGGCTGGGGGACATCGGGTGGGTGGCTCTGTGCCGTGCCAGGTGCAGGGTCTGCTGGCTGGGTGCTAGCAGGCTTGCACCTGGCATGGGCACCGTAGCCAGCCCGTGCCCCTTTAAGGGGTCCGGGGCCGGGAGGGGGGCATAGAGTTTCCCTGGTGTTGGCCAGAGTGGCCACCAGGGAAACTTGGGGAGGGCTAGCCTCCCACTCGTTCGAATTAAGGGGCTACACAGCCCTTAATTCGAACTAGTAAGTTCGAACTAGGCTTAAGCCTCGTAAAATGAGGTTTTCCTAGTTCGAACTAAGCGCTCCGCTAGTTCGATTCAAATTCGAACTAGCGGAGCGCTAGTGTAGCGGCTATGAATGTTAGTTCGAACTAACGTCCGTTAGTTCGAACTAACATTGTAGTGTAGACATACCCTTCCATCCTTAGCCAAAGAGGAACAAGCCAGTTAGCCCAGGGAAATAAAAGAAAGGGAGAGCGGTGACGGAAAACCCTGTGTCTGTCATTTTTTCAAATGATCTATCTTGCCTAAAAGCCTGTCAGGGATTGGGCTCTGTTGCAGGAGGTGCTGGCGAAACACTCCGTGGATTTGGGTGCTACAATTCCTGAGTGTCGTCCGCCTTCCTGCCCCCTCCCCCCACCGAAGCGCTTTGGAAGGCTCACAAAGGACAGAGACCTGCCTTTTGAAAATCCGACTCCCCACCGGTGTCTCAAGACAGGCGGCTCTCTCTCGCCAAAAACGGAGGCAGCAGCGTGGGATGACAGGCAGCCAGGTCGCAAGGGGAGGTGCTTTTTAGACCAGTTCCCTCCTGGCACTCCGTACTGCTGCCTCTGTATCAGAGGCAGCAGCACAAGCTGGCAGCAGCCCTTGCCTGGGGGCTGGGTCTGAGCTTCTGGACCTGGTGCAAACTGGAACTGAGCGAGGCTGCCTGCCCGCCTGGCTCCTAACACACTGTAAATGCAGAGCCGCAGAGGGGGTAGGTCCCGGACCCAGCGCGAGCCAGGACTGAGACAGCTGGCCCCTGGGGACTATCGAAAAGTCAAGTAACCGATAAGAAATCATGAGGTTAATTGACTACTCAGTGAATATCTAACGTCCCTAATCCCTTTTCATAGTTCCCCTCTGGACTCTCTCTCCTAAAGCATGGCCCTGAGATCTGGACACAGTGCTCCAGCTGAGGCCTCCTCCGCGCCAAATAGCTAGGAGAGTGACCTCCCATGTCTGCCGTACGTCTCCTACCACGCCCCAGGGCTATGCCCTCTTACTGAAGGGCTTTGTGTCTGAGATCGCTTCTCTCCTAGGCTACGTCTACACAACGAGTTTTTTTGGCAACAAATATGCTAACGAGGGACTCTATGACACGCAATGTCATTTGCATATTTTCTGCCGATCCGTTTTTGTGCTCGGGGTTTGTGCGCAAAACCAAGCCGTGTGGATGTTTACTTTTTGTGCAAAAACCCCCCTTTTCCCACAAGATCCCTATTTCTGCAAAAAGGCCGACCGATCTTGTGCAAAAAGGGGCTTTTGCCTAAAAAGAAAACATCCACATGGCTTGTTTTTGCGTGTTCTTGCGAAAAAACTTGTGGCGCGTCTACACTCTACGTGTGTTCTTGCAGAAGTAAATTTGCAGTAAAGCATCAGAGAACAGGGCTCCTTGCACAGGAGTTATTCCTCTCCCGACGATGACTAAGCCCCCTTTGTGCAAGAGCTGTTGTGCAAGAAGGCAGCGTGGACGGGCACCAGGGGCTTCTTGAGCAAGACACTTTTATGGCTAAAATGACCATCAGAGCTTTCTTGCACAAGAGAGCGTTCACACTGCCATGGATGCTCTTGTGCAAAAGCCTATGGCAGGGTGGAGGCACTCTTGCACGAGACCTTTTGCGCAAGAACTCCGGCGTGAAACAGCTCTCGTGCAAGAAGCCTGCAGTGTAGGGCAGGGAGCAGCCTATGAGGGAGGGGGAGGGACCCCTAGTAATGGCTCAAACTTCCCGGGGGGTGGCCAGAGGCAGGACATTTGCCTGGCAGGGTGAGGGGGGGGCGGTGACCTCACAGGGGCTTTGGGCAGCCCTCAGCATATAAGGCAAAGGGCAGGTGGGGAGGTGATGACCTCACAGAGGGACCCACATCTCAGGCTGATAAAAGCGGGGGGCGGGCCCAGGGGACTTTGGAGACCCCCGGTTGCTTTAGCTCTGGTGCGTCTCCTCCTCACGGTTCCTTCGCGTTCTGTGAGTTCCACATCCCGACACCTTTGTGACGAAGGTAAGAGCCCCCAGGGGTTGGATCCCGCCCGGGGCCGGCTGGGTTCCAGGCAGGCCCAGCCCTCGGTCAAGGGCCAGAAGGTGATTCCTCACCTGGGCTGCGTCCTTAGC
Source organism: Pelodiscus sinensis (assembly GCF_052426305.1). Lineage (NCBI taxonomy): Eukaryota > Metazoa > Chordata > Testudines > Trionychidae > Pelodiscus > Pelodiscus sinensis. Next base: position 6,764,408 of record NC_143069.1, read on the forward strand.
GCCACTGGGGCTTTCTCCTGGTTGGTTTCCCTTTTCCTCCATCCCCCCACATTTCTGCTCTGTTCTTGCCTCCTCTGTGACCTTCCCTTGCTGCCTCCCCCAGCTTGGGACCCAACAGACTAGCTGAAGGACGGGGGGTGGTTTGCAGGAGCCGTGGGGTGGGGGATGCAGCCCCCATTGTGGGGACTGGGGAGGTGGGGCTGGAACAAGTCTATGCCGGTGTCTTTGGGGAGAACGCTCCACCCCCCACACCTTAGATTCTCCCCTGATTGGCCAAGAAGGGGCTGTTGATGGGCAGGAGACTCGTGGAATGAGGAGTAACGGTAGTTTGAACTAGGAAGCCTAGTTCGAACTACCTAGTTCGTGCCCCGTGTAGCCGCGCTGCACGGGGTTCGAACGAGCGGGGTTTTAAAAATGGCGGCTCCCCGCTTATGCAAATGAAGCCCGGGAAATTCAAATCCCGGGCTTCATTTGCAAGTGCGGTATGCCTACATTACCCTCCTAGTTCGAACTAGCGGGGTAGTGTAGACATACCCTCAGGTCCTTGCAGTGCCTGTGCAAGACCGAACCGATAAGCAAGGGGCCATTTGGGGGCTGGGGGCAGTCGCTCTGGGGAGCTGGAACCCCTGGATTTCGTTCATCAGGCTGCGCCCCAAGCTCCCCTTTGCTCCCCTCATTTCCAGCATGGCCAAACGTTTTCGGCTGTGGTTCAAGAAAGCCCTGAAGATGGCCCCAGGGCCGGTGGGGAGCAGCTTCTCCGTCCCCGCGGGCGGGGAAGCTGGATCCCACCAGCTCGGGGCGACTCGCCCACCGGCCAGGCCCCCCCGGACCTGGCTCCAGAGGCAGCTGGGCAGGCGGGACCCAGCCCAGCGGGGGAGCCGGGTAGGGTGGCTCCGGGGCCTCCTCTGTGGAGAGAAACACCTGCCCCGGGAGCCCAGCCCCCATTACCACCAGGGGGCATCGCCCTGCCCGGCCCCCGGGGACCTGCCAGTCTCCGGGAGCCCCCAGCCCGTCGCTCCCCGCACCAGCCCCTGCAGCTGTGGGTCCAGGTCCGTCAGCAGCAGCGCCTGGGCCTCCAGCTGCAGCCGGGCCACCTCCTGCAGCCGCTCAGACCCAGGTGAGGGGCCATGAACACGCTGGGCCCAGGGGCTCACCCAGTACCCAGGGGGGGCAGCCCCAGTGTCTGCCCCGCAGCCAGGGCAATGGATGGGGGCGGGGGCTGCTTGGCTCTCTTGTTCCTGGTGGGGCTCTGCTGAGGGCGTTGGCAGATGTGAGGGTGGAAGGGGGATGGGTCCCTGCGAGGGGCGTGTGGGGCCCAACCTGCCCTGGGTCCCTGACATGGGGGCGCGTGACCCCTGCTGGGCGCTGGAGTCACCCTGGTCCCTTCCCTCCCGCACAGAGCCCCCCTGCGCCTCGGCGGAGCTCTGCCAGGAGCGGGTGGACTCCCGGGTGGAGGAAGGGGCCATCTATGACATCGAAGAGCAGCTCCACACCCGGGACACGGTAGGAACCTTCTCCACACGGGGGGGACCCGAGATTGTCCGGCCCCTTCCCAGCACGTCCCCCCCCCTCCGGGAGGGGCTTGTCCCTGGGGATCCCCCTGGGGCCCCTTCTCCTGCATGACCTGGACCCCCCAAGCTGGGGGCTCTTGTCATGCACCAGCTGGGCCCCCACAAGCCTGAGGCAGCAGTTGCGGGGGGAGTGTGGGTGCTTGGACAACCAGCAGCTCCCACCTCCACTCCTGGGAGACCTGAGCCCTGCAGCTGTCCATGGGGGGCAGGCAGGCCCCAGGCTCACAGACTCTCTCTGGGATGCAGAGCCCAGCCGCCCTGCAGCGGTTCCTCTTGGCCATCCCCCTCGCCTGCCTCGCCGCCCTCCAAAGGGGCGAGGACACCCTGGCGCCGCGCTGCTGCAAGGACACCATGATGGCCAGGATCGTTGTAAGCGAGTCGCGGCAGCCAGGAGGAGGGAAGGGGATACGTGGGGTGGACAGGGGTCTGCCTGGGCCATGGCGGCGGGTGGGGGTGCTGGAAACGGGATGGGTGGAGCCAGGAGGGCTGGAGGTGGACATGGGGAGGGTGGGTGGGGATGCTGGAGGAGGGAGGGACACAGAAATGGGGCAGGTCTGGGGTGCCGGACAGGAAGGGGGATTCGGGACAGGGAGGGGTCTCCCCGGGCCATGGGGGGCTGGAAGGGAGCCGAGCGGGCTGCTGGGGATGCGCCTGGGGAGCAGGGATGAGGAGGTTCAGAGGCTGGTCACCAGGGCAGGGAGGGGCAGGAGACGGCCTGGGGACAAGGATTGAGCTGGTCCCGGTTTGGGAGGGGGGTGCTGGGAGGGGCCCTGTGCCGGGCAGGGGGGCTACAGGGCAGCGGGAGGCAGTGGGGTTGGATCCTGCTGGGTGGGGGCGCTGGCCGCGTGAGCGTCTCTTGGGGGCCCAGCCTCACACGCCCCTTTGTCTCCTTGGGTCTCCCAGGAGATCATGGAGGACTCGCCCCCCCGCTGGTCTTGGCCGACTGCCTCAACGCCGCCTGCAGCCTCAGGTACCGACCCCCCCCCCCCCCCCCCCGCCGACTCCCCCAGAGCAGATCCCCTGGCCAGGGAGTGGGAAAGTCTCTGTCTCCTGCTGCTGAATTAACAGTCTCTGCCCCTCTCTCCTGCCAGCACCTTGCAGCCTCCCCTGCGGGCCCAGCTCCTGAGCCCCCTGCTGACGGCGGCCGTGGGACAGACTGTGTCTGGGGACTGGCAGCAGGAGCCCATCCACACTCAGGTACGTCCCTCCGGGCCCTGCTCCCGGGCTGGGCTGGAGCTCCAGAGAGGAGTGGGGGTGGGGGGGGGCAGAGGGAGGGAAGAAGCTGCAGGTTTGGATCCTTCCCTCCAGGGTTCCCGTTGCTCTCCCGGGGGGCCCGTCCCTTCCATGCCCAGCCTGGGCTCCTCCCTGCTCTGCGAGGCGGCTCAGACCCTGCTCAAGGCTGCACCCCGGAGCCAGCGGGTGGCCTGGATCCCCCAACCCCCCTCTGACCCAGGGCTCCCCCTTGTCTTGCAGCAGTTCATCCGGGCCCTTCCCTACGACCTCCAGGCCCTACTGGCGAGCCTCCTCGCCGAGTCCCCAGACACCGCCCGGCTGCAGCTCATAATGGAGGTGAGCCCCGTGGGGGGGACGGGGCCATTGTCCCTGCTTCCTCGGGGGGGGGCCGAGAGAGGAGCAGTGTCAGTGGCTGGGGGGGGCACAGTCCGAGAGGAGCCCCAGGCTCTGCCCAGAACCGGCGCCTCCCTACGGGTCCTGACCTGCCTCTTTCCCCCCCAGCACCTGAGCCCGTGGCTGGAGTCCCGCCTGCCCCAGGAGCGAGCCAGGGCCCTTGGCAGCACCACGGCCCTGCTGGGAGTCGCCACCACCCTCCCGGGGTTTGACGTAAGTGACCTCGGAGCCGGGGGGTCTGGGGCTGCAGGGCGCGGGGCTGGGAGCGTCCCCGGGAGGCAGAGGCAGGGCCAGGAATGGGCCGGGAATGGGCCGCGTTCTCCTTTCCCCGGGGAGGGGCGACCCTGGGCCCTTCAGGGGGGCTCTTGAGGGACTGGGCCTGGGGACTGGGGAGTGGCCGTCAGTGGATCCCCTTGTTCCACCCCCGGAGTGACCCTTCAGTCGGGGCCATTGCTCAGGGTTGTCTCCTCGCAAGGCCGGCCCCGCCCCGCCCCGGGAGGTGTCTCTGTCCGTCCCCCGAGCTCAGACCCGCCTCGGCGGCCGTTTGCATGGGACGTGCAGCCCCAGGATGCTGAGGGACCCCCCCTCTTCTCTCCCCTCAGAACTCCGCCGACTGGCCGAGGATGGGTCACCACGTGGCCCAGCTGGGCCTTTTTATTTCGGACCCATCCGAAGACGTCAGCCGGCTGGCCCGGGAGGGGGTGCACAGCCTGTATCAACTCCTCCTGCACCACAGGGGTAAGGAACCCAGCCGGGACCTGGGCCCCAGGGACACCTGGCCCAAGGGGGGATGCGTCCCTCTGTGTTCCCCTTCTGCCCCCTGTGCCCCTCCATTTGCCCAGGGATGCCTGCAGGGACCCGTGGGAGGGGAAGGGCTCAGACCTGCCAGCAGAATGATCCTGTTGTGTCTCTTGCAGGCCTCAACATCCACCAGGCAGAGGACCTGTGGTGCAGACACTACTACAAAGAAAGATGGGTCCTGGCTCACAGCAACAGCGTGCGGGTGGGAGAGGTAAGGACGCGCTGCCAGGGCAGGGCAGGGCTCGGGGGTGGGGCTGGCTGGGGCCCTCGTGGGGGTAGGAGGGTCTTGGTGGCAGGAGGAAGCTGTGACCTGGGGCAGGGGTTGGGGTGCAGGGTGAGGAGAGCGTCTGGGTGCAGGGTCTGGAAGGGAGTTTGGGGGAGGAGGAAGCTGTTTTAGCCCCAGGAGTTGGGGCCGGGCTCTGGGCCGTCAGCTGAAACCTCCTGTGCTCTTGATTCCAGGTCTTTGGGCAGCTCTTCACAGCAGAGCAGGAGAACTGCTTTTTGGACAAGGCTCTGCTCGCTGCCCGCTCCCCCCTGCGGCGCCCCAGCCAGGCCGGGCTGGTCCTGGCCCACGCCCTGCATGGGCAGGCCCATCAGCTCCTGGAATACATGGTGAGCAGCCGGAGCAGATCAGGAGAGTGGGGCAGGGCCAGGGTCTCCTTCCCATCCCCTCAGGGAGTGCCCCGCCCCTTTCCTCAGGCTGCCCCCACCCCACGTCCCTGCTGGCAGAATCCCTCCTGCCCCTGCGAGCGTCCCTGGGGGCGGGGGAGGCTCTGAACACAGAAACTGTCCTAGGAGGCGGGAGGGGGCCGAGGTGTCAGGAGCTCTGGGGGGGGGGGGGTCAGGAGCTCACCCTGCGGGCCTGACGGGGGTGACCAGAGAGCAGGGGGAGGAGGGTGGAAATGCTGGGGGGCCAGTTCCCCTGAGTCCCCAGGGATGAATGTGACGGATTCTGCTTCCCTTGCAGCAGGAAGACACCCAGTGAGAGCAGCAAGAGCTGAGGAGCCAGCAGCTGCGCCCCCCTCCCCCCAACCCTCCCAATTGTATTGAATTGTATTTACATTCTCATTAAACAATGTTTCAAAAAACATTTGGATCAGGCTTGGTCAATAATTTGTAATGGGGGGGCCATTTTGGCAACTGATCAAGGGCCACATTTCTACCGAGGGCTTTGGGGTCTGGGACGGGGTGGTTGGGTGCAGAAGGGAGCTTAGGGGTGGAGCCTGGGTGCAGGGGGGGGGGTATGATCTGGGGCGGTGGATAGGGGTGCAGGGTCCAGGAGGGGGTATGGGCGCAGGAGAGGACTCTGGCCTGGGGGAGGGGCTCTAGAGGGGTGCAGGGTCAGGGAGGGAGCTGTGACCTGGGTGAAGGGGGAGCAGAAGGTTTGGGGGAGGGGGTGCGGGTGCCAGAGAGGAGTCTGGCCTGGGGGAGGGGTGTCGGGGGGGTGCAGGGTCAGGGAGGGAGCTGTGACCTGGGTGAAGGGGGAGCAGAGGGTTTGGGGGAGGGGGTGCGGGTGCCAGAGAGGAGTCTGGCCTGGGGGAGGGGTGTCGGGGGGTGCAGGGTCAGGGAGGGAGCTGTGATCTGAGGGAATGGGGGACGCAGGTTCAGGTGGTCGCCTGGGACAGGCAGTCGGGGAGGGGACGTGGGCGCCAGGGGCAGGCTCTGGCTGCGGAGGTGCCTACCTAGGCAGCTGCGTATGGGGGAGCCCGACTGTCACCTGAGGGGATGGGGGAGCTCAATTTTCAACTGTGGGGAATGGAGGAAATACTGTGGAGTGGAGGGAGCGAGATGGGGGGGGGCTGAATTGTTCCCGGAGGGGAGATCTCCCTGGCTTAGGGGGGGGGAGGGCGTTTCCAGCAAAGCCCTCACATAAGAGGGGGACAGACGGGGGGAGGGAGAGGACGGGGATGGGCAGGGCAGGGTGGGTAGAAATGGGGAGGGGCAGGAGAAGGGAAGGGGGAGGAGATGGAGGAGAGCAGGGGATAGGAGTGGGGGCGGGGATGAGGAGCAGGACAGAGGCAGGGCAGTGGTGGTGATGGCTGAGCGATGAGAACAGCTCGCAGGGAGCTTAAAGCCAGCAGATGCTTTTCGGCAGAGTTGCCATTTGCCCTGGCGGCTTTGCCAGAATAGCTGTGCCAGCGGGGGGGGGGGCGCTTTTGCCACACACCCAAGCCAAGCCAGCTGTGGCGGCAAAGCCTTGTGATGTAACCTAAGCCCTTGGCAAGGTCGGGATCAACCTGCTCTGACAATTTCTCGGACCGGCGGGATGAGAAACAAGGATCGTGCAGGGAGATGGGGATGACTAGGAAGCGAATCCAGGTGTGGGGGGAATATCCTGGGTTGGAGGGTCAGTCGATACCCCCGCCTGCCACTGTCTGCCGGGGCTCTGCCCGCAAGATGGAACCAACAGCTGAGTTTGCTTTTCTGCCCCGTCGTGGGCACAAAAGGCCCAGTGCAGCCTCCTGCTATCTTGGAGGAAAGGGGCCAAAGTTCAGGAAGCAGGTGCCAGGCTGGGCTGGAATCCGCAAGCTCCGCTTTTGCTTTGCCCTTCCTGGAAGCTGGGCTGCAGGTGAGTGGCGGTTTCATCTCTGCTCTTGGGGTGTTTCTTGTGGGTTCCGAGTGCGGATCTGAGAGCGGCTGCGCAGGGGCAGTGTCATGAACGAGCTGTAAGCGTTACAGCCCCTTCTGCGCAGGCTGGCTCCAGCCTCCCGTCTGTCTCCAAGCCCTGGGGGAGAGGCGGGAGGCCAGCAGCATGGCCTAGTGGAGGGGGCAGGGGGTTGGGTGTAAGAACTCCCGGGTTCTAATCTAATGCCACCTAGTGACTAAGGCACAGAGTTGTGTGTTAGACCCTTGCTCCGCAATTCTGCGCTCACTCTCGCACTGGTGACCTTGGAGAGGCCTTTCAGGTCTCCCTTTCCCTGTCCATCAAAGGCAGGCAAGTGCGATGTAATGCCCTGGAGCAAGTGCTTTGGGATGTGTCGCACAAGTGTGCCTGGCTCACAAGCGTGTCAGCACAGGTGTGTAAAAGCGTGACGAAGGCTTTGAGATCGATGCCGAAGGCTTGTGAGGCTGTGGCTGGCCAAGTGACAGGGAAATGAAAGGTCGGAGTTTGGTCAGTTAGATTTTATGGTAATACACTGAGACGAAGCACTTTGGGCGTATATACGATAATGTCTTTCCAAGTGCGTTAGTTCAAGCCGTGTCCTAGGAGCCAAGAGGTGAGACAAACATGCTTGGTCCTGTCTCGGTGCAGGGGTGGACTAGATCAGTGCTTCTCGACCAGTGGTACGAGTCCCCTTAAAGGTACTCAAGAGATGTCTGGGGGACACGTCAACACAACTGAAATTTGGAGAAAACTGAATTTTAGTTTTCAGTTTGACAGCGCTTTATTCTTTTTGTACCTTTTACACCCAAAAATGCCATCGCCCGCCCGGCTACGATGCAGTTGTTTAAACAAATGTGTTGCAATGGTAGAAAAAAATTGTGTGTGTCTGAAAACTGTAGGTACTGGGGGTACTTACACATTTTTTTTTAAAGGGGGTACATTATAAAAAAAGTTTGCGAAACACTGGACCTATCATGGTCCCTTCCACTCAGACTTTTCTATGATTCTGTGACAGGGCTGGGCGATAATTTTCAGAAGGGGGCCACTTAATGGATTTTGGTATGGGGTCATAGGCCGGCTCCACCCACAGAAGGGGCGGAGCCTGAGGCAGAAGGGGCGGTGTTGTGGACTAGCCCACCCTCAGAGTTCTCCGTGGCTGAGGCTTTCAATTAAAAGCACAGAAAAGAGCTCACAGATTTGCCACTACTGGCAGCTGTCCAGCGTGGCTACAGCTTTTTAAAGGGCTCGTGGCTCCTGCCCCTGCTGTAACCATGAGCCGTGAATCATTTAAAATTGGATCCTGCTGCCTGAGTCCCCACTTAGAATTCGGCGGCATGGGCAGCAGGATCTAAACAGAAAGCGGCCAGATCACAGTGTTTGGTAGGTTGCATCTTACCCAGCCCTGTTCTCTGAGCTGGTTTCGAAACCTCCGTGTCCTCCTTATGGTCTGACAGCTGCAGATTTACTGCCTGTCTCTCCTCTCGTGACCCAGCCTAGCCGCAGCTAATGGACTAACTCAGGTTAGCATCACCTGCCCTGTCTTGGTGACTCTTCACAGCTGAATGGCCTGTAAGGCATCATGCTGGTCTTCTGATCTCTTGGTGACTCCTCTGCCTTCTGTTTATTTCTTTCTCCCTAGCTGGCCAATCAAGTCAAGCCCTGTTAGTGCGTGAAGGCCCCAGGAATTACGAGTGCCATGGTCTCCCATGCCCAAGGTAATCGGCTGGCTAGTAATGGATGGGCTGCTTGGTTATCAGGTTAGGCTGCAGAAGCCAGGTCTATGGGACCCCATGGCCAGCTGGCACCTGGCTCACAGCTGTACTAATCTGAAAATGGCTGGAAGACACCACCATCATTAGGCTCCAGAGTCAACAGCACTTGCTCCTCTTGGAGCTACTTGTCCGTGGCAGGCAGTACAGCTTAGCAGCTCATTGGGACGTCTCCTTTCTGTTGTGAGATCTGGGCACTTTAGAATGGCTGTAGCTATTGAAAGCAAAGGTGCACAGCTATAGGCATGGGGGTTTCCAGCTTTATTCACCTAGGTGGCTGATTCCAGGAAGCAAGGGTGTGTGTGTATGGGGGGGGGGGTGGGGGGAGTCCTGTACAGAGGGTTCCCTGGCCCCTCTGCTTCCATGGCTGTGCAACTGCCACCAGGTGGATTAGAACCTGGGACTTTTGGAGCTTAGGGCAGGAGCTGCTATAGCTTGAGTTATAAGTCTGTTGCCTCTCAGCATAGGCTGAAGAGCTCCCTTGTAATAATTGCTTGCTGGAAGTGGTCTCAGTGCCACTCCATAGGATAGTGACCCACATCAGGTGGGTGGGTTACAGCTGCAGGCCTGCTCCCAGCATGCGGATCTGCTCTCTGGGCGGCGTCTATAACTCTGTGGCTGCAGCCCTGCTCCCAGCATGCGGATCTGCTTTCTGGGTGGCGTCTACAACTCTGTGGCTGCAGCCCTGCTCCCAGGACTGGATCTGCTCTCTGCCCATTGGCGTGCGCAGCACATTTCATTAGGGTGTGCACCCAAAGAATGTTTTTAAATGTACTCTTTGACCCCCATTAGCCACGCCTCTGGAGGTAACACTTTCAGGGCAATATGGACACATGACCAGAAATAAAAGGTGTCATGTGACCTCCCCCCCCCAAGGACTTTTCCCACCATCCACTTACCAATAGGGATTAGTTTGGCCCTCACCAAACCCCCCTCATGCAACGATCCTGCAATTGCATTAACCCAATGTGTGTGACATTAACTCGGGGGGTGGGGAGGCTGGGGGAAGTGTTCCCTCTAAGAGCTTCCTCCCATGAGCACAATACATTTTGTGTTGTGCACCAGTACTGAGTTTGTGGCTTGTTTGGATGTGTCAGTGTGGCACCCAAGTTATTCATAAATATCTTATGAACCACTTACCTTTCCCCTCTGCTGCCCTGTCTCCTTCCCTTCCTCCATCAGCTCCCCTGGTGCCTACTGCCCCCCCAACCCCTCACCCACCTCTGCTGTCCTGACTCCTGCCCTTCTCACTGCCCTCGGCCTTCCCGAGACCTGCCCCCTCCAGCAGCCTTTCTCTCTCCCCCTGTGCCCACTCCTCCAGTAGCCCCACTCTGACCATGTGAGCTACCCCTCCTCATCCCCTCTTCTAACACCTCCCTCTACACACCTGTCCTGCCTCTCTCCTCTGCTGCTGGTCCCTCCCCTGCAGGTGTCTGCCCTTCTGCTTCACCCCCCGGACTCCCTGGCACCTGCACCTTCCCTTACCCTTGCACCCTCTTGGTGCCTCCCCCTTCCCTCACTGCCCCTACCCACTTTGCCCACTCCCTCACCACCCTCTGCCCCCGTTCCCCTCATGCCCCTGTGCCTTTACACGTGCCTTGCTCCATCTCCGCCTTCCTCATGCCCACCCCTTCTTTCAAGCCTTCTCCCAGCACCTCCCCTTCTCCCCTCTAGCCCCCAAAGCCCTTCCCCTCTCCTCTCCTAGCATCATCCTGTCCCCCCCCCACTGACACCTCCCCTCCTGTCCTTTTCCTCATTGTCTCCACTTGGCCCCCTGGCATTTGTCTGTCTCCTACACCCTGTCCCTTAGTGCCTTCCCCTTTCATCTCCTGACCTGCCACAAACCCCCACCCCGCAGACTCAGGTTCCCAAAGTTCTGGCAGTCCCCATCACTTGGTGCCTGCGCTGGGTCTGACTCGTAGGGTTGCCAGGTAGACCCTCCCCCCAAAAAACGGACACACTTGATCCTGGGCAGGGGGGAGGGAGGAAGAGGGACTGGCTGGGGGGGGGGGCAGGAACTGGCTGGAAGGAAGAGGGGATGGGAAGCAGCTCTGGGGGGGAAGGGCCAGATCCTGTCCCTGGCCCCCCCTTCTCCCTCCCCGAGGCCAGTCATGCTGCCCCTGACCCCCCCTTCCTCCCTGAGGCCAGTCGCACTGCCCCCGATCCTGACCCCGGCCTCCCCTTCTCCCTCCCCGAGGCCAGTCATGCTGCCTCTGACCCCCTTCCTCCCTGAGGCCAGTCGCACTGCCCCCGATCCTGACCCCGGCCTCCCCTTCTCCCTCCCCGAGGCCAGCCCTGCTCCCCAGCTCAGTGCGGGCCCCTGCTCTCTCCTTAGCTCAGTCCCACTCTGCCGACCCTGGCTCCCTCCTGGCTCCCTGCTCTGCCAGTCAGGCTGAACTGGGACTTTAGCCTCTCCCCGTTGTTCCTGGGGACTGTCAGTCTCAGGATCTTGATCTCTCATTTCCCCTGCCTTTCACTGAGTTTCAGTAAGGAGCTAGCGGCAATAATGCCTCTACTTTTTCCCCCACTCCTGTGCGGAATACATTTTGTTATGTGCACCAAGGCATGCACGGATGTGCACTGTCACGTCACGTGGAGTTTCACAGCATGGGAAGAAATCAGTGGAAATACAGAGAGCTTGAGTAGTTGCAAGTGTCCATTTTATTGCATAGCACGGAGCTAGCTAGAAAAAACCCAAACCAGCTGGGCTGACCCCCAGTGACCTAACGCAGTTACTATAACAACAAGATCTATGTCTACACCCAGTACACCACATGCACCACCACTAGAAACACATGCTACCGGCTAGCAAACTGGGCAGCATTTGAATGTCTCCTGGCTGGCCGCCCAAGAGCTCAGCTTGCAGGGAACACTGGCTAACCGTCCCCTTCCACCTGGAGAAGGGAGAGACAGGAAAGCAGCAACAGAGCATCTGCCTGGGGGAAGCCCGAATCCCATGCAGGAGTGGAGCCCTGTTCCTTGTTCCAGGCCCTTGCTAGAGTCCCCTCCCGTAGCTGCAGCTATGGCCGGCAGTTTTAAAAGCGGACTTACGCTGGCCCTGCAACCCGAGCGACTCTGTCAGTGGGTGCTTATCACTCCATCACCTCGAGCTGTTTAACCAGCTTGTTCAACCAAGGAGGGAGGGAAAGGGAAACCTTTGGCCATTTGAGGGTTGCGTGCCAATGGAGGGAAAGGGGATGGATAAAAAGGGGCTGAGCACACGGTACTGCCTCTTTTTAAACCCAGGCCCAAAGATGTCCTGGAATTCTGGGCCACTGGCCTGAAGGAGATGGTCAGACTGCCTGGCAGCTGGACTTTTGGAGTCTTGTTATTCCTGGGCTCCTGGTAGCGATGGCTCCCATTCCAGGGGATTCCTGCCAGGTAGTTTACCTCAGACAGCAGCTTTTATTCCCCCGTGTCACTTCTCCCGGTATCTGAGACTTTGGTCATGGGGATCAAGCATTTAACATGATTCCAAGATGGTTCATCTAGCGAGCCAGGCTCACCGATATTTGAGTAGTTAATAAAAATCCCTAGTTGCTGTGTGTAGGTCTAAAAAGGGAAGGTTAGTATCATTAGTCTTATTTTACAGACAGGGAATAACCTCTCCAACCTGTGGGAGAGGCAGGAATAGAACCCAGGTTTCCTGATACCACAGTCAGGGCTTTGTTACCAGGCTACATCCTGTACTAGAAAGGATGGGCCTGAAGCATGGGCCTGGTGTAAGGCCTGAGGCCTGAACCAAAGTAAGCAAGAGTTAGCTGAAGAGAAACAGGCAGGTCGTGTCAAAAGCAGACGGTTGCCTGAAAGTCTTGGGACTTAACCCTAACTGTCTTGCCTGGAAAGGTTGAAACCATAGACAAAAGGTCCTAGAAAGTCTCCAGGAATGCTAGAGAAGCAGGAAGCGAGTTGACAGGAGGCCAGGAAAGAAAATGGAAACAGAATTTGGGGTTTTGAATTGGAAGCAGTGATGTGCCTGTTGTTGTGTGATCATGCCTGGAAGATGTGAATTAAGCCAGGAACCTGGGCAAGCAGAATCCAGCGACTTTCTTGGCTAGGGAAAGACTAAATCTTGGAACAAGAGAGATGTGAGTAGAACAGGGAATTTTTAGTCAGACGCTACTAGGTTATTTTCTTTATTTTTTTAGTTTGTTGGACTTCTTTTTGCTAAGCACATGTAACTATCCCCCTTTACCCTAGAACTCTTCAAACTGAATCCCAGGGAAGCGATTTTCTGTGTTTTAATCTTTCTTTTTTCAGTTTCTTTGTAACACCTAGCAACCAAGTAGATACGCTGGAGGGCAGTAAATATGCTGGAGGGCAGGGATAGGGTCCAGAGTGACCTAGACAGATTAGAGGATTGGGCCAAAAGAAATCTGATGAGGTTCAACAAGGACAAGTGCAGAGTCCTGCACTTGGGATGGAAGAATCCCGAGCATAGTTCAGGCTGGGGACCGACTGGCTAAGTAGCAGTTCAGCAGAAAGGGACCTGGGGGTTATAGTGGATGAGAAGCTGGATATGAGTCAACAGTGTGACCTTGTAGCCAAGAAACCTAATGGCATATTAGGGTGCATTAGGAGGAGCATTGCCAGCAGATCCAGAGAAGTGATTATTCCCCTTCATTCGGCTCTGGTGAGGCCACATCTGGCGTATTGTGTCCAGTTCTGGGGCCCCCACTATAGAAAGGATGTGGACGCATTGGAGAGGGTCCAGCGGAGGGCGACCAAAATGATTAGGGGGCTGGAGCGCATGACCTATGAGGAGAGTCTGAGGGATTTGGGTTTGTTTAGTCTGCAGAAGAGAAGAGCGAGGGGGGTTTGATAGCAGCCTTCAACTTCCTGAAGGGAGGTTCCAAAGAGGATGGAGAGAGGCTGTTCACAGTAGTGACGGATGGCAGAACAAGGAGAAATGGTCTCAAGTTACAATGGGGAAGGTCTAGGTTGGATATTAGGAAAAACTATTTCCCTAGGAGGGTAGGGAAACACTGAGATGGGTTCCCTAGGGAGGTGGTGGAATCTGCATCCCTAGAGGTTTTTAAGTCTTGGCTTGACAAAGCCCTGGATGGGTTGATTTAGTTGGGATAGGTCCTGCCTTGGGCAGGGGCTGGACTTGATGACTCCTGAGGTCTCTTCCAGCTCTATGGTTCTATGATTCTAAGTAATGTTTCACCAAGTGTATTTGTTTTGTTAATAGACGTCACATTTTTAAAACCATGATCTGATTCCTGCATCCTAGAGGGCGGAAGGTTCTGTATGCACGTGCCTAAGACAGCAAGCCATACTTCTAGGAGAAATTACAGGTTTTCAAGCTCTCTCTGGAGGGAGTGTCAAGGACAAGGAAGGTACCCCACAGGAGGGAATTCTGAAATGCGCCTGTCTGGTTCTCAAAGGGGTTTGTGCATTTGGATGATGGCAGCAACACCAACACAAGCCTCCAGTGGCAGGGTATTTTAAAGTCTCTTGTGGGCCCCCACCTTCTGCACTTGGAGTGCCAGAGTGGGAAACAGCCTTGACATGACCCCTCTCCAATTTATCAACATCCATCTGGAATTCTGGTCACCAGAGCTGGGCACAGAACTCCAGCAGCAGAAGTTCAAGTGCCGAATAAAGAGGCTAAGTCGGTTCCCCACTCTGGCACTTGGAGTGCAGAAGGTGTGGGCCCAAAAGAGACCTTAAAATACCGTGTCTCTATGGGCTTCTGCTTCAAAACTCCCCAAGGTCACAGATTCCCTGAGCTTAGGAGGGTTGCTGCCTCTACCCAAGTGGAAAAAAACTTTTTCTTCTTGAACGCAGGAAGAAGTCACTTGGGAACGTATTCCAGAAGGGTACCCCAAACTCTTTTACACAAGAGCCAAAAGAAATCTGATGAGGTTCAACAAGGACAAGTGCGGAGTCCTGCACTTGGGACAGAAGAATCCCAAGCATTGTTACAGGCCTGGGACCAACCAGCTAAGTAGTAGTTCTGCAGAAAAGGACCTGGGGGTTACAGTGGATGAGAAGCTGGAGATGAGTCAACAGTGTGCCCTTGTAGCCAAGAAGGCTAATGGCATATTAGGTTGCATTAGGAGGAGCATTGCCAGCAGATCCAGAGATGTCATTATTCCCTTTTATTTAGCACTTGGAAAGAAAAAAAGAAAAATGAAAACAAACTGTAATTTCTGATAGCTGTCCTCTTAGTCTTAGGCAGGTATACACAGACCTCCTATTACTTTCCAGGATACAAAATCAGATCATAGCCTTAAAATAGGTGATTATATTAAGAAAACAAAAAGGTATTCATTTGTAAAGCTGACTTGGCTGCTAGGAGTTATAGCGCAACTGAGAAAAGAACAGATTAAAACACAGACAATTGCATCCCTGGGATTCAGTTTAAAGTTATAGTGGGGAGAGGAGGGGATATGGATTTAGCACAGAGGAGTTTAACCAAACAACAAAACAAAAAAATAACCTGATCGCATCTAAATAAACATTCTCTATCTACTCAAGTATCCACACTTCCAAGGTCCAGTCCAATTCTAGGCCCAGGTATTCTTTTTTTTAGGCATGATGTCCCTGCCCAGTTCAATTCATCCCCCCCCCTCAGCCCCTTCCACAGCTCCAGGATTAAACTCACAAAGAAAAACAGCAGACAGATTCCCTTTTAATGCAGATCTGAACTCTTTCTTCTCACTGGTGCTCCTGGCTCCCTGCCAACACTTTCTAGCTAGCTAGGTTTAACCCTTTAGTCACTGAATACTGGGATGTTCAGAAAAGAACAGTGGGCCTCCCATCCATCACAGAAGCGAGACAGCCTCTTTACTCCTGCTCAAGCGTTTCCTGTTTATACATCCCAGAATTACAATAGCTTTTTAAGCCCCAACGCCACAATGGGAGCTCATGTTCTGCTGATTACCCACCATGACCTCTACATCTCTTTTCCCCGCCCTGCAAGTCTGGCCCACAGAACCATGGGAAGTGGCATAGGCTAGCCTGGGCCAGGGCAAAGGAACACGTGGGCCTTTCTCTTCTCCATCTCTCCCTCTGCATTGCACAGCAGGGCGCAGGAGTGCCAGGGGGCTCTGTGGACGCTGTTTGGCTTAATGCCAGCGAAAGCAGGGTCTACAGGAGTACTTACGGGCTCCTAGTGTTAAGAGCTGTGATGTGGTTGCCTCAGCAGCGTGGCTCAGTGCTTCTGTTCTTGGAGCTCTGGTGTTATCAGTGGTCAGTGCAGGTAACGCAGCCTGCTCCTGCTGCAGATCTCGCTGTTATGCACAAAGACCGACCACAGACACCGTCTGGTGACAGAGGCACTTGGCCAGGTTTATAGCCGTGTAGTCACAGATCTAGTGCCCTGGATTTGCGGTTACACGTGCACCAACTCATGAGTGCCCCAGGACGAGGAGCAATTCAGTCAGTAAGTCTCTGTTGTCCCTTCGGCCATGCAAAGGGGGTAAGGCCAGGCACCCCAATATTTATAGCCTAAAATAAACTTGTCTGGTTTCGGACATTTGTTTGCTCCCTCCCCTTGTACCTAGTACCTTGAACCGAAAAATATTAGCGGAGACACTGTTGAGCATCCACTGAGGATGCGCTCGGTGAGGCTAATCTTCGTGTTTTACCTCATCCCCGTTGCAGGGTTCCAGACCAAGGAGGATATCTACTGCCTCGCTTTAGCGAAGGCCCTGTACACTGTGCCCACGCCAGTGACTGCTGGGTTTTATGCACCATGGGGACATTGCAAAAACCTGCTCTTACACAAAATCAAGGGTGAGTACTGCCCCGGGGAACGTAAGACGGGGAAGGAACCTTGTGGGGATGGGGATTAGTGGATGACAACTATCTCCAAAGAGCCAGAGCCACCCGTACTCATTTGCCGATTATGCAATCGCATAGGGGACCTGAAAATTTGGAGCAGCACTGGGTTTTCATGTCCACTCCACCCACCTGCCTCTTCCTATCCATGGTCTGTGGCTCTGCTTCCTCCAGCAGCAGAAGTTCTAGAAGATCTAGTTAATTTACAAGTGACAAAGTCTGCTCGAGCTACTGGCAGAACATCGACGACATGGTAATGAAGCCATTTAACAGGCATTTGCCAACCTCTGCTAAATGTTTGCTGAATTTACTGTGAGAGTCGACAGGACCTTAGTTTAAAATGTGTTTGTTTATTAGTGTGTGGATGAGGATTATAAAATCACATCGCTAAAAATTCAACATCCATCTGGGCTGCTGTTGGGCAGATGGGCACCAGTTTAATAGTATGGCGTAGGATCCCATCAATCCTAAGGATGGCTTTGCCAAGAGCTACCCATTCTTGATTGCTTCCCAGAAGGGAGGGATTGTGAAGCTGGAAGACCCTTCAGGAGGAGAGATTTAAGGCACTGCCAGGTACCTAACATATCTTCCTCTTTTATCTCAGAGAACATGGAAAACGAATCGAAGAAGAAAGACCAGGAGGAATTTCAGCGGACGCAGAAGATGCAGCGTGACAACACTGGCCGGGATCTACTCAAGCTCCTGTTACTCATGATCTTCTACCGGCCGGTCCTGACGGAGCAGCAGAAGTGGAGAAGGAACGTGAAACACGTCTTCATCCATTTCAGCGCCTGGGAGTACGCGGGCTGCGACCAGCTCTGGGCAGGCCTCATTACCACACTGTGCGACGGCATCGAAAGCCACTTTGGTCTCCTACCCATGAGCATTTACAGGACCATAGACAGGAAATGTAGCATCATCGAAAGACCAGGGGATCAGGAATGGGTTAGCAAGAAGTTCCTCTTCCTCCCGCTGTGGGTGGCTGTGATCCTTTTGATCATGGTAGCTATTGGGGTGGGTGGTCTCCTCCTAGTGTTTGGGATCCCCATCGGGGATGCCTCGGGAGACGCCATAGCTGTCGTGGAAGGCATTGGGGTGACGGCTGTCAGCGTCTCTGCAGCAGCTGCCATACGGCTCACTATCACAGTGGTACGAAACATTATCGTCACCCAGAAGAGCCAGCTGGAGAGACAGATGAACCAGACGGCTCTCAGCGCACAGCTGGGCTTCATGAGCTGCGTGAAAAGCGAAGTCAGGACAATCACTGGGTTCCTGCAGTACATGGAGATCTTCCAGCGGCGGAAGCTGCGGGTGGTGCTGGAGATCACCCACTTGGATACATGCAGCCCTGACAAGGTGGTGGGCGTCCTTGATGCCATGAACATCCTCCTCTCAGACGATGACGCCCCTTTCATCTCCATCCTGGCTGTTGACTCCAGCATCATTGTCGACTGCGTGGAAAGCTCCAAGTATATGAGAGGTATGGCCAACAACGGCTACGAGTTCTTAAACCGCATCGTCACCCTGCCCTTCTCTGTCCCTCGGATGGACTGCGACACCAAGCGGAGGCTGATCAGGAATATCATCGCGCGCAAGGAGCAGCTAGAGGCAGAGGTCGGCTTCCGGCAGGATGGCAAGATGGAAGCCAGCTCTGACTTCCTCAACATCTCTCGCTACCATTCGGCCAACCACGATGCCCAGAATCCAGTTGCAGAGGACAGCCAGATACCTCTCATGGTTGGAACCCCAGCGCTGGGAACCGGCAGCTGCGGGAAAGGTATCCGAGCCAAAGACCTCATTCAAGATGCTTTCGACTACCTCCTGGATGACGCCTTGAAGGAATTCATGACAGACAACGTGGTGCAGATGCGGCGCATCGTGAACACCGTCACCATCACCATCAGGCTGCTGGCGAGTAACATCCCCAAGGATGAAGTGTGTCCGAAGAAGGTGGTGGAATGGGTGCTCCTTGCCAACCAGTGGCCGTGCCGTCTGAGCTGGCTCTTGCAGTGCATCGAGGATGAGGAGCAGAGGAGTCGAATGGGCAGCTGCCATGGAAGCCCGCTCCGCCCCGACATGTCTCTGTGGGAGGTCTACGAGAAGTACATGGAAGAGCTGGACATGCTGAAAGGCCAGATGGAAAAGCTGCTGGAACTGGACCAGGATCCCGAGCTGTTCCACACTTTCCTGTGCGGCAGGTTTCGGGTGGAGGAGGCCCTCTTCTACCTCCCCTTCACGGTCAATTTGGACCCATCCCTGAAAAGACAGATGGAGCTGCAACGTGGCAGCCACAGACTGAAACGGACAAAGAAATTCGACAAGCTCAGCACCTGCACTCTGCTGGGTATGACGGTGGAGGATGTCTGCCGAGAGGTGGGTCACCCTTGGGTTTCCTTCCTTCGAGCAGGGCCAGCTGTCGATAGAATGTCCATGCCTCTTCATCGCAAGAAGCATGTCATTCATGTGACAGCAGCTGCCCACAGATGATGGCTACAGGCAGAGCCATCTTTGCAAATCGTGGGGCCCTGAATAATTGAGGGCCCTTCTGCAGGATTGCCTGGGCCTTTTCCCCTCATGCAGCTTCTGCTGGAGGTCTGGTCGTTCCTACTACCTCCCTACCCCAAGCAGGGCTCAGGAACTAGAGCAGAGTTGCAGATCCTCTCTGTTTGCTAGCTTGCTGCTGCTGCTGATTTGAACCCCGTAGCAGATTTGAATCTAGGCCCTCTAGGAGTGTGTCTAAACTACATGGCTCCGTCGATGGAGCCATGTAGATGAGGCTGATCGGCAGAGGGAAATGAAGCCGCGATTTAAATAATCGTGGCTTCATTTAAATTTAAATGGCTGCCGCGCTCTGCCGACCAGCTGATGATCAGCTGTTTGTCGGCAGATCGGGGCAGTCTGGACGCTTCCCCGTCGACGTGAAAGCCCTTTGTCGACCTCCCCGGTAAACCTCATCCCACGAGGCATCAGGGGAGGTCGACAAAGGGCTTTCATGTCGACGGGAGCATCCACACTGCCCCGATCTGCCGACAAACAGCTGATCATCAGCTGGTCGGCAGAGCGCGGCAGCCATTTAAATTTAAATGAAGCCGCGATTATTTAAATCGCGGCTTCATTTCCCTCTGCCGATCAGCCTCATCTACATGGCTCCATCGATGGAGCCATGTAGTTTAGACACACCCCTAGAGGCCTCGACAGCTGGAGCCATGAAGGCAGCTGGCTCCCAGCTTAGGATGTAGAGCTCCCTTGTTCTTATCTCTGGCTGTAAGAGGTCCAATTGCCACACGAAGGGACAGTGAACCACACACACTAGGTGTGTGGATTACACTGCCAGCTGAGAGGAGCACGTGGGGGAGGGCGAAGGGAAAAGCCCTGCAGCAGACAGGACACAGCGTCCCCAGAGACGAACCGGCAGAGGCATATCCTCAGACATACAAGAACACATGGCTGCTGCATTGGGGAACTCAAAAATTTGGTGCCCAAATTTTCCGGTGCCCTGTGCAGCTACATATTTCCCATGGGCCTAGGGACAGCCCTGACTACGGGCCCCAGAGCTGGGAGAAAACTGTCCCACATAACTGGTGCATAACTGGAGGGAGAGGAGCGAGAACTAGTGGGGGTAGGATGTTGAGGGGAACAGGCGGTGTGGGATGGGGGCTTTCGGGGAAGGCACAGTGTGGGTTTGAGGCCTCAGGAGTAGGGGGGGCACATGAGAGGGAATGGGCAGAGTGAGGATGAGGGGAAAGGGTGATGTAGGGGGCAAGGCCACAGTCCGGGCTCTGCTAGTTCCCCCACTTTCTGCTGCTCCTGACTCTTGGTTTGCACAAAACATTTCTTCTTGGAACAACTCGGTTCCTTGGAGCTCTTTCCTCCAACCCCGAAGCCATTGGCTGGCTCTCCCCGGGTTCATCCTTTACGCTCTGAAATGACTTTGGTCGGTTTTAAGACTGGGAGACCCGTAGCTGTCTGTTATGCACTCCAGAGAGAAGAGAGGCAAAAACATAAATACTCTTGCTGGAGGCCTGCAGTGTAATACCCCTTATCCAGAATAACACACAAGAACCCTGAGGCTATGTCTACACTGCTAGCTTTTGCCTGCAGAGAGCATGCTAGGGTGTGTCTAGACTACATGCCTCCGTCGACGGAGGCATGTAGATTAGACAGATCGGCAGAGGGAAATGAAGCCGCGATTAAAATAATCGCGGCTTCATTTAAATTTAAATGGCTGCCCTGCTCTGCCGATCAGCTGTTTGTCGGCAGATCGGGGCAGTCTGGACGTTCCCCTGTCGACAGAAAACCCTTTTGTCGACCGCCCCGTTATGCCTCGTGGGATGAGGTTTACCGGGGCGGTCGACAAAAGGGTTTTCTGTCGACAGGGGAACATCCAGCCTGCCCCGATCTGCCGACAAACAGCTGATCGGCAGAGCAGGGCAGCCATTTAAATTTAAATGAAGCCGCGATTATTTTAATCGCGGCTTCATTTCCCTCTGCCGATCTGTCTAATCTACATGCCTCCGTCGACGGAGGCATGTAGTCCAGACACACCCCTAATGAAGCACAAGAAGTTGCTAACGAGTGCTTCATTAGCATACTCTCTGCCTGCAAAGGCCCGCAGTGTAGATATAGCCTTAGGTCGAGAGGCCCAACTCCACCCCCGTCAGGCTGACTGCATGCTTCCCTCCAGCCTACAAGCAGGGTCAGGAAACCTTCCCTCTTCATTTCAACACACCCCTCCAGTGGTCCCTGCATTGCTAGCTTTTCCCTGCAGAGAGCATGCTATTTCCCCTGCCGTGCCAACTTGCTCAGCGGTGCCCCTAGCAGAATCCAAGCACACGGCAGTGGGGTGTGCAGGGTACCATACCTGGCCCCACAGCCGGCCGGCCCGCCTTGTTTGCTAGAATCTGAGCAAGCCCAGACAGGTTCCTCTCGGGAGCTATAGCGGACCCTTCCTAAAAACGTGTTTGGCGACCTGTTCAGTAGATGCACGGCACTAACGGGTGCTCCCACTTCTCTTCCAGATGGACACAATCGGCTTGAAGGAGGAAAACGTCCCGCTGTACAAACAGAGGCTCAGGGACCATAATCTCAACGGGCGCGCGCTGGTCTATAGTGACAACACTGAAATCAAAGAGGCCCTGCACATGAGTCTTGGCGAATGGACCCTCTTTAGCATCCATTTCCTTGGAGTGTTTCCCCCGGCGAATTTGGCCTCTTCTGTGGTGTCCCCCGTCCCGTTCCACGTCAGGCCAGAGGCTCTGAAGAACATGGTTGCCTTAAGAGAGACTGTGGCGAGAGGGAGCAAGCTCTCTCTGAACAGCTCCAGGGAAGATCTTTGGGAAAAGAGATAACTCTGAATCCTGAACACAGAGGTGAAAGTGCCCTGGTGCGCAGCTCCAGCAAGAACTGCAAAGACCTGGGCTGCAACAGGACAGTACCTGTGAGAAACTGTAAAGTTACTTTCACGGCCGCCTGTACAAAACCAGAAGCAAGATCGGGGCTTTCGCCCACAGTGTACCTCCCTGCGTCTCCAGTGACATCGCACGGATGAATCATAGAATCCTAGAGTTGGAAAAGACCTCAGGAGTCATCAAGTCCAGCCCCCTGCCCAAGGCAGGACCAATCCCAACTCAATCATCCCAGCCAGGGCTTTGTCAAACCGAGACTTAAAAACCTCTAGGGATGGAGATTCCACCACCTCCCTAGGGAACCCAGCCCAGCGCTTCCCCACCCTCCTAGGGAAATAGTTTTTCTTAATATCCAACCTAGACCTCCCCCGCTGTAACCTGAGACCACTGTTCCGTGTTCTGCCATCCCTCACTACTGAGAACAGCCTCTCTCCATCCTCTTTGGAACCTCCCTTCAGGAAGTTGAAGGCTGCTATCAAATCCCCCCTCACTCTTTGCTTCTGCAGGCTAAACAAACCCAAATCCCCCAGTTTCTCCTCATAGGTCATGTGCTCCATACCCCGAATCATTTTGGTCAAGCTCCCCTGGACCCCCTCCAATGCGTCCCCATCCTTCCTGTAGTTGGGGGCCCAGAACTGGACACAATACTCCAGATGTGGCCTCACCAGAGCCGAATAAAGGGGAATAATCACTTCTCTGGATCTGCAGGCAATGCTCCTCCTAATGCCCCCTAATATGCCATTAGCCTTCTTGGCTACAAGGCCACCCTGTTGACTCATCTCCGGCTTCTCATCCACTGGAATACCCAGGTCCTTTTCTGCTGAACTGCTGCTTAGCCAGTCGGTCCCCAGCCTGTAACAATGCTTGAAGCAATCAGATGACAAGAGAAGAATTAAGGATCCGGGGGGGGAAGGAGGGGGGACTGTACTGGGTCTGAGGGATTTGGGGCACATTCATGTCAACGGGGCTGGTGACAGACGTTGTCGGGCCCTGGGTAATGTATGGGAGGGGGTCGGCTCAAGACCCCCTCAAAGGGGCAAAGCTAAAGGTAGGAGGGGCAAGGCAAGGGCCAATCAGGCCTTAGCGCCACCCACCTTGCACCAGACAGAGCTCTAGGACTGATTTCATTTGCCCGGGTCTCTGGCAGTGGCGGCTGCCATAATAGTCGATACAGTGACCCAGAGGCCTGGACCCTTTTAAATCATCAGCTCCCGAGACAACTGCCCCCTTTGCCTCTCCCCCTCCCCATCCGTGGCCCCTGTCTGTGGGGCTTCAGACCCTGGTGGTCAAAGTTGTGAAAGTAGAAAGAATTATACTGTAAGAAAAAGATGAATTGTGCTGTAATAACTGAATAAGTTGAAGGAATTCTGTTTGTCTTTTTAAGAGAAAGAAGAAAAGTATGTTAATGTTGATTGTAGGTATGCAGATCAAGGTGCTAGCCAATTTGGGCCTGAGTTTAACAGGAAAAGGAACATTAAGTGTTAGACAGGAAACAATTCCAGATAATCAGGGAGATATAGCCAGGAGATTGCTGTGTGCTTAATATTGAAATGAAGATACTTAACCACACTAATAATGTGAAGTTTTGCCACATCCTTTGATCTTGTTAACTTGGCCTTTTGACTGTATAAAATCAAGGGGTTTGAACCTTGTACGGCACTCACATTTTCTGAATGCATTTTAGCAAAGCTTTGCTGAAATAAACAGAGCAGTCTGCCAAATCTGTGAGTCCTGTCTGACTTTGACAATTTGGAGGTCCCACTGAGATGGCAACCGTCTTCGCTGAGGCTGTGTGATCCCTGACTGTTTTGCAGGATGACCGTGGTAGCCGGCACCTGGGCATTTGGCCCGAGCGGTCCTCCACCAGAACGGAAAGGTGCACAACCACAGCGAAGTCTACGCCATCGAACCTGTTGGTTCCTGCTCTGTTCTGGTAGGGATCCCGGGATCTAACATCAGGACTCTGGTCAGGTAATTATTTTGTCCGGACTGAGGACTGTCTTGTCTCTGTGTCTATCCGTCTTCCCTGTGGTGTGAGTGAGTCTGGGAGCCATCCCTGTCCAGGGACTGGCCGACCAAGGGGCTCCTGTCCCCACGGTCTGTGTGACTGGAATCTGCACAATCGCAGCCGCACCGCACCTTGGATAAAATCCTTGGAGTGAACGCAAGGGCGATTGAGGCAGTAGCCTGTGGGCTTCTTTTGTGTGTTGCACTGGGCACCGCTCTGACGAACCCGAATTTTCTCCTTGTGTAATTGGTGTATGAAGTCCTCCTGTATGGGTAACTAGACGTCTAAGCAGGGATAGTTCCCTAAAGGGACCCTGGCTCAGTTTATATATTTTAGAAAGGGTCCGGACTCCTGTAAATTTCTGGAAAAATGATCTAGATTGACTCTGGGGGGATCCCAAAACTCAGTGGCCACTGTTAGGATCTTGGAACAAAGACCAAGTGGACGTCTTAAAAGACAAACTTGGCCTTCCCAAAAACTAAATTGGCTAGAGGAGAGGTAGATTGCTTCATGCAGTGGTGGGACGAGGCAAATCTTAAATGAACTGAATCGAAGCTC